>NW_015166419.1:1924100-1935201 GCF_001447785.1 Gekko japonicus
ATTCTCCGCTCCCCTATGCAACCGAAAATTCCAACTGCCTTGCGGGGGGGGGGGTGAGTTTGAGGTGTGGAATGGAGTGACGTCCAATCAGCTTCCATATGCAAATGACCTTGGAACGCTGGGCGGGACTGCACAAAGCAGCCAGTCAACCCAGCCAGTGTCCTCTGAGTGGCATTTCTTCCGGCCTAACACTAAGGAGGCCAAATTTAGAATGTTGCGAAATAGAATGTTCAGTACTCAATTATATATAGGGAGAGATTCTTACGGTCACTTGACCGATCATAACAACACATTTACACTCAAAAATACAGGCATACGACAGACCAAATAAAACAATTTAAAATTAAACGCTAGTTACAGTACAGTTTTCGAGACCTAAATATCACCAGACAGAATCAAACTACTTGATGAATAATCTTGGCATTCTTATCAGATAGGAGACAATCAAGTCTAACTTTTTCCGTGAGACCAGAGAATTTGCCTAACGACGGGGTAATAATCTCATCACGTGCTTCCTTATAATATGGGCAGCTAAAAAACATGTGCTCCACGGTTTCAAACTCTCTTAGGGGACAGGAGCAGGGCCTTTCCAGATAGGGAGTTTTGTTAAATCTACCTTCCAATACTGCAGAAGGGAGAGCCAAACACCTTGCCAGGGTAAACGCCCTTCCGAATCCATTTATTTCTAAAGACGATAAGCTTCCGGCTTCACAATATTTCTAAAGTTTGACCACACATACACATTTTTGTAGGCTAGTAATATCAGTTTGGCATTCTATGTCCTCAGTCCTCTGTTTAACTAATCCCTTTGCCTGATCATAACCACAGGAGTGCATGAGGAGAGAAGCCAATCCTGACAATACAGCTCTGAACAGTTAGCCAGTTAGATCAAAAATTGTCTATTTATAAGTGGGAACGAGGCCTCTGTCTAGTCCTGGCTACCATGGGAGTGGGATGACTTTGGAATGGTAAGTTTCATTTCTGCTGTGTCTTCTCTGTTCCTCTTATCTATGCTTGACCTTCAGTGCCTGGTATAGTCTTTCTCTTGGGACTTAATACCTGTTAATTTGATGGGCTTTTACCGGGCCCCTAATTGGCCCTCATCCATCAGGGGGTTTCTTTGAATTATGTATAACTGTTTGCTTTGCATGCTTTTAATCAGTTCTAACATGAGAGGGTTAAGGTAACTGCATACAATTGTCTCAATAAACTTTACTTCTCTGAATGAAAGCTGTTGGGAACTGATTGCTGCAGGAATCTGACAGAATGAACCTTGGGGATTAAAGTGTCCCTTTAGCCACACACGCACACACGCACAAATAATATTCATACTCGTGCTTCAACTCTAATGCTGTCTGTCTCCAGTCTCAACCTAGCATTAGGCACACACCTGGGGACTTGTAGAATTGTTCTTAGAAACTTAGGTTGCACTCTTTCTTGGGGAGCTAAATACGAGCCGGGTGGCTCTACAAATGTCCCATAGAGTAATTGGGCCAATGTTTTAGCCCTAAATAGTTTAAGAGCTGCTGAGACATAATACCCCCCTTGTGATCGATGAAATTTTACTATAATATTTGCTGATCTTTCTCCTTGATTGGCAACAAATTTGCTGTGGTTGATCCTAGGGCCTGAATCCAATAGAACTACCCCAAGATATTTTTTAAAATTAACCTGCTCAATCTGATGGCCATTCATCAACCATGACCTGGTCTTGGGTCTATTCCCAAAAGCTACTATTTTGGTTTTCTGGTAATTGATAGTAAGAAATTTGCTTTCACAATCTGAGGAGAGCTTCCTAAGAACTCTCCTAAGACCTACTGGAGTTCTTGAAAATAACACTGTGTCATCAGTGTATAGATGCACTAATACAGGCCTATTGGCAAGTTTAGGGGGATGGAGTTCAGGGGTATTGAGTCAGCTGGATAGATTATTTATATAGAAAATAAATAGAATCGGAGCTAATAGGCATCCTTGCCTGACCCCTCTAAAAGTCTGAATAGGCTCAGTAAGGTGTCCTTGTCTATTACATCTAACTCTTAGGAAAGTTTGCTCATGCAAAGCCCATTGTTGATGTTCTCCTATGTATTATGTTGTAATTTTTGTTCTGCAAGACGAGGGACTTGGAAGCCCAGCAGTTTATAAGATCTTGTAGCTGAGGCGCAAGCCTTGCCCCTTTTTTGCAGGTAAACCTTTTAAGCCTGAGTTGGTCTACAGGCAGGAGCTGAAGGGCAAGGGCTGCTTGCAGAGAGACAGACCCTTCCTGCACTTAGAAGGTGCCTTTTCTTCTTCTGCTGTCTGCTTGCTTACATTTGTAAGCCACTTTGAGCAGATAAAGCAGTATATAAATGCTTGAATAAAAATTAGTATATAAGCAAGGTATACATTTTCAATAAGTATTCATATTACAGCTTTTTCTTCAAAAACAAACTGCTGTCTGAACTGGGAGCACCTTTTCAGTGGATTCAGAAGTGTTTTTTTTCTTTTAAATGACTGACAAAAACTTGCTATCTTAGATGCTGTTTAAGGAGACAACCTGCCCCCCAACTCACGCAGGACCCAGCTCACCTTGACAGAGAAGATGTTTGCCGTATGCCCTGTATGCATGGAAAGGAGCTTCTTCTGGTGCAAGGGATCCCACACAATGGTGTGCTGATCATCTGAGCCAGAGGCCAGCAAGCTGAGAAGCCAAAGGAGACAAAACTTTACAAGCTGGGAGCTGTTGCAAGCCCTGTAAAAGGTACTTTTATTTCCAGTTCCCCCCGCCATTGGCAAGAAGCTCTCAGACCCCCCTCCATGCCTTTTATAGGAACTGAACCCCAGAGCAGATGAGTTTTCCTTGCTGAACTGTCTATACCACTCTCAGGTAAAGTATATTTTACCGCCTTCTCTCCCCGTGGCGGGACTCAAACCAGCTAATCACACTCTCTTTCATTTTATCCTCACAAACACCACCCTGTGAGGTAGGTTAAGCTAAAGGTCATCCAGTGAGCTTCCATGGAAGACGGGGAATTCAAACCTGGGCCTTCCGGATCCTAGTCTGATTCTAACCACTACACCACAGTGGGTCTCATTTCCCATTACACAAGGGCATCAGTCCCTAGTAGGAATAACCTAGTCTACCTAGAAGTGTTTTTGGTGCCTCTGATTTTAGTGCACTGTAGTTTAAGAGGTTGGCAAACTACCATGAGAACCCTGTAAGCTAGCATGAAAGGACTATTTTAAAAACATTTAAATAAAAAAATAGTATATAGTACCCCAACCTTCCTCACTCAGAGAGGTTACACAGTCTTCCCCTCTTAAATTTTATTCTCATAACAACCCTGTCAGTTAAGTGAGGCTACGAGCGAGAATGATGGGCCTGAGGTCACCAAAGCAGTTTCATGGCAAAATGGGGATCTGAACCTGGATCTCTAGGATCCTGGTCTAACATCCTAACCACTACAACACTGGAGAAATAGCACTACAGATCTCATGGCAAATGCAGCCCAGTTACTGTTTCAGCAACAATCAGCAAAGTCTCCAGATAGCATTGCTGAGACATTAACTCCTGTAGCTCGCCTTAACTCCCCCCACATTTCAGCACTTTATCCTCACTGAATGTCATCACATCATAATGCACAAAATGAATCCAAGAACTGCCATGCAGGAACACACCAATGGTCTACTGAGTAAAGCATTCTGCTCCCCACAATGGTAAACAGGAACAGACTGGCCACTAGGACTACCAAGGAAGCCCTGATTGGCGGATGGCCTCCCCCACCCCAGCCACCACTATAAATGGGGCAGGAGCCCACACCTCTGCAAGATTACTTCTAGAAGAGAAGAAAAGCAGCGGACAAAAGCAGCCAGTCTTAAAATCAGTTGCTCACCCGGATTTACAGGATTCTTTTCATTCTGACCTGAGTAACTATGCTATGCATTTGTTCATCCTTAGATCTTAAGACATACTCACTTTCCCTTTTCATTCCATTCAAGGCAGTTGACACAGCCAGTGTGACCCTGCACAAACAAGATTGAAAAAGTTATAGATCTTTACTGTGAACAGACTGTTCTGGAGAAGGATAAAGAGAAATCCTTCTCTCTGGACATGCCCAGTTCCCCTTGGAACCCAGACGTTTTCATACACTCTCTCGTGAAGAAGTGTGCATGTACATGAAAGCTGATACCCAGAATTAAACTTTGTTGGTCTTAAAAGTGTCACTGGACTCAAATTTTTTTTCTATCACTTCATATCAACACAGCTACCCACCTAAATCTAACTTTACTATTTTCAGTTACTGCACTGAGATTTCAGAATAAATCATGTTTTTTTCATACTCAAAGACTGGTAAGTAACAAAGTTGGGGATGTATATAAATCCTCTAGCTTATCTGCTTCCTTCCATCCTCCAATACTAGCTTCTCTGTGGGCAGTAACACTGAAGTGGGTTTGTAAATTCAGTTGTCATAACAACATAACAACAACAAAGCAGCAAAAAACCCTAAGTCTGACATCCTGGGGGAATGCGAACCACTAAACCCCAGGTTGTTGGAACTTTGACATTCAGATATTGCAACTAACTGTGGTTTGAATAAAAACCCTTTTATCATGACATCTGAACAGAATGATGGAGTAGTCTCACATACGAGTTATAATATGATAGCTTAAAATATAAAGTGGTCTGTTCCCATTAGGATTCTAGTTGTTACATTTGTATCCCATCATGGGCTTGGATCCTGCAGTAAACTTCCACTAAAGGAAGGAATTCCCTCAGAGGAATAGGACTTCTACACCTCCTCTCTCCCACTACAGCCCAAAATGCCACTCATTGGAGCAAAAAGACCACCACAAACAATACTGGGAAGGGTCAGAGAACTGTAGCAGGAGTGGAGATTGGCAAAAATCCCTGCAGCTTGCATTAGTGGACATTTCCCACAGGATCTAACTCATGGAACTGCTTACACAGGATTTCAGCGAGTCTCCCATCCAGGCACTCATCCAATTTAGACCTGCTCCGCTTCAGCAAAGTTGCTGTATATTGCATTCTCCATGCAGTTGGTGCATCTCTGGAGGACAGAAGAGCAATCTCTGCCTATGTCAACAATGGCTGTGTCCGCACACCACTGGCTATTACATCATCATGGCGTCTGCACCAACAAGGTTGTGTTGTCTGCACCCAGAAAATCCAGCTGCAAAATGACTGCCATAGTGCAAACAATAGCTCAATATGCAACCACAGCCAGAGGCAGCCAAGAATGTCAAAGAGAGAAATGACAAACTCCAGGGCAACTCAGGACCAAGCTAGACATGACAGCAGCAGAAACATGGTTCAGAATGGGGTACCAACCCTATAAAACAGGTGGGATGGGGGCAAATTTAAAGCACATTGGAAGTAGAGGAGGAATCTTGCATGCTTCCCCAGCATAAGATCCCCCAAAATATTTCTCATATTGGTGAGGGATACTTTCAGTCTTGCAGCCCCAGCAGGAGAAAAATCAGCTAAAGGTCGAATGACGGGAAGCAGGAGGAAGGAAAAAACTCAGCAACCCCCATTAAGTTTCCAACCTGGAGTTGGCAACCCTATGTCCTTTCCTGGCAACCATCAGCCAACCTTAATCTGCCTGTCTGTTTTAAGTTTTACACACACACACACCCCACAGCCTCTGCCTAGGGAAAGGGCAGCTGACATCATTCTCCTCTCCCCTATGAGGTATGTTACGCAACTGAAAATTCCAACTGCCTTGCCGGGGGTGTGTGTGTGTGAGTTTGAGGTGTGGAATGGAGTGAAGTCCAATCAGCTCCCACATGCAAATGACCTTGGAACGCTGGGCGGGACTGCACAAAGCAGCCAGTCAACCCAGCCAGTGTCTTCTGAGTGGCAGTTCTTCCGGCCTAATACTAAAGGGGCCAAATTTAGAACGTTGCGAAATAGAACGTTGCTATTCAATTATTATCTTATGTATGATTACTCAGAATTAAGTCTTGAGGGGTTCAGTGGAACTTGACTCCCAATTCAGAGTGTGTACGATTCCACAATAGCACATTAACTTTTGTGAGTGTAAGCTCCCACTGTTACAATTGATCTCCAGATGACAGAGTTCAGTTCCCCTGGAGAAAATGGATGCTTTGGAGGGTAGACCCTATGACATTATACCTGCTGAGTCCTTCCGCCCCCCCATTCTAATGCATTTTGAACACACAGCACATCTGGAGTTCCAAAGTGTCACATGTGGGGCTGTGGGCAAGGGAACTGGAGCTTGTCTGAAGCAAATGTGGAACTCGTGTTTGAGAAGATATCTGAATTGAGATAGGGAACCATTGTTGCCAATCTCCAGGTGAGGGCTGGAGAGCACTCAGAATTACAACTGTTCTGCAGAAGGGAGGGCAGAAGTCAGCTGAAGTCAAAGGGGCAGATAATGGTAGGTTGATGGTTAGCTGGGAAGGAAATGGGGTTGCCAACTACATGCTGACAAATTCCTGGGGATTTGAGGGGTGGAGCCTGGAGAGGGTGGGGTTTGCAGAGGGGTGGGACCTCAGACAGGTAGAATGCCATAGACTACACCCTCCAAACCAGCCACTTTGTCCTGGGTAACAATTGCTGCCAATCTCCAGGTGAGGGCTACAGATCACTCACAATTACAACTGCTCTTCAGGTAGCAGAGATCAGTTCCTCTGGAGAAAACAGTGGACTCTGTCATTATACCCTGCTGAGGTCACCACAGCAAATTGACACTGTTTGCCCAAAGCCAGAGCACTGCCCCAGAGCCTCTTTCTAGATCTCGTTGTATTGCTTTCAGAATGGGCTTTAATGCTAGTCATACATAAGACAGAGCTCGAAGAGACAGAGCTGGAAAGAAGGTGCCTCCCCCACCGTGCTAAAATCTCACCTCTGTTACCAACTCAGTCAACTACTGTTTTGCAGCCTCAGCCTCCCCTTTGTGGTATAAGGGATAACTGACCCACCCTGCAGGACTGGTGCACAGATCCCACACTCTGAACACTCCTCGGTTCCATGTAAATGTTTCTAATCAACTATGATGTTACACTACCTCCCAGAATTACAAATAGGTGGAAGTCATTACTTGTGAGGTCTATTTTAATGGCTAGTTTCCCAACAAAGGGGGGGTCACTGCTTTAGTTTATTGAACAGTAAGGGTTCTTAGGGACCCTGTTTAATTTTGGTAACAGAATAGTAAGATCTATTGCACCAAGTCACCTAATCTTCCCAGAGGGAAAGCATGTTCTTATCAAGGGACAGAAAGGTAATTTAAACTGTCACAGTGCCCACTTACTTGCAGTTCTGCCTCCAAGCCTAGGCGCTGAATGAATGGGTCAGTTACATGATAGTGTCGTTCAAAGCTGAGGGCACCTTTCTCCTAAAACAGCAAACAGACATCATACTTAGCACACAGGGACGTTTAGAATCAATCTGAACACCAGGAATCCTAAACGCAGTTCAAGTTTGCTGTCTAAACTAAAGCATCAGTATGTACTGCATTCAGTTATTAAGCGATCTTGGACACAAGCAAATTAATAATTTAACCTACATAACTGAAGAATAGTATATTTAAAAACAATTGCAAGAAACTCATATTGCTTTTTCCTAGCATGGAAGTTGCCATTTCTAACACAGATAGTATTTAGAATGTGAAAAAGGTCAACGTGCATTAGAAACAGGGCTTTTTTCTGGGGGAACGTGCTGGAACGGAGTTCTGGAATCTCTTAAGACAAAATTCTTTTTAAAAGTTCCTGAGTTTTCAGTATACAGCTTGAAAACTTCATTTCCCTCTTGAGAGTTCTGGCCCCTTTTTTTTTTTTTTAAAGCCTGGATTAGAAGAAAAATACTTCCACACTAGCCATACCAACCATCATGCTATGCATCCTTCCCCTCCTTCAACAAATTCATTTCCAGATAGAAATTTGTTTTACTATTTGTAACCAGTGCAAAACACTAAACTTAAAAGAATAAAAGAAACGTAACAATGAGCCTACAGTTGCAAAACACTGGTCTCAGACTCCTCAAAGCAAACAGAGCACAAAAAAACCTGTTCTGGCTTCTTTTTGCAACACATTCAGATTCAAAAGGCTTCCTCTCTTAAGCAACAGCAGAAAGGTAGACATTTCTGTGAAACCAGAGTTGCCAGGTACATAACTGGTTTATTTTGCAAGAAATTTTTTTATTTCAGACTAATAGCAAAGCTCATTGTAAAATCAATACAACGAGCTCTAGCAATATGTGATATGTTGGCATGTACACGGGTCCCCCCCCCCCCCACTCCAGTTTTCCCCCCTGTCCCCAGTCCCTGAGGTCAAGGGCCGATGGAAGGCCCGCCACCGTCTCCCTGCCCAGCCAGCTCTACTGCCCCAGCGGCTTACGCAGGGGAGTTCAGTGAGGCCGTGCAGCTCCTGGAGATCGGCCTTCCCCTCCCCCTTCTTGGCTGCCTTCTTCTCCCTGGTACTGCCTGCCCACCCACCTGCAGGCGGCCGTGGCCGACGACGACCACTGCGGTGCCACCATGATCAGCCTCAGCCTGATGCCCCTCTGCCCGCTAGAGCAACCCCCCGCCTGGCCGCCTCTACCGTCCTCCATGCAGCAGAGGTTGGTGAATCACCACTCGGGGCCGTGCAGCTCTTGGATGTTAGCCTCGCTGTCCTCGTTGGCTGCCTTGTCCTCCATGGTGCTGGCGCCCGTCCGCTCACCCGGCTACCTGCAGCCGGTTGTGGCTGCTGCCGACCGCTGCGGCGCTGCCATGATTGGGCTCGGCCTCAGGACCCTCTGCCCTCAGGAGCGTTCGGCCCGTCTGTCACCTCCCAGCATACTGAGGCCGAGACGCTGGCCGCCGGTTCCATGGGCGGGACTAATGCAATGCAGCCACCAATGGATAGAGACACCTTGTGATTGACCCATCAGGGAGCCAACTGATTTGGGAGTGTGTGGAATGTTCTGGAGAAGTGCCACCCGAAAACACAATTATATATGAGAGATATACAAGACAAACAATGACAAACATACATACACAAATACACATTAGGAGAAATTTCACGGTGTCATTTTTAAGCATAGTTATTGGTCTCATATTATAACCAATAGAGCTTTGCTTCAATGAATATGTGTGAGATGAGGAACACCCCCCCCACACACACCTGCACAAACAAATCACTGAGGTTCACACTGATTCATGGTTTCATAACCTCCAGATTGAATTACTGTAACATGCATTATGTGGGGCTGCCTTTGGAGGTTGCTGGGATAATACTGCCTTTTGATGGGAAGGGGGCACAGATCTGACCCCAGTTTTACAGCAGCTACACTGGCTGCCTATTTGATCCTGAACATAAGTTAAGGCAGTTAACTTAAGTTAACAAATTAATTTGTTAAGATGGCTGGATCTGACATAAATGTCACTTTGTCTGGCTGGGCCATGTGTTCCATAAAAAATAATGCTAGGTACTGGAGACAGAAACTGTATAAAGGACAGCAGCTGGTAAGCTCCAAGTTGTTGTATCTTCACCACAAGGCCCCATGGGCTGGGAGGAGGAAGCAAAGGAAAATCCGTATGGGCGTACTGGAGAGCCAGCGGTGCAGCACTGGGGAGATGCTCCCACATTGCTTGACTCCTGCAGATGAGGTTGTTCCGCCGTACTGAAGCCACAATCAGAGTGGCTCCACCCACTCCTCCCTGAGCAGCCTTCTGTTCCCTCCCTTGCAATAGTTGCTTGAGGGCCGCATAAGAGCCCTGGATGGGCTGGTTCCAGCCCTCGGGCCTTATGTTTGACACCCCTGAGTTGAGATCTTTCAAAGCCTCTTACGACCTGGGACCCATATATCTGAAGAAGCACTGCTCCCTACATAGACACAGCTCCCAGCCTAGATCTACACAGTGCTGCTTAACTAAGGTGTACTTTTCAAAAGAGGTATGCCTGGTTAGTTCAAGGCTTACGGTTTTCTAAATTATCACCCCTTCTTTTAGTATGCTCTGCCAAATGGGGTACAGAAGACAACTTGATTGGCAGAGCCCAGAAAACTCTGTAAAATGGCTCTCTTCAATGAAATTTGGTTCTCTGACTTTAGAGGACCCTTTTCTCTAGACTAGAACAGTAGTCAACCTGTTCTTTAAAAAAAACAAACACAAGTGGGTAAGTTGTGTTTTGACCACTATGTTTTATCATAGTTAGTTTTACTATTTTTATGTTGCTTTGATATCTGGATTCTATGAATTGCTTCAAATACACAGTAGGTTATAAATTCTGGGAAAGTCTGTGATCTGGCAGGCAAAATGGGAATATGAAGAGCATATAGCAAAAAACATAAAGACCAACAATAAAACTTTCTTCAAATACATTAGAGGCAGGATACCAGCCAGGGAGGTAGTGGGGCCCTTGGATGACCAAGGGGTAAAAGGAGTAGTGAAGGATGATAGGGAAATGGCTGAGAAGCTGAATGCATTTTTTGCCTCTGTCTTCACTGTGGAAGATGAAAAGTGCTTGCCCACTCCAGGACTGCTGATTTCGGGAGGGGTGTTGAAAGACCTGAGTCAGATTACGTGACAAGAGAGGAGGTCCTACAACTGATAGACAACTTAAAAACTGATAAATCACCAGGCCCGGATGCATCTGAGAGTTCTGAAAAAACTCAGATATGAATTTGTGGATCTCCTGACAAAAATATATAATCTTTCATTAAAATCTGCCTCCATTCCTGAGGACTGGAAGGTAGCTAATGTCACTCCCATCTTTAAAAAGGGTTCCAGAGGAGATCTGGGAAATTACAGGCCAGTCAGTCTGACGTCGATACCGGGTAAGTTGGTGGAAACTGTTATTAAGGAAAGAATTAGTAGGCACATTGATGAACAAAAACTATTGAGGCAGACTCAGCATGGGTTCTGTAAGGGAAGATCTTGTCTCGCTAACCTGTTAGTGTTTTTTGAGGGAGTGAACAAACATGTGGACAAGGGGGATTCT
Organism: Gekko japonicus; assembly: GCF_001447785.1. Classification (NCBI taxonomy): domain Eukaryota; kingdom Metazoa; phylum Chordata; class Lepidosauria; order Squamata; family Gekkonidae; genus Gekko; species Gekko japonicus. Next base: position 1,935,042 of record NW_015166419.1, read on the forward strand.
ATAGATGTTGTTTACCTTGACTTCCAGAAAGCTTTTGATAAAGTTCCTCATCAAAGGCTCCTAAGTAAGCTCAATAGTCATGGGATAAAAGGACAAGTCCTTTTGTGGATCAAAAACTGGCTAATTAATAAGAAACAGTGAGTATAAATGGGCAAATTTC
>NW_015166419.1:1935270-1957431 GCF_001447785.1 Gekko japonicus
AAAATACTAACTATAAACACACGTTGAAGGGGTCTGAACTGGCAGACATTGACCAAGAGAGAGATCTTGGAGTCGTAGTAGATAACTCACTGAAAATGTCGAGACAGTGTGCAACTGCAATAAAAAAGGCCAATGCTATGCTCGGGATTATTAGGAAGGGAATTGAAAACAAATTAGCCAGTATCATAATGCCCCTGTATAAATCAATGGTGTGACCTCATTTGGAGTACTGTGTACAGTTCTGGTCACCACACCTCAAAAAGGATATTATAGCATTGGAAAAAGTGCAGAAAAGGGCAACTCGAATGATAAAAGGGTTGGAACACTTTCCCTATGAAGAAAGGTTAACGCTTGGGGCTCTTTAGTTTGGAGAAATGACGGCTGAGGGGTGACATGATCACAGTTTATAAGATTATGCATGGGATAGAGCAGGTAGAGAAAGAAGTACTTTTCTCCCTTTCTCACAATACAAGAACTCGTGGGCACTCCATGAAATTGCTGAGCGGTCGGGTTAGAACAGATAAAAGGAAGTATTTCTTCACCCAAAGAGTGATTAACACATGGAATTCACTGCCACAGGAGGTGGTGGCGGCTACAAGCATGGACAGCTTCAAGCGGGGATTCGATAAACATATGGAGCAGAGGTCCATCAGTGGCTATTAGCCACAAGGTATAGATAGGAACTCTCCGTCTGGGGCAAGGGATGCTCTGTATTCTTGGTGCTTGGGGAGGGCAACAGTGGGAGGGCTTCTAGTGTCCTGGCCCCACTGCTGGACCTTCTGATGTCACCTGGTATTTTTGGCCACTGTGTGACAGACTGTTGGACTGGATGGGCCATTGACCTGATCCAACACTGGCTTCTCTTATGTTCTTATGTTCTAAGAGACACATGGTACATAACGAGGAGCAAAAACCTGACAAAACTCTTGCTGCTCTTCGGCTGCAAAGGAAGGGGGCTGAGGAACCCTTTGCCCATGCCTCTGCTCATGTGGAATAAGGGAGCTGACATCCTAAAAGCAGAGGTCCTTTGGACAAGGGACTTTGAAGGCTGGATGGATCTCTGGGTGGACAGTTTAGTGTCAAGGTATTGCAATGACTCAGAAGTATACTTACTAGAGCCCAAGGTGGATGTCATAGCAAGCTGTTACTTACTGCCAGAATGTTAACTGTTACTCCTACATGCCCCCCACATCCGCATTTGCTGTGAATTGGGCAGCCCATAGTTATTGCAGTCTATGGTTATCATGAACCAGAGAGCACAGGAGGGAATGCGATCATGCAGGGAGGAAGAGAATGAAGGCATGAGTACATTTTCAACCAACTAGCCTCAGTATGGCCATGACACCTAACCAGAAACCATGAGACAGTACAGAAGGTATATTTTCAAGTGTGGTGGTGGTGGGTCCCCCCCCCCCCCATGTTGCACATGTCCGGTCTGGTGACTTAACTGCCACCTTCCTCCTCCTGTCCCAGCCAATCAAGCACAATCCAAGATTTTTTTTTGCAAGACAAGAAGCACCTTGAGCTGTCTGTGGATGAGGTCTCTGGCAATATTTGCTTTTGCCATCTTCTCACAGCAGGGCCGATGAAAGCAAACTAGTGGAGGTGCTGCTGTGCATCTGAGCATTCCAGTAGAGTCCATGTCTTATAGAGACAGCATTGAAATTACCTGGTGACAACGAGAGAAGAAAAGGCTGGGAATTATTTATAAAAACACATTCATTTGACCAGGCTGATTCTTAGAAAATAAATTACTATGTGATTGTTTATATTTTCCAATAGCATCTTAAACAACTTTGAGCACTTTTGATGGAGAAAGCAGGACAGAAACAATTAAAATACAAACACAGACAGAAAGTCAATTAAGCATCATCCCTGGCCCTGCGTATGTCATACAAAGAAGGAAGTCCAGTGGTCTCACTAGCCAAGACAGCCCCCACTGTTCCAAAATGAACAAACTCCTCTGCTGCAGCTGACACAGAACAGGGTTAGGAAGATTAGCTATTCAATTCAATCAGCATTACATGTGTATTCCTATTCAAGTAGCTATGCCACAAAATGTAAGATTTTTTTTAAAAAACCATAATACATGCAAGCAGTTTCCAAGGCATAATTTAAATTAAGGTTAGAGTCCAGTAACACATTAGGGATCAACCAGATGTTGGGCATATAAGCTTTTGACAGTCAAAGCTCCTGTCAACAGATACCAATATAAATTAAAGATTCTACAGTCTTCCCCAAGACTGAGGTCTTAGTGTTTTGTACAAAAAGCTAGAATTCATCTAGTGATCAGGCCGTTGCACTTTTGAGCTGGCTGAAAATTTGGGAAAGTATTTCTGCTTTGTCTACCAACCTTCCAACAGCCCTGAATTTTCAAATCGTCACTATGGAGAAGGCAAGCAAGGCTAGACCCAAACTAGCCCTAAGACATTAGCAAAGCAGTAAACTAAGGAAAGATTAAAATCGGGGGGGGGGGGAAACTGTGTGGTGGTGGTGGTGGGCTAAATTTTTTATTGAAATATGAAACTCCTTGGTTCTCGGAGTCCCAGCTCTAAATGCTGGAAACTAAATTTTGCCACTTCCTGTGCTGTCCTAGCTACCAGAGCCAGCTTGTGAGACTCTGATCCATCTTCAGCCCCAAACAGTGTTGAGGTACATTAGTGTGAAGAGCAAGGCCTTTTCAATAGTTTCACCCACACCTAGGGAGATATGTTTATCCCCTACATTGCAGGGGGGGGGAACCACTTTCTGCTTGCCTTCAACAAACTTATTCTGTGGTTTCTGCAGGATACCTTACTACAGAAAACAATTTCAAGATGTTATGAAGAAGGTACATCAATGTCTGTCCCAAGTACTGGTTGCCCAGAAACACAAGTTCAGTTCAAGATCCTTGCAGTACATTTTGCACTGGTGGTTTCTAAAATTTGATTCTGATACTTACAAAGATGGATTATTTTGCCATTTTTTAATAATTAAGCTCTAACTGAGCCACAACTATTGAATGGACATTCAAGAGAAAGTTAATGGAGGTAATTATAAAAGTTGCTTAGAGACTCTGAGAAGGCAACATTTTTCAGGCAAGTACAGTGCTGAACTGTGGGAGACGTATCAGTCCAATCTAAGAAGAGTTACCAGTCCAAATTTGCAAGCTCTCATGATTACAGGAGACACGGGCAAAGGCTCAGAAGCCTAAGGACTACTTTTTGCATGGCTTCTAAACATCAATGTATTGGGTCACAATCTCTCAGGCTAACCCACCTCACATGCGTATTGTGAGAATGTGGAAGAGGGGAGAGTGACATAAGCTGCTTTGGGTCCCCACAAGGGAGAAAAATAGGGTAATCAGTCATTCAAGGATGTCTTCAGTGACAACAAGGGAGGAACGTGCTGGGACTTCATCCCTCCAAAGAGGAACAAGTGGAAATTCAGGTAAAATTTCTGTGTTGGAAATTAGTGGGATTCGTCTACTACTGAAAACTAAGCCGCATAGAGTCCACCCACTGGAGACACAGCTTGAGGAGAATTTTGCAGGCATCTATCTCCCAGAGATACCCAGCTTTGTGCCTTGTTGGCAATCTATGCAGCAAGAGACAAACTTGTCGAGCAAAATAAAAGGAGAAGCAGACAGGCTAGGAGTCTTGATAACCCAGACAATTTCACAGTAGAAAAAGGCAATGATGATAGCAGGATATGGAATGGAAACAATACAATTCCACTGTCCTTCATAATAATCTACTTCGGAGGGGAAGGAATCATTATGACTTCAGATCCAACTTCTTCCACTTGTATCACCTGAGGTTCAGTTTGCAAATGCTGAACGGGGCTGGCTCGCACCATCACTTCCGTGGTTTTAACCTGCATGTGCTAACTTCCCAATGTAAGCTGAGTATATGCGTGATGGTTGGTTACACAATAATTCTGCTAGTTCAGTGATATGCACTCAGTAGCCCAGGAGCCACAGGTGGCCCTTTGACATGCCACCTGTGGCTGTTCTAAACACCGTTCCCCAATTTAGGAAGTACCCCATGTTTCAGGAATACAGGCAAGGCCCTTGGCCAGTGGGGCTTGTGGCTGGCAAGCGGTTCCAAGCCTGAAACAGCTGCTGTCAAAGGAACAGGTAAGCTGCAAGCCTCCTACCAAGGATGGAAGTAAAGGTGGTTCTTTTTGTTGATGGTAATTGCACCTGTGGTTCTCCACAAGCCACAGAGTGAGTATCTCAGTAGTCTCTTTAAAACCACCACCTTTGGGAGCAGCACCCTCTGATCATAGAAGGACTTACTTCTGAGTAAACAGGCATAAACTCAAATTGCACATGATCACAGGTAGCATGGGTAAGACACAGCTACTGTGTTTACTACCCTGTTCTTCCCCCAGCACCTTTGACCACTTTCCTCCCCTTCCTGCTGCATTCTGAGATCTGGTGATGGTAGCATTAGCCTCCCATGATGAACATCAGCTACAAGCATGCAAAAAACCGCACTGATCTTCTCACATAGCTCATTCATACTAATGCAAGTGATTCATGCTTACAGCACACAGATGCATACCATCACTTTGCCAACCTTTGATTCACTCAAGTACAGAGGTATGCCCCCAAAAGCATTCACAGATTCAGCCTTGAGCCATTCAACACATTGCCACAGGTTTTGCCCTCACTGAAGCAAATTCAAGTCTATGACATTAATCTGGCCAATTACACACACTCAATTCAACATACCCTGCATACAAAAGCCCACGCTTCTAGGATATACACCATGTTCCTACACAATAAACATGCATTCAACTAGCACTGACTTTTCAAGTTAGCAGCATTTGTGATGCTCTCTAGCAAGCAGTGATGCACAGGTGAAGTAAAACTACAAACCCTTTTTTAGTAATAGGTCATGGATACTGCATAGGAACCTGGAATGTAAGATCTATGAATCAAGGTAAGCTTGACGTGGTCAAAAATGAGATGGCAAGACTGAACATCGATATCTTAGGAATCAGTGAACTAAAGTGGACAGGAATGGGCGAATTTAACTCAGAAGACCATTATATCTACTACTGTGGCCAGGAATCTCGTAGAAAAAATGGTGTGGCCTTTATAGTCAACAAAAGAGTGCAAAAGTCAGTACTGGGATACAATCTCAAAAATGACAGAATGATTTTGGTCCGATTCCAAGGCAAACCATTCAACATCACAGTAATCCAAGTCTATGCCCCAACTACTGAGGCAGAAGAGGCTGAAGTGGACCAGTTCTATAAAGACCTACAACACCTCATAGAACTAACACCAAAAAATGATGTCCTCCTCATCATAGGGGACTGGGATGCTAAAGTAGGAAGTCAAAAGGTAACCGGAATAACAGACAAGTTTGGCCTTGGAAAGCAAAATGAAGCAGGGCAAAGGTTAATAGAGTTTTGTCAAGAGAACACACTGGTCATAGCGAACATCCTTTTCCAACAACTTAAGAGGCAACTCTGCACATGGACATCACCAGATGGGCAACACCGAAATCAGATTGACTATATAATTTGCAGTCAAAGATGGAGAGGCTCTAGCCAATCAGTAAAAACAAGACCTGGAGCTGACTGTGGCTCAGATCATGAACTATTCATTGCAAAATTCAGACTTAAACTGAAGAAAATCGGGAAAACCATGAGGCCATTCAGGTTTGACCTAGATCACATCCCTGATGAATATACAGTAGAGGTGAAGAATAGATTCAAGGGTCTGGATTTGATAGATAGAGTGCCTGAAGAACTATGGACGGAGGTTCGTGACATTGTACAGGAGGCAGCAATCACCACCATCCCAAAGAAAAAGAAATGCAAGAAAGCAAAATGGCTTTCTGATGAGGCTTTACAAATAGCAGAGGAAAGAAGGAAAGCGAAAGGCAAAGGCGAAAAGGAAAGATTTACCCAACTGAACGCAGATTTCCAGAGAACAGCAAGGAGAGATAAGGAGGCCTTCCTGAATGAACAGTGCAAAGTAATAGAAGAAAACAATAGAATGGGAAGGACTAGAGATCTCTTCAAGAAAATTGGAGAAATCAAGGGAGCGTTCCATGCAAAGCTGGCCATGATAAAGGACAAAAACGGTAGGGACCTAACAGAAGCAGAAGAGATTAGGAAAAGATGGCAAGAATACACAGAAGAACTATACAAGAAAGACCTCGATGTCCTTGACAACCACGACGGTATAATCACTGACCTCGAGCCAGACATCCTGGAATGTGAAGTTAAATGGGCCTTAGAAAGCATTACTAACAACAAAGCTAGTGGAGGTGATGGTATCCCAGCTGAGCTATTCAAAGTCTTAGAAGAGGATGCTGTTAAAGTTCTGCACTCCATTTGCCAGCAAATTTGGAAAACGCAACAGTGGCCACAGGATTGGAAAAGATCAGTATACATTCCAATCCCAAAGAAGGGCAATGCCAAGGAATGTTCAAACTATCGCACAATTGCACTCATATCACACGCTAGCAAGGTCATGCTCAAGATCCTACAAGCTAGGCTTCAACAGTACGTGGATAGAGAACTACCAGAAGTACAAGCTGGGTTTCGAAGAGGTAGAGGAACGAGAGATCATATTGCCAACATTCGCTGGATTATGGAGAAAGCAAGAGAGTACCAGAAAAATATCTACTTCTGCTTCATTGACTATGCTAAAGCCTTTGACTGTGTGGATCACAACAAACTATGGCAGGTCCTTAAAGAGATGGGAGTACCAGACCACCTCACATGTCTCTTGAGAAACCTGTATAAGGGCCAAGAAGCGACAGTTAGAACCGGATACGGAACAACTGATTGGTTCAGCATAGGAAAAGGAGTACGACAAGGATGTATACTGTCACCTTGCTTATTTAATATATATGCAGAGTACATCATGCGAAATGCTGGCCTGGATGAATCACAAGCGGGAATTAAGATTGCTGGGGAAAAGATCAACAACCTCAGATATGCAGATGATACCACTCTAATGGCTGAAAGTGAAGAGGATCTAAAGAGCCTCTTGCTCAGAGTAAAAGAGGAGAGCGCAAAAGTGGGCTTGAAGCTCAACATCAAAAAAACTAAGATCATGGCATCCGGCCCCATCACTCCTTGGCAAATAGAAGGGGAAGTCGTGGAAGTAGTGACAGACTTCACGTTCCTGGGATCCCAGATCACCGCAGACTGTGACAGCAGCCATGAAATTAAAAGACGCCTGCTCCTTGGGAGGAAAGCAATGGTGAACCTAAACAGCATGATAAAAAGTAGAGACATCACCCTGCCAACAAATGTTCGCATGGTCAAAGCAATGGTATTCCCAGTGGTCATGTATGGCTGCGAGAGTTGGACTATAAGGAAGGCCGAGCGCCAAAGAATAGATTGTTTTGAACTATGGTGCTGGAGAAGACTCTTGAGAGTCCCTTGGACTGCAAGAAGATCAAATCAGTCAATCCTAAAAGAAATCAACCCTGACTGTTCCTTGGAAGGCCAGATAATGAAACTGAAGCTCAAATACTTTGGCCACCAAATGAGAAGAGAACACTCACTGGAGAAGACCCTGATGCTGGGAAAGACTGAAGGTCAAAGAAGACGGGGACGGCAAAGGATGAGATGGTTAGACAGTGTCATAGATGCAACGAACATTAAATTGAGCAAACTTCAGAGGACGGCGGAAGACCGGAAGGCCTGGGGTGATCTCGTCCATGGGGTCACGAAGAGTCGGACTCGACTGTGCGACTGAACAACAACGACAACATGGATAAATACATATGTCTATCATTCTGCAGAAAATGCAAAACATATGTTCAGGATGGGATTTTTACGAAGAAAGTTTGATGGAATGGTTCAGAAAGGTGGGCACTTTCATAAATGGAGTAGGATTGTAATTGATGACACTGTTTATTATGTTGCCTTGTCTCCTGTTTCAGTAATCTATTTTCTGCAATGTTTATGGTATGCCGTGTGTTAAAGTGGGGTTTTTGTCACCATTGTTTTGTAATCCTGGTTCTATAGTGCTGCTCATTGGATGTCAACTTAAACTGTCCAACTGCACTGTGTTTATATTTTGTAATTTGCCTTGAGTCTCTGCAAGAGAGGTGGACTAAAAATGAAGTCCATCAATAAACAGACATATAACACGCCAGTGTCTATGTGGCAGATTAAACCCAGTCTGGTCACCTGCTAGCAACTAATACCAAACCAGATCAAAACAATGCAATAAAGTAGTTGCAATACTAGTAATCAATGTAGGAAGGCAAGACTGGGCACACAGGGATCGTTGGTCACAGACCAGGGACAAAGACAGCAAAGAAAAACTGTTGCCAAAATTAGAGGCCAGCAGCAAACATAAACTTCAAATACACCAAGAGGTCCTGTGAAAGATACTCCTTCTCCATTTCATTTCCTAAACTGTAAGACTGAAATAGTAAGAACCCAGAATCTGTAACTGTCCAGATACAGACTACAAAGCACCTTAAAACCACTGCAGAAGTAAAGAGGAAATGTTACAAAGTTGAGAAGTACACTTTCTTAATGGAAGAGGAGGCAAACCCAGCAAATTGGTAAGGAGAAGAATTGGGAAAGCAATTAAAAAGAAGTGACATGGGCAGGGATTATTAGCAACAAACAGAGGCCAGTAACTCCCCACCACCACCCCGGGCCAGATATCTTCTGAGGTCTCCTGTACATTCCTAGCAGACATCAGGTTCAGAGTAGCTTAATAATAAATTACACAGGGTTATATATGCTCCACTTGGCACTATTCTTTTCCAACCATAAGTACAAATGTTGAATTTTGAAATATGCCACCCACCCTTTACAATGCTAAAAGTGTGTTTGAGAGAAAGGGGGAACTATGGGATGGGGATTAACTAAACTATCCCTGATGCTCTTACACTGTTTCTGATAGGAAGGAGGCAATGACACCTTGAAAGGTATCAGGTTATGGGGCAAAAGAGAAGGGGGCATCTCATGCGTCACTGAAGAAAACATCTCTCTTGAACTGAGAAAACCCAGTGACCAGCTAGGGGAATAGTTACCCCGTGTTAAGTGATCCTAAGCATCTGCTCAGAACCCAGTGGTGTAGTGGTTAAGTGTTGGACTAGTATCTGGAAGACCCAGGTTCAAATTCTCACTCGTGCCATGGAAGCTTGCTAGACAAATTTGGGCTAGTCATATTCCTTCAGTCTAACCTACCTCAAAGGGTTATTGTGAAAAATGGAGGAGAGGCAGGCCTGTAGCCACAGGTGGCATTTGGGAGGCAATGCCCCACACAGAAGAGTGCCGCCCCCCTCTGACAAAAAGTTTCAAGGAATTAAAAAAACATATTTAAAAAATGTAAGATGCGCATGGGGTTTCTAACACGACTGCAGGTACAGTCAGGAAAGCGTCACTCTCCTCTTTTTTCTGGGCCGAAAAATAAATAGGTTTTTAAAAATACAAAATAAAACAAAATTGAAATAAAATTGCAAAATGCTCAGAGTGAGTCGGAGATTATTCCGCCCCCCACACACCCCGTTTACACAAAAAAGCAGCCCGGAATTGACTCTCTCCAATCAAAAGGGCTAGAGAAGGACTAGAGGCTCCAGAGGAGCTGGAGCTGCCAGGGTGCCCCCCCCCCCAGATTTCCCCATGCCACACCTACCAAAATTTCCTGGCTACTCCCCTGAGGAGGAGAATGATGTGAGCTACTTTGAAAGAACTAAATAAATAAAATCTTATTGTCAAGGGCTAACCAATGAATGGCAGAGTTTCTGTTCTCTGCAAGGAAAATACAGACCCAGATAACATCTGTTATGTAATGTACTAAGATTCTAACCCTTAATGTGTTAGGTATGTTAGGAGGAAAAATGCCTGCTGAGATTCTATGTAGATAATTAACCTTATAGTATTGTTTTTCTACTGTTTTTCCCCTGCTTGTTGAATAGCCTCTGGGCCATAATAAAGATTGACTGACTGGGGCAAAAGGAGAAGGCAGTGGAGTAACTACCTCTGTGTTTTTAACTCCAGAGGAGTAGCCACACTATTCTGTAACAGCAAAATTAAAATGGAGGCCAATGTGACACCTTAAAGACTAACAAGATTCATCCCAGCATCACCTTTTGCAAGTCACACCACTGGATGAAAGAACTATCCCCTGCAATAAATGATCCTAGGCATCTGCCCTGAACTCAATGTCTGCTAGAAAGGAGTAGAGTGCATATTTCAAAAATGGAGCTAGCCATGTGGGGAAGGAGAGGTCTCATATGCTCTTTGATGGAGCACCTCTCTCTTACAAAGGAGGATAGAAAGTCAAGTTAGCTCAAAAGGACCAGAAGAGGAAGTCAGTGAAATAACTATTCATATTAAGTGATCCTATTTGCCCTGCCCTGAACCCCCTACTTGCTAGAAAGCAGTAGACCACACATCAGAAGAGACCAGACCTTGGGAGGAAGAAGTGGAACCACTCTCTTTGGAATGCAGTATGAGCCGCTGGAACACATCTCGGCCTGTACGAAACACTGATTGGTTAATGCCGTTGTCTGTATATTGTATGCCGCCATCATTATTATCATCAACATCATCATTGGCACAGTTAATGGCTGTTTGCATTTACTCTGTAATGGCTGTTTGCATTTACTCTGTATTTTAATGTATTTATTTTTTTAATGTTTTAATGTTGTTAGCCTCCTTGAGCCAGCTCTGTGGCAAGGTGGGAGATAAATCGAAATAATAAATAAAATAAATAAATAAAAGTCAAGACATTTATCTATCTATTTAAAACTTTACCAGCCACCTCTCTGCCTTGTGGAACTCAAGGTGGTTTATACTGTAAACAAAATAACAATTATGTTAGCCCTTAAAGAACCAGGACAGGAAGAAGGCAAGGAAGTATTCATTCCATATTAAGTGATCCCATTTGCCCTGCCTTTAACCCACTACTTGCTAGACCACACATCAGGAGAGATCACTTTAGAGAAAGGGAGGTCTTGTGCCACCAGATGAAACACCTCTCACATGATGAGTAAGAGAAAGTCAAGTTACCTCTTAAAGGATGACAACAAGCAGTGAAATAACTATTCTTATCTTAACTAATCCTAGATATTTCCCCTCCATTTAACCCATTACTTACTCAGAAAAAAACCCAGATGCCTCAAAAGGGATCTGGCCAGGGGAAGGGGGTGGGGAGAGAGAAGCCACTGGAAATCTAGATGGGAAAAGTCAAGTGATCGCAACTGGCCTGGTGCAAGGGAAAAACAAGGCAGTGGAATAACTATTCTCTGTTAAGCACTCCTCCAGGGAATCTGCCCCCCCCCCTCAGACGCAGTGCAAGGACAGGGCAAGGGGGTCTCTCGCGTGCCCTCAGGCAGGTGGGCAAGAAATAGTTCTTACCTAGGTTGCCAACTCCGGAACACTCCCGGAGTTTAGGGAGGGCATTGCGGCGGGGAGGGGTGGGGGTGAAGTTTGGGGAGGTGAGGGAACTCAGCAGGATGCGATGCCGTACAAGTCTAGCCTCCAAAGCTGCCATTTCCTCCCGGGAAACACATTTACGTAGTCTGGAGACGAGTTGCAATTCCGGGAGAACCCCGTGCTTACCTGTCAGGCCTCCTCAGGGCAGGCGCAACAGCCAGTGGACGGAGCGCTTGAACTTCCATGCAGGGGGGCGAACCGAGCCCTGCGCCGCGGCAGGGCCCGTCGGGGAGGCTGGGTGGCTAGGAGACAGCGGGAGCCGCTCACCAGGCTTCGCAGCCCAGGCTTGGCTGGGACCTTCGCCCTCCCCGGCCCCCTCCTCTGTTTACCCCGCCAGCTGTCTGGAGCTCAGCAAACACCTCCTCTTCCCCTCCTCTTTTTCGTCCACCGTTTCTCCACCCCCAACGCGCCTGCGCCACGCTATCTGCGCCACCAACTCCTTAGCCTCTTGCCGCTCTTTACGCCGCACGAATGGCGCAAAGGCCCTTCGAGAATAGCACTTCCTCCCTTGACGTTCAACGTCTCATTGGCCCGGCATGGAGTGACGGCCACCGTGGCCAAAGGGACGCGGCAAACTGAGGAACGGGAGGCGGAGGTGGCGGTTCGGGCCAATCTGCGAACTGGAGGACGTCAAAAGGACGGTGCCTGCGGGGGATTCTGGGAACTGAAGTTTATAAAGTGGTGGGCTAGGCCGTTGTTAATAGCGAAGAGAGAATCTTCCAGCTTGGTGGGAAGTGGCTTTGTAAACTTGAAGGGGCACAACATTACTTTGGGTCTTTTTAAGGTGTGCTCGGAAGTAAAATAAAGCAGGAGTTACACTGACAAAACAGAAGAGAAAGACTGTACTGAAATAAATGTAATCGTTTTTAAAGAGTTATTGGAACCCTGTTTTATTTTGCTGCTACAAATTAATACTCAAAAGTAAGCACCACGCCCTTCATTAATGGTTACTCCTAGGTGAGTGTGTATAAGATTTGAAATGTACTGGGTTCAGATACTGTAATGTATCCATCTCAGACCGCATGCGTGGCCATTTCACCACGCGGTCATGCGAAGTGGCCGAGCTTCGCTCTCAGTAACAATGGGACAAGCGGATCCTAGCCGGCACCTATCGGCAGGCTAGGCTCCCGACCGAGAGCCTATGGAACTGTCAGCCACTGTAAATAGCCAATCACTTGTGTTTGGGTGTGTTTGGGGCGCGGGGTTGTTGCACATATAAACCAGCCTGCGAGCTGGTTACTTTGTCTTGTTCCTGATCTAATAAAGTACGTTAAGCTGAAATCACTTGTCCATCTGCGTACTTTTCAGACACGTTGAGTGATCAGCTCATAGTTTATTAGTGATTTCAGCTAAACTGTAAGACAACTCTAGCAGGATCTGAGCCCTGCATAAAAGCCTGCAAAACACCACACCCAACACCCCCCCATAGGTTATTTACAAGATAACTCCCTTTCAATAGGTCCCTTTCAGGATCCTAGTAGTCTATTGTTTAGGTGTTGTAATGTATTCAGCCTGACATGCCCGGACTTGCCCGGGCTGGCCAGACACAATTCTTCAATAGCTTCATGTCCAAAGACAATGGGTCCGTAGGATCCTAGCCGGCCCTATCGGTGGGCCAGCTTCTCAGCCGTGAGACCAATGGTCACCCGGTTACTGTAAATAGCCTATCGGGAGTAGGGGGTGTGTTTAGGTGTACTTGGTGGCGGGTTTTCTGAACGTACATAAACCAGCCTGCGAGCTGGTCCCTTCGTCTTTGTTCCTGACTAAATAAAGGTATGCTTAGCTGGAATCTCTCTCCGTCTGCATACTTTTCAGGTGTTCAAGCTAGGTCAGTTCTCTGGTGCACTTTGAGCTTAATACATAACACCTCTCCCCCCAAGGTTCAAAAGCACCTTAACAGACAAAGTCTCTTAAGTAGGCTGGTCAGCGCCGTTCGCGGTTCGAACGGCGCAGCTCCATCTGCGGAACTGGGGTCTCAGGATCGGAGGCCACAGGCGCAGCCGAGGTGTCGATGGAATGTGGTGGTGTTGGCGCGACTTCAGGGCAACCCGTGGCCGTTTGCTCCGGGTTCTGATTGGGTTTCCTGGCATGTCTGGCAGCGCCTAACACAGTCCTCGATCTCACTGTCCATGCTGGGCCACCATACGTAGCTGTGTGCCACCGCCTTCATCCGCACGATCCCCGGGTGCATTTCGTGAAGTGCCGCTAGTATTTGTTGGCACAACGGTGTTGGTACCACCACCCGGTTTCCCCACAGCAGGCAGCCCTTGTGTGCCGACAGTTCATCCCGGCGGGAGGAGAATGCAGTGAACTCCGAGCCCACCCGGCTGGTGGGCCATCCCCTCCCCACCCAGTCCAAAACATGGGAGAGGACATGGTCCCTGGCAGTGTGATGGGACACGTCGGAAACCTGAAGAGGATGGTCAGGCAGGTCCTCGAGGAGCAGGATCTGATGCGCTGGAGTCGGGTCCAGGTCAGTGGAGGGCAGCGGTAGGCGGCTGAGGGCGTTGGCGTGACCCATCACCTTCCCCGGGTGATGCATGAGCAAATACTGGTAGCCAGCCAGGATGATGGACCAGCGTAGCACCCTGGAAGACAGCATCTGCGGCGTTTGGCGATCTGGGGCCAGCATGCCCAGCAGTGGTTCGTGGTCGGTCACGATGGTGAAGGGCCTCCCATAGAGGTAGTCATGGGATTTCTTGACTCCCGCCACAATCGCCAGCGCCTCTTTGTCAATCTGCACGTAGTTGTGCTCGGCTGAAGACAAGGTGCGAGAATAGGGACTTCCCTGCCATCTGGGAGCTGGTGACCGAGGAGAGTTCCTGCCCCGTACGGGGACTCATAGCAGGTGAAGATGACCAGAAGCATTTCGTTGAAGTGAGTGAGGACGGTGTTAGAAGTGAGCAGTTCTTTGACGGCCCGGAACGCGGCTTGCTTCTGGCCTCAGATCCGGGGGGCTTTTTTGTTGAGGAGCCGGTGCAGAGGCTCCGTGACCGCGGCCTTATGGGGCAGGAAGGAGTGGTAAAGGTTCAACAGTCCTAAAAAGGCCTGGAGCTCTGGTTTGGACATGGGCACTGGTGCGTTAATGATGGTGCGGACCTTGTCCGGAGCCAGATGGATGCCCTGCGCATCGACAGAGAAGCCCAGGAACTCGACCCGTGGAACTCCCAGGAGGCACTTTTCTAGCTTTACCTTGAGCCCGGCTGCATGGAATCGCTGGAGGACAGTGCGTAGTCTTTCGGCAAACTCCTCCATGGGTGCGGTGATCAAAACATCGTCAAAGAAGGGCTGAACCCCAGGAATTCCTTTAAGGAGAGAGTCCATTAGGTTTTGGAAAATTCCCAGGGCTACACTGACCCCAAATTGTAGCCGATGCACCCCTGTGCATCACAATCGTCTGGGCCTCTGCAATCGCATCATCAACTGGGAGCTGCTGGTAGGCCTGGGCTAAATCCAGCTTGCTGAAGATCTTCGCACCCACCAAGGACGCCAGGACGTGGCTGACCACGGGGACTGGATAAGCGTGGTCCTCGAGGGCCTTGTTAATAGTGCACTTGTAGTCTGCGCAGATGCAGACGTCTCCATTGGGCTTTACTGGGGTTACTATAGGGGTTTCCCGTAGGGCATGTAGGACCGGCTCCAAGACCCCTTGGGCCACCAGTCTATCCAGCTCCTCGTCAACTTTTGGCTTTAGGGCGAATGGGATATGTCTGGCCCTCTTATGGGCCGCACCTTCGGGTTGAGTTGTAAGGAGATGGGAGGTCTGGTGTAGCGACCGAGCGTCCCATCAAACACTGCGGGGAACTCGTTGCACACCTTCTGAAAGTCTTTAGCGGCCACGTGGTGGACCCCCGTAACGCAGAACCCCAGTGCCGCAAACCATGAAAGTCCGACGAGGCTCGTGCGACTGCCTCTCACTACTATCAAGTCCAAAGGTCCGTCGAAGTGCCGGTACTGCACTCGGAACTCAGACGCGTTGAGTGATCAGCTCATAGTTTATTAGTGATTTTAGCTAAACTCTAAGACAACTCTAGCAGGACTGGAGCCCTGCTTAAATGCGTGCAAAACACCACACCCAACAGACAGACACTCCCGGTGATAGGCTATTTACAAGATAACTCCCGTTCAATAGGTCCCTTTGAGGATCCTAGTAGTCTATTGTTTAGGTGTTCGCTATTGCACTTAGGTCAGTTCTCTGGTGCACTGTGAGCTTAATACATAACAGGATTTCATCCTGAGGCTTGCCTGTTTATATGCCTTCTCTCTAGGGAACCTGCTTAAGGCAGCTTGCTAATGAAAATATGATAAAAACATAAAGCAGCATAGGAATCACTAAAAATTAAACTATTAAAAACCAATGGCTACAGAACTATACGGAACATTGAAAGAGCCACACAAATGCATTAAGTAGTAGAACACCATCATAGTCAAATCATGTATTAACTTGGAAGTTAAGAAACTGGAAGGAGATTGAGACTTGGAAGGGCAGGCATGAAGGAACTAAAAAAGATCCTTAAGTGTAAGGAGTTGCTGAAGACCAAGATCAAGATAATATCTGCTATGGTATTCCCCATTACCATGTATGGATGTGAAAATTGAACAATGAAGAAAGCTGACATGAAGAAAATTGATTCATTTGAAATGTGTTGGAGGAGAGTTTTACAGATACCATGAACCACCAAAAAGACAAAAAGGTGGCCCATAAGGTTGCCTACCTCCAGGTGGGGCCTGAAGATCTGGAATTACAACTGACCTCCAGACTTAACAGAGCTCAGTTGCCCTGGAGAAAATGGCTACTTGGGAGGATGGAATCTATGGCATTATACCCTGCTGAGGTCCCGCCCCTCCCCCAATCATACTCTGCTCAGGCCCCACCCCCAAGATCTCCAGGAATTTTCCTACCTGGAGTTGGCAACACTAGTTCTAGATCAAATGAACCCTGAACTCTTCCTAGAAGTTAAAACAACAAAACCGAGGCTATCATACCTTGGTCATATCATGAGAAGACCAGACTCCGTGGAAAAGACAATAATGTTAGGGAAAGTTTAAGGTAATAGGAAAAGAAGAAGATCCAATATGAGATAGATTGACTCAATAGCCTGATACTCTATAGAGAGGTTCTAAGCAACTTTGTTTATTTACTTCATTTATACCACGGCTTTCTCCCCAATGGAGGCCCAAAGCAGTTTACACTGTTCTCTCCCTCTTCTACTCAGTCCTAATGTGTTCAGTGGGTCTTATTCCCTAGTCAATGTGTTTAGGATTTAGGTTGAAAGGCTACATTCCTGCACTCTGTTGGGCACCACCACCAAATAAGGGGGGCAACAGCCTCTGAGAATTAGGGCCAATTCACATGTTGCAAAGTCTTTGTATTTCCCTGTGTAATCTCTCTTGAAACATACACTGCAGTTCTACATGCATTCAGGTGCAGACAATAAATTTATTCCAGTTTGTAGATCCCAATGAGTTTTGAGTGATTTGCTCTTCATCAAGTGAAGACAAAATAAACTGGCAGGGTAGCAGCTGTTTGTGGAGCAACAGAACTGTTCCTTTGCAAAAAACAACAACAACCCAACACCAACAAATGTAATACCGCTTCATAAGGACCCTTTAAGGGACTGTTGTGTAGTGGGTTCGACGCATTAAAGATCACAGAAATGGTGTAATGCGAGCATAGTTTACTGGACACAACAAGAACAACTCACAACCGGCCAGATGGCCAACTATATGCAGTACCTAGGGGACACCCCTAGATCCTATTGGTGGGTTTGAATTTCTCGCCAATGTTCCTATTGGTTCCCTAATGGAGACTCCAGGAGCCTAGTCCCTATTGTTCTCTACAACTAAGCTCCAGCACATGTCGCTGTCACCTGGCGGCGGTCAGCAGACCTAACAGGGGCTTTGTTCCATTTCTCTACCAAGCTGTGCTTCAGTGATACAGTACAACTTGGTGAGGAAAAGGGGTGGCCAGCTCCCATCAGAATTGCCACTGTGTCTGCACTTTTGCATAGGTGCAATGGGAGGGGAAGGAGTAGGGGTTGGGGTGGCAGCAGTAGCAAGTGGTGTGAGAATAGGGGAGCACACTCCTCCCCTGGCACTTCTAATTCCAGTAACCTTTATTGGCATAGCAATAACTCTATAAAAAGAATAGCAGTACAAATCAACTCATATGTCAACAAAAGGAAACAATCGGAGTTTGTAACATTGTATATAGTAAAGATAAAAATTCGGAACAGTAATCTCTAATAATGCAGTACTGAAAACAGTTACAATAAGAAGCTTAACTATCCGAAGAGGATAGACACACCTTATCTCTCTTGCTCACTCACCATTTCCTTACCTCTTCCTCTTCCCTCCTTTCTTTCCTCTTTTTCTTGGCCCTTGAGTACATTTGCCAAGAACTCTGCCACCAGCTCAGTAACTTCATGGTTTTTGTCTGCTAGCAAGAATTCAATACCTCTAGAGAGTTGGAGGAGGGGACTAATCAGGTGTGAACGTAGCTGGGTAAACAGCGGGCAGTTTAAAAGGATATGCTGAACAGAGTCAGGTTCTTTGCAGAGGCATCTGCAGAATCTTGCCTCATAGGGGATACCCTTGTATCTCCCTGTGACCACAGCTGCGAGAAATATATTGAATCTGGCCAGCATAAATGCTCTGTGTTGAGAGGGGTTTATTAAGCTTGAAAAATACTGGGCCACAGAATTTTGCGGGAAAGCAAGACCCAGGAAATTGGGGGGGGGGAACAAGTCCCCTCTGCTCCAGCTTTTATTAATTGTAAGTCAATATCCTGAATTCTCCTTTGAATTATTTGGAATATGTAGGTTTCATTGGAGTTAACCAGGGAGTCTAAATCAATACCTAAAGAATTAATTTTCTCTCTTATTGATTGGGACCATTTAGAACCATATGGGTCAGCAATTAAAAAAGCAATAAGACTATTTGGAAGAGGTTGAAAGTAAAGGTGTAACCAGTATTTGATAGCAGCAATCCAGGCTCTAGATTCAATGGTATAGAGACCCAGCTCAGCACACAAGGTAAAATAACTAACCGAGTTGGGAATGCCAAGGATGCGGTGCAGAAAGATTGCATTAATTCATTTAACCTTTTTATTAAGATCCTGAATCCACACGGGAACCCCATACAGCAACTGGGGAACCACTGTAGCCCAGAAAACCTGTAGGGTAGACAAATTGGTTGCCTTTTTGATAGTGAAAATGAGTTATAGCAGCCATCTTGTTCTTGGCCAAGCTAAGAGAGTGTTCCCAATGCATGGATCATTTTAAATTATAATGAAGGAGAATACTCAGATATCTGAAAGATTTAACTTGTTCGATTTCTCTTCCATCGATTTTCCAGACAGAATGCCTCCATGATTTAGAAAATACCAAAACTTCAGTCTTATCAAAATTAATAAATAAGGAGTTCTGGTTACAAAATGAAATAATTGCTGATAGGGAGCACTTTCATCCTAGTTTCATAAAGGAAAGAACTGCTGCATCATCCGCATATAATAAGATAGGAACCGGGGCTGAGTTTAATTTGGGAGCGTGTCTGTCAATTTTAGCCAAATGGGAGGGGAGATCTGAAAGGAACAAATTAAATAGGGAGGGAGCTAGGACGCAACCCTTCTTTACACCCTTGGTCACAGGAATTTTTTGTGTTAAGGAGCCTCTGTTATCAAGTCTAACCTGACAAGTATTAGAGAGATGAAGTTTATGCAACAAAAACAGAAGGTGTTAGTCAAGATCCGATTTGTGTAATTTCCCCCACAGAATCTGTCTATCTACTGAGTCAAAGGCTCTATGAAGATCAATAAAAGCAACATATAGCTTGCCTCTAAGGTGCCAGAGATATTTTTCAGCTAAAAAAGATAATACTACACAGTGATCTAAAGTAGAGTGGTTTGTTACAAATCCAGTTTGCTATCTTCCTGGTAAATTATGAGAAGTCATCCATTCAGATAATTTCTTAAGAAGATATTTGGCATAAATTTTTCCTATAATAGACAGGAGACTAATGGGTCTATAGTTCTCTAGGTTGTTAGGATCACCTTTTTTGAAAATTGGAATCATTATAGAATTTAACCATGATTCTGGTAAAGTACCAAATTTATCAATTAATGTAAAAAGGCGTGCAAGAGAATGAGACCACCATTCAATATTGGTCTTCATGAGCTCAGCAGATAGGCCATCGGGGCCTGGGGCTTTACCAGATTTAAGGCTAGAGATGTGCTCATATATTTCCTCATTCAAGCCAGGAGGCCACTCTGGCATATCTAAGGGTAGCAAAGAACTCGGATCAGCTACAAAAGGATTATTAAGCAGGTTAGTATAGTAAGTGATCCATTTCTGAGGGGGAATTAAACTAACATTAAAGACTCCCAACTGACGTTTAAAGCCCGTGACCAAGGACCAGAAAAAGTTGTTGTTATTACTTTTGGTTGCGTGAAAAAGCTGGGTCTATTTCTCCATGGCAAAGGTATGTTTCTTTTGGGCTAGCAGCAGTTGACATTCCCTCCTCATTTTGCAATATACAGAAGGGATCCAAGGTAAAGTGCCAGTACTCATCTGCCAAAAAAAATTGGTGCAATCTATTTTTAGCTGGGTGGCATTCTGCATCAAACCAAGAGTTAGCTGAGCTTTTCACATACTTACAGCCAAATGGTTGGGCAAAATCACTGAGTTCATCAACAATAGAATTATCAACTAAGAGAGCCTCTGTTAGTGATTTCGTGCAAGATAGCTTTTGGTTTAATTGCATCCCAATATTGCTATGCATCCATTGTTGGATCTGTGTCAAGAGGGTTGAGGTCCATTTTATTCTCTTATATATAGCACAACCAGTGTTTTTAACACTGAACAGGGGAGACCTATCTGGAACACAGCTCATCCTAAAAGTCAACAACATAGGAGAATGGTCACTTTCTGTTCAATTGCCAATCATAAACTTAGTGACATGGTCTCTCAAGTCTGCTGAGGTAATCATGTAGTCAACAACACTAATCAACCACGAGGGGAGATGTATTGGCCATGTGGATCATATTCAGGGGACCAGGGGTCATTTCGTAGAAAAAGAGCTCATTAGTATAACTCATTAGCAGGGCTCTAGTCGGGGGGGAGCTCTCAGGTACGGAGCTCCGGAAGAAAACCTCTAGGGGGCGGGGCGGTCACGTGGTGAAGCCCCGCCCCTTCTTTACCCCGCCCTCTGCTTCGATCCTCATTCCGTTTGGGAATGAGGATGAAGCAGGAGGGTAAGTAGCCGGGCCTTCTGACACACTTCCGGTGATGTCAGGGGGTGTGGCCTTCTGTCACTTCCGGTGATGTCAGGGGGCGTGGCATATGCAAATAAGTTATGCTAATGAGTTATGCTAATGAGCTCCGGCAGCTCTTTTTCTACAACAAGACCCCTGCTCATTAGCATAACTTATTTGCATATGCCACACACCCCTGCCATCACTGGAAGTGTGTCAGAAGGCAATACCCACAGTGCAGGCTCCACTGGACTGTTTTGGATCGCTAGCTATTGGAGGGGGGGGGACCTGCAGATCTGTCCTTTCAGAGGAGGAAGAGCTTGTACCTGAATAAAACTTGGTCTTAAAGGTGCCACTGGACTGTCTTGGACCGGGGGCCGGGGGGAGCTCTGCAACTTACCCAGCTGCTTCTTGCTCTGACTGAGGGCTGCTGGGAGTAGGGGGTGGGGCTTGTTGCATGTGCCCACCCCCTGGGCTCTTTACTGCCAGAGCTCCGCTCCTGTGCGCTCCTGCAGGAAATGACCCCTGAGGGGACCCATTCATTATATATAGATTGAATTCCACACAAAAGTACACCAGATGGCGTCCAGTCTGGTTTATAACTGGATCTTTAGAATGTCCAGAATCTAAGAATGGGAGAGGTGTGTGGTCCTCATCTCCCCAACTGAACAAATTGCCCAACTGATTATTATTAGGCCCTAATCTTGCATTAAGAAGAAGAAGAGAGAGAAGAGATTGGATTTATACCCCGCCCTTCACAACCCAAAGGTGTCTCAGAGCGGCTTACAAACTCCTTTCCCTTCCCCTCCCCACAACAGACACCCTGTGAGGTGGGTGGGGCTGAGAGAACTCTGACACAAACTGCTCTTTTTCAAGGACAGCTGTGCCAGAGCTTGTGACTGACCCAAGGTCACATCAGCAGGTGCAAGTGGAGGAGTGGGGAATCAAACTCGGTTCTCCCAGATTAGAGTCCGCACACTTAACCACTGCACCAAACTGGCTCCAGCTCACCAGCTAAAAAAAGAGAAGCCTCAGGGAATTTCTCCCCTGGCACTTGCTGCTGCCGCCATGGCAGGGCCACATTTTCACACCTTTGTCTAGAAACAGCATCTGAACTCTGTTTTTACATAGTGTATGAACACAGATATCCTAGTGTGATCTTGACTTATTTCCAGTAGTGTCATCCTCTGGCAAAGGTGACAAAACCCAGGGGTCATTTCCTGCAGGAGCACACAGGAGCGGAGCTCTAGCAGTAAAGAGCCCAGGGGGCGGGCACATGCAACAAGCCCCACCCCCTGTTCCCAGCAGCTCCAGGCCACGAGGAGCAAGAAGTCTCTTTTTCCTTCCTTCCTTCCTTCCTTCCTTCCTTCCTTCCTTCCTTCCTTCCTTCCTTCCTTCCTTCCTTCCTTCCCTCCTTCCCTCCTCCTCTCCTCCTCTCCTTCTTTCCCTTTCCCTCCTTCTTTCCTTCTCTCCCTCTTTCTTTCCCTCTT
>NW_015166419.1:1957521-1980877 GCF_001447785.1 Gekko japonicus
CTTTCCCTCCTTCTTTCCTTCTCTTTTCTCCCTCCTTCTTTCCTTCTCTTTTCCCCCTCCTTCCTTCCTTCCTTCCTGCACAGATCTGTATGTGTCCCCCCCCCCAGCTAGCAATCCAAAACAGTCCAGTGGCACCTTTAAGACCATGTTTTATTCAGGTACAAGCTCTCCCTCCTCTGCTAGGGCAGATCTGTGCATTCCCCTCCCCCCATAGCTAGCAATCCAAACAGTCCAGTGGAGCCTGAGCAGTGGGTGTTGCCTTCTGACACACTTCCAGTGACATCAGGGGGCGTGGCATATGCAAATAAGTTATGCTAGTGAGTTATGCTAATGAGCCCCTGCACCTCTTTTTCTACGAAATGACCCCTGAAACCAATATTTGTCACGGGAACCCAGGATCTGAGCAATTGTCTGCAATGTGAATCCTAGTTTCATAAGCTAACCATAGTTAAAATCAGTGGAGTGCATCCAACCATTGTCCAAGGAGCCTTCCTTCAATCTAACGGAACTCTGTCCTCCAAAGTAAGTGACTCTTCCACCAACAGAAGAACCACTTGAGCTGGAGGAAGACTCTTTAGGATGGAAGATGTTGTGTAGTGTGTTCGTTGCAGGAAAGCTCAGTGATTCAGCATAGTGATCAGCTTAGTTTATTGGCATGCGTACACACAACCACAAAACAAGCCCACGACGTCCTGTATTTATTTAGTCCCTAACCAACCCCTAGTCAGCTCTTCCTACTGGTGGGTTTGAATGTCCACCTCGGGATCCTAGGATCCTTGGTCCTTTTGTTATTCAGGACCAAGCTCTGACTAAGGTGCTGGCTACCTAGTGACTCTCTGCAGACACAACAGAAGATATCTTCAAAATGTACTCAGGCCTCGGCCACACGGGCAGGAAAATGCAGGGGGGGGAGGTGTGTCTGTTTGCCCCGGAGCAAACTAACCCGCGACTGTGCAATCAAGCATCGGGTTGAGGTCCCGTCGAGCTCCCGTGGTTAGGGGGGAGGTGCCGATCACACGACGTGGCAAAGAAGCGGAGCAGCGCGGCAAATGGGGTTGTGGGTTTTTTTAAAACTGAAATGTGCGCATGCTCCATTGGGTGCTTGTGCGCATCCGTGGAGACTTGGGGGGGGGAACCTTTTTGCGAGGGGACATGGGCGGGCGCGGGAACTACCACCGAAAACGCGATCAGACACCCGCCCTTGCCCCGCGGTTTCCGGAAACTAGTACCTCCGAGGTACTAGTTTTTTACCCCGCATCTTCGGCGGGAAGCCTCGGGTGCGCCACGGGAGCTCTACGCTTCCCAGATGTGGTGGTGAGATCGCGCCCAGAAAATCCGCCTATCTTCTGTCTCCCTAGCATGCCTAATGCTCCGTGTGACCGGGGCCTCAGTGGAGCAGGAGGACAGGGTTAGGATTCACTTAAGTACTTTTTTTTTTGTTAGAAACGTTTCAGTACTGCCCTAACCTGGATAGCCAAGGCAAGCCCGATCTTGTCAGATCTCAGAAGCTAAGCAGGGTCAACTCTGGCAAGTACTTGGATGGGAGACCTCCCTGAAATACCAGAGGTGGGAGTTGGGGGCAGGCTTTATTCAGCCATCTCTCTGAATATCCCCCAGGCCCCCAATAGGGATCAGTCACGAGAGGTCACCATGACTTCCAGGTGCTCACACAAACACACACAAATACAAAAAAAAGTTTCAGTACCCATATATAAGGTTATGGTGATTTCCGCCAATTCCCCCCTCGCTCTGCAGATCCCAACTAGGTTGTTCCTGAGGGTCCATCCTCTCTTTCTTTGGCTGAGAAGGGCAGGCCAGTGTGCAAGATCAACACTGGGGAAAGACCCCCCCCCCCGGAGCCAGTAATCAATACTGGTGAGTACCATAAAAGGTAAAGGGTCCCTTGCTCGAAAGCCAGTCGAGTCCGACTCTAGGGTTGCTGTGCTCATCTCCGTTTCAAAGCCGAAGAGCCAGCACTGTCCGAAGATGCTTCCGTGGTCATGTGGCCGGCATGTACCATCATACACGCACAAAAAGCCCTGGTTAAAAAACCCCGCAGTTTCATGTTGTATTTGAAGCAAGCCACAGTCTGACCAGATAGGTGCTTGATTAAAAATGGATGTCTTCCAGATCACCAACATTCTCGAAAGAGACATTGCACACAGATAGATTGTTCTTGTGCCTGGCTAATCCCACTAAGTTCAGTAGAATTAACTTCTGTCCAAATGGGCTGAGGAACACAGCCTTACAGCCCAGTTTTCAAAGTAAGCGCACACATCTACTCCCAAATAAATTTGTAAGAGTGCTGCTTTAAAAATGCTACAGAAAATGCTCCCTCTCTCTGCATTTTCATTCGTACCTTGTTGAAAAATTGTTTCTTCTCCAGAGGATGGCACTGCTTGCAAAAAGTTTTTCCCCAGTGCCCCCCCCATGCAGTTTTACTTTGTGTGCGATCTGAAAAGCATGAAAACTGAGCCTGTTTCATAGTGTGGCCCACACCCAAAATGTCTGTGGCTGGAAAATTGCATTTTCCTACCAATGAAAACTTACAATTTGAAGAATTAGAACAAATTTAGAGTCCAGTGGCACCTTTAAGACCAACAAAAGTTTATTCAAGGTATGAGCTTTCATGTGCAAGGCACACTTTTTCAAATACATTGGAATGGAAAACGAGGTTCTAAACTTATAGACAGAGATTTAACAGCAAATTAACATGCAACATAAAGAACTGCAAGAGAGATTCATCAGCACCTGTCAGCTAGCTGTCATTGCTGCAGTGGGAATGGTGAATCCTCAGACTTCTGGGTCTTTTGAACAACTCTGTGTCTTTTGGACAACTTTTCATTGATTCTTCTCACTGGCTTAGTGTTTGAACCAGAGACAATGTGAAGAAGCCAGGAATGAGAGGCACGGATTTTGATGGGAGTAAAGGGCTTCTTAGAGATGCTTTACTGAAGGGGAATAATAAAGGGAAACAGTTGCTAGGAATTCAAGTGTGAACCATGCACAGATTTATGCCAGTGCACTAAAACGATTGTGCAGGGTGCTCCTGTGTATATTTATGACTTATTGTGAGACCTTGTGGGTGAAAAAAAGAACTTCCAACCACCAACATTTGCAATGCAAAAACTTTGATTTATCAATCCACGTCAATTATTGGCAATTTTTAAGTTGTGTCATTATCAGGATGCAAATAGGCTTTCTTATATTGGCTCATTGTTGATTGTTGATTTCTTTCTCTGAATTCAGAAGTCATTTGGCTCTTTAATTGTAAAAAGTTGCAGATAATCAGGGACTCTACTTTGCAAGGGTACAAATCATGCAGAGAGAGCCACTGCATGTATAGCATGCACAGAATGCACAGCAGTTGGGGAGCAGGGACATGATACCAGTTACTTTCCTACATGCATTCACTGAAGATGAAGGCTCCCAGAATTTTCATTTCCTGTTCTTTGTGTCTCATGGATCAGAGCCAGGAATTTTCTCTGATTCTTCATGAAAATGTCACCTTAATGGATACCTATCCTACAGTGCAAGCATATGCAGGTTTACTCAGATGTGGTGAGGGGGCTTGCATGGTTTGATGAGGCTGTGGGCTATGCCATGGAGGGCCACCCAGGACGGACAGGTCACAGCAGAGAACTCAGACAAAATGTGATCCACTGGAGAAGGAAATGGCAACCCACTCCAGTATCTTTGCCAAGAGAAACCCATGGACACTAACAAAAGGTTAAAAAGACTGAAGGTAAAAGAGGAAGGGGTTGGCAAAGAATGAGATGGTTAGACAGTGTTATCAATGCAACAAACATGAAAAGAAAAGTCCGGAGGACAACGGAAGACAGGAGGGCCTGGTGTGCTGTGGTCCATGGGGTCGCGAAGAGTTGGACTCAACTGTGCGACTGAACAACAACAACAGCAACAAAAAAAGACTCATTGTATTCAGTAGGGCTTACTCATCATTAACTGTGCATAGGATTGCAGTATTAATGGCCTACCATAGGAGACAACTCTTTCTCACCATTAGCAACTAGTGGAGTGGCTATTTATATGGGTGTATATATCTATTTATATTAACAGATCATAAATGCTATTAGGAGTATAAAGGACAAAATGAAAAGTACTTTGTACGCAGGATGCGCTATCTGAAAGCTATGTATAATTAACTAGCCTGCTACCCGCGCTTCGTTGTGGTATTTAAGTTCCGTAAATCCAGTTATAATACTGATTATGTGAAATTTGCAATGTGACATTTGTTGTAAGAATTCTAACTGAGAAGATTGTAGTGTAAGAAATGAAGGGAGACATATGTACTTTTTTTTCTCTCTACTGAAGGATCTCTCTGTAGACCACATTGGTGGTTCTGCCCTCAGGTGCTAGGATCACCTGGCTGCTTGATGAGCTCACTCTGGAGCAGGCCACATAGAACTGCCCATTTAAGAAGCAGTCGTCTGTTAAGTCAACTCCTGCAACCTTCCATGGAAGTGTTGGCCTCTCTACTTGTGTTCCTGGATTGTTTTGCCCATATGGAGACTGTGTTGTTCTGAGCACCTCAGGGTGATCTTGCTAGTACTTGGCCTGTGCAGCTCAGTGCACTGCAGGAGTACTATGTGCACATGTCTTTGCCGCATTCCTAAATTGCCTCCTCCTTGTAGCGTTGGTGTATCTGGCTCGACATTTGCCATGAGCTTTCTTGGGGGCAGTAAGAGGTGAGTGAGGGGGAGTTGGTGTGAGTGAGTGGTGATGTGGTGGACATTTCTTCAGGTTCATGAGGGAGGCACGCATCGAAATGGCTCCTAGAAATGTCCTTTACTATCTCCCCATAAACATTCATACCCTGGCCCTGCTCCTACACCTGACAGACACCGGCCTGTCTGGTGTTGGGGGGGATTGTATTTAAAGGCAATCGGGGAGGCTGGGCCAGCAGCAGGAGGAGTATTAGAAGCCACTGTGGAGGCAGGGCTGGCAGGATCACTAAA
This sequence comes from Gekko japonicus, assembly GCF_001447785.1. Taxonomy (NCBI): domain Eukaryota; kingdom Metazoa; phylum Chordata; class Lepidosauria; order Squamata; family Gekkonidae; genus Gekko; species Gekko japonicus. The sequence goes on from NW_015166419.1 coordinate 1,962,498, forward strand.
ACGTTACTGCTGGGGCAGGCTCCCTCGTGGCTTTAAACACCCTGCAACCACTGCTGCACCTGACAGACAACCTCCTCTAAGGTGTAGGAGGTGGGGGGAGTGTGTTGGAAGCCATCCCACCTCCTCTCCTACACCTGACAGGCAGCTGCCTGTCCAGTGTAGGAGGAGGAGGGGGAGGAGTATTAGAAGCCACTGTGGAGGTGGGGCTGGAGCTGACAGACAACCGCCTATTACGTGTAGGAGGGGGGGGAGTGTATTTGAAGCCATCTGAGAGGCTGGGCCAGCAGCTTTGCTTCACCTCCCAAGAGCTGTCATTAGCTCTGTGCAGCCCCCTGTAACTGTTGGGGTGTTTTTTTTACCTCAGAACACTGAGCTCTGCAGCTGACCAATCAGAGAGTGGGGGGTCCAGAGAGGCAGGGGCCTGGGAGCCACATAGGAATCAATGGGGGGAGCACATTTCCCCCCCTTTTGACCCACTTAGGGGTCAAATTTTTTAAAAATCCCTTCTTAGCGAGCACCTACGCCACGGTAGGAGCGCTCTCCCCAAATTTGGTGTCTCTAGGTCCTGCAGTTTGGCCTGGGGATTGATTTTACCATGAGGGGACTTTCTTTTATATGTATAGATGACCATTTAAAATGCCCCAAAGCAACTGAAAATTCCAAAGTTCACAGGTCATTGCACAATTAACTCTCTAATTGGTTTGGTGTGTAATTAAAGCTGCAGCCTTCTGAGGGAAAATGCAGTATGAGACAGCCAATGTAGTGTAGAGGTCAGATTGTCAGATTAAGGTCTGAGTCACTCAAATTAAAATCCCTACTCTAGCATGGAAGATTGCTCGGTGATCTCAGGCAAGTTATACACTCTCAGCCTAGCCTACCTCACGGGCTTACTGTGAGGGTGAAATGGAGGAGAACGGAATTATATAAGCCATTTTTGGTCCTCACTGGGGGAAAAAGTGGGGTATAAATGAAGTAAAGAAATAAATATAAACAGTGAAGGCAAACGTAATATACAGCAAATTCTTTCAGTTGTGAAGCCTAGACATGCATGCCACTGATTAGACCAGTGCTCAGCAATTAGTGTTATCCCATCTCCTATGCTTCAGCTGGGATGTCTTCTATTCTTAATTTTTTATTCAATTTGATAGCAATTTCATCTGTCCACGTTCTTCAGACAGTGTATAATTGTACAAAGCTCTTTCATGGCCTTCCCCACATAGTACTAAACCCAGACTCTCTACCCAGACAAGGGAAGGTGTTGCAACCCCTTGAACCTGTGGGGTTATCCACAAAGTTAATCACTTAAGTAAGCCAATATGAGAACAGCTAAGGTGAACTTCCATGGGGCTCAAACTGGCTTATGTGGTTTCTCCCTGTGCTCTGTGTGGGTTTAATTGTAAGAATATCAGTTTTAAGCTGTGGGTTTTATCGTTTGTCTGTAGAGGGTTTGCAGGGTGACCACAAAGTCTGAGTGTCTCTCACACACATAAGTCATTTTATGTCTATGAGAGACAGAATTTTTTTCCAAGCTAAAAAGGAATCAAGGAAATTAGTTCTGCCATTCAATTAACAGCAAGACATTTATTGATTTGGTACAAAGCTGACTCCAGATGTATTTAACAGAAACACTAGGATATCGTTTCTCATTTTAACATAGTCTCCTGCTGTTTTTCCTGGGAGTAAGTCCCAGTGAATAGATCTGAGTAGCATTCTGAGTAAACCTGCTTAGAATGGCTCCCTTAGTGTATGATTGCGGCTATGGAATGCATGTGTGTTTAACACTAATTGAAACTGTTCTAGGGACTGAATAATCAATATATAAATGGAAAGAATAAATATAAACAAAGCTTTGTTGTGAGACTGTGCAATCCTGAGCGTCACTTCAGATTGGGACTTATTTTTTAAGTAAACATGCATAGACTTGGATTGTGAGACTTCAGTCCTGTGCACATTTACTTGGGAGTAAGCCCCATGGATCCCCCTCATGGATCACTGCCTTGTCGTGGCGAGGGGGCTTGCGTTGTTCGATGAGGCTGTGGGCTATGCCGTGGAGGGCCACCCAAGACGGATAGGCCACAGCAGAGAACTCAGACCAAGCGTGATCCCCTGGAGAAGGAAATGGCAACCCACTCCAGTATTTTTGCCAAGAAAACCCCATGGACAGTCTCAAAAGGCTAAAAGATATGACGCCGGAAGATGAGCCGCTCAGGTTAGAAGGTGTCCAATATGCTACTGAGGAAGAGCAGAGGGCAAGTACAAGTAACCCCAGAAAGAGTGAAGCGGCTGGGCCAAAGCCGAAAGGACGCTCAGTTGTGGATGTGTCTGATGGTGAAAGGAAAGGCCGATGCTGCAAAGAACAATACTGCATAGGAACCTGGAATGTAAGATCTATGAATCAAGGTAAGTTTGACGTGGTCAAAAATGAGATGGCAAGACTGAACATCAATATCTTAGGAATCAGTGAACTAAAGTGGACAGGAATGGGTGAATTTAACTCAGAAGACCATTATATCTACTACTGTGGCCAGGAATCTCGTAGAAAAAATGGTGTGGCCTTTATAGTCAACGAGAGAGTGCAAAAGTCAGTACTGGGATACAATCTTAAAAATGACAGAATGATTTCGGTCCGATTCCAAGGAAATGATGTCCTCATCATCATAGGGGACTGGAATGCTAAAGTAGGAAGTCAAAAGGTAACTGGAATAACAGACAAGTTTGGCCTTGGAAAGCAAAATGAAGCAGGGCAAAGGTTAACAGAGTTTTGTCAAGAGAACACACTGGTCATAGCGAACACCCTTTTCCAACAACCTAAGAGGCGACTCTACACATGGACATCACCAGATGGGCAACACCGAAATCAGATTGACTATATAATTTGCAGTCAAAGATGGAGAAGCTCTATCCAGTCAGTAAAAACAAGACCTGGAGCTGACTGTGGTTCAGATCATGAGCTACTCATTGCAAAATTCAGACTTAAACTGAAGAAAATTGGGAAAACCACGAGGCCATTCAGGTTTGACCTAGATCGCATCCCTGATGAATATACAGTAGAGGTGAAGAATAGATTCAAGGGTCTGGATTTGATAGATAGAGTGCCTGAAGAACTATGGACAGAGGTTCGTGACATCGTACAGGAGGCAGCAATCACCACCATCCCAAAGAAAAAGAAATGTAAGAAAGCAAAGTGGCTTTCTGATGAGGCTTTACAAATAGCAGAGGAAAGAAGGAAAGCGAAAGGCAAAGGCGAAAAGGAAAGATTTACCCAACTGAACGCAGATTTCCAGAGAACAGCAAGGAGAGATAAGGAGGCCTTCCTGAATGAACAGTGCAAAGTAATAGAAGAAAACAATAGAATGGGAAGGACTAGAGATCTCTTCAAGAAAGTTGGAGAAATCAAGGGAGCGTTCCATGCAAAGCTGGCCATGATAAAGGACAAAAACGGTAGGGACCTAACAGAAGCAGAAGAGATTAGGAAAAGATGGCAAGAATACACAGAAGAACTATACAAGAAAGACCTCGATGTCCTTGACAACCACGACGGTATAATCACTGACCTCGAGCCAGACATCCTGGAATGTGAAGTTAAATGGGCCTTAGAAAGCATTGCTAACAACAAAGCTAGTGGAGGTGATGGTATTCCAGCTGAGCTATTCAAAGTCTTAGAAGATGATGCTGTTAAAGTGCTGCACTCCATTTGCCAGCAAATTTGGATAACGCAACAGTGGCCACAGGATTGGAAAAGATCAGTATACATTCCAATCCCAAAGAAGGGCAATGCCAAGGAATGTTCAAACTATCGCACAATTGCACTCATATCACATGCTAGCAAGGTCATGCTCAAGATCCTACAAGCTAGGCTTCAACAGTACGTGGATAGAGAACTGCCAGAAGTACAAGCTGGGTTTCGAAGAGGTAGAGGAACTAGAGATCAAATTGCCAACATTCGCTGGATTATGGAGAAAGCAAGAGAGTACCAGAAAAACATCTACTTCTGCTTCATTGACTATGCTAAAGCCTTTGACTGTGTGGATCACAACAAACTATGGCAGGTCCTTAAAGAGATGGGAGTACCAGACCACCTCACATGTCTCTTGAGAAACCTGTATAAGGGCCAAGAAGCGACAGTTAGAACCGGATATGGAACAACTGATTGGTTTAGCATAGGAAAAGGAGTACGACAAGGATGTATATTGTCGCCTTGCTTATTTAATATATATGCAGAGTACATCATGCGAAATGCTGGCCTGGATGAATCACAAGTGGGAATTAAGATTGCTGGGGAAAAGATCAACAACCTCAGATATGCAGACGATACCACTCTAATGGCAGAAAGTGAAGAGGACCTAAAGAGCCTCTTGCTCAGAGTAAAAGATGAGAGCGCAAAAGTGGGCTTGAAGCTCAACATAAAAAAAACTAAGATCATGGCATCCGGACCCATCACTCCTTGGCAAATAGAAGGGGAAGTCGTGGAAGTAGTGACAGACTTCACGTTCCTGGGATCCCAGATCACCGCAGACTGTGACAGCAGCCATGAAATTAAAAGATGCCTGCTCCTTGGGAGGAAAGCGATGGCGAACCTAAACAGCATGATAAAAAGTAGAGACATCACCCTGCCAACCAAAGTCCGCATGGTCAAAGCAATGGTATTCCCAGTAGTCATGTATGGCTGCGAGAGTTGGACTATAAGGAAGGCCGAGCGCCGAAGAATAGATTCTTTTGAACTATGGTGCTGGAGAAGACTCTTGAGAGTCCCTTGGACTGCAAGAAGATCAAATCAGTCAATCCTAAAAGAAATCAACCCTGACTGTTCCCTGGAAGGCCAGATAATGAAACTGAAGCTCAAAGACTTTGGCCACCAAATGAGAAGGGAGCACTCACTGGAGAAGACCCTGAAGCTGGGAAAGATTGAAGGTCAAAGAAGACGGGGACGGCAAAGGATGAGATGGTTAGACAATGTCATAGATGCAACGAACATGAAATTGAACAAACTTTAGAGGACAACGGAAGACAGGGCCTGGCATGATCTGGTCAATGGGGTCGCGAAGAGTTGGACTTGACTGTGTGATTGAACAACAAATGGGGGGAGGGATGTTATGTCCACTGACCGCCACCAGGGGCCAGCAAATACTCCCGAGCTTGACTCTGTAGGAACAATGGGGACTAGGCTCCTAGTCTCTCCACTTGGGAACCAATAGGACCATGGTGGGAGATTTAAACCCACCAACAGGACCTAGGGGAGTATCCCCAGGTGTGTATATAGTTGGCCACCCGGCTAGTAGTTGTTGTCTTTGTTGTGCACTAGTAAACCATTCACTGGAGAAAACCCTGATGCTGGGAAAGATTGAAGGTCAAAGAAGACCTGGACGGCAAAGGATGAGATGGTTAGACAGTGTCATAGATGCAACAAACATGTAATTGAGCACACTTCGGCGGAAGACCGGAGGGCCTGGCGGGAGCTGGTCCATGGGGTCGCGAAGAGTCGGAGTCGACTGTGCGACTGACCAACAACAAAGTAAACCATGCTGATGACTACATCAGTCTCAGTGGTTTTTACATTCCTCTAACCCACTACACTTCATTGTGAGAATATAATATGGGAGGAGAGAACGCTATACAGCGCCCCCAGCTCTTTGGTGGAAGGGAGGAATAAACATGGACTCTGTAAACAAGGGGGCAGAGCTGTAGTCTTTTCCCGACCTACTTCATAGTTACTTTCTTTCGAGGGAACGACCGGCCAGGCTCTCAGCTGCTAGTTGGCTCGGTGTAGTGCTTCTCCCAGCCGGAGGAGGCTGCTGTGCCTGCCGAGACGCCGCAGCTTCCTCCTCTGGCTCTGCTTTCGCCTCTCCCAGCGCGTCCTTGGCTCGGCATTAGACAAACGAGTACCAAGACCCAGCAGAGAAGCGCGAAAGCGCGCCGGAGAGGAGGAGGAGCAGGAGGGGCGGCGGCGGCGGCGGCTGGGTTGGGCGGAGCTGCAGCGCTGCAGTGCACGAGGAGCCGGAACAGGGCTTGCTTCCTCCTCGCTGGACGAGCTGAGTCCTCCGTGCCCAGAGGAGGTTGGCCTGGCCGGCGCCTCCCGTCCCGCTCCTTCTCCAGCGGTGCGGAGCGGCGGCCTCTCCGAAGGGCATCTCGGCTCAGGCTGCGCTGTCCTTTCTGCGCCTCGGAAGGGTGGCTGCAGTGTCGCCTGCTGCTGCTCTGGCTGTCTCTTTGCCCTTGGTCCGCGTCTTTTGCCCGGGCATCCTCTCCGAGACTCCCTTTTCTTCGCGACGAGACAGGCTCGTCCCAATTGCCCGGCACCTTCTCCAGATAATTTTTATAACTTATTTTTTTAAAAAAGAAAAACCCTTCAGGCTGCGAGTTCTTTTTGCAGCTCGGCTTCTCTTTGGCGGGGGAGGAAAAATCTTCAGCGACCTCTTGTTCGACAAGCTTTTCAAAACTGCCTTTTTCTTTTTGTTATTGGTGGGTTTTTTTTGCAAGGGAGAGTTTTGTGGCCTTGTTTTCTCTGCCCTTTCCCCGCTGTGAAATTAGTATTTAATTTATTTATTTTTTAACCAAAGCTGCTGGGTTTTGCTGTGGATCAGGTGAAAAATGCTGGCAAAGGGCTTTGGGATTTTGGGTTTCCTCCATGCTTTGCCCTTCCTGGTTGGCATGGCTGCCCTCCTTGGGCTCTTACCGGTGCTTCACAGCCATGGTTTGGAGCCCCAGCACATTATGGCAACTTCACCCTCTCATATCTACCCCAAAATTATCCATGGGGCTGTAATGGAGGAGATCACTTCTTCACCACCTGCCTCTCAGGACGGTTATCCCGGGGTTAAACATCCCACCAATAATTCCTTGGATGGACATGGCAAGAGGCGAAAGATTTTTCCTGTTCTGGACGTGGACTACAAGCATGTACGGATACCCTTTGAAATTGCGCTCTGGATCCTGCTGGCGTGCCTCATGAAACTGGGTATGTGCCCTGTGTTTGGTTCCTGGGGTTATGGGTAGTAGTGGGGGATGCTCCAGTTAGCAGACTGACTATTTGGAAATATCCTCATTGAGCCCTTCTGCGATTGTCCAAAGGCGCTTGGCATCTTGATCCCAGGAGGCTCAAAGAAGGATGTCTGCTTGGAGGTATGCTTGGGGAAGGATGTACCACTTTGAGATGCTCCTCAGATGCAAGCTGCCTTGAAGTCTGGTGCTATCTTTAAAGACTATCGAAGGTTTTTATTTCAGATAGTTTAGCAAAACTGGTGAATGGTCTGTTATCTTTCTAGATTAGATTTGAATTTTACGTGACTACACTGCACCCTGTACTTTATGGTGCTTTGACTCTGCTTTCTATCTCCCTACATAAAAGATCAGCCTAGGAAAGATTAGCTCAGAACATCTGACAAAGTGGGTTGTAGCAAACCAAAGCTTTATGCTGTAATAAAATGTTATTGGTCTTTCAAGATGCCCCCAAGACACAACTCCTTGTTGTTGCTGAACCAGATTAACACAGCTACTCCTCTGTTTACCTGGGAGTGAAACTTCTGTAGGTTTCCAGGGTCATGTTGATAATAATGTCATTTATTTATTTCTAGGGGGGAGGGAGATTGTACACACTGCCCATCCGGAAGTGGCTTCAGGCAATTAGAACCACTAAGAAATAAGGAAAAGGTCACCTGTTTAGCTTTTGTTCAGACCTTTCTGTTCCTATGTATCTAGCCTTAGTGTTCACACAAGAAAGAGAAAGTTCTGGTGACATTTGATATGATATTTATTTGGAGCACTTTGGTGGGCTAAAAGCGGGTAGATGATTCCAGGTCTGCTGTGGCTCTTAAAGGATTTGAATAGTTAACCATCTTTACATATGGATTACTCAAGCTACCGGTTTCTTCAGAGACTTCTTTCTGCCATGAAAGCAACATGTGGACAAAACCTGTTTATTTCCCATGTGCTCTGGATCAACCTTGCTGTGTTTTTATAGGAATCTATATGCATTTATATAATAATAATAATAATAATAATAATAATAATAATAATAATAATAATGTTTTTGATTTATTAATCGCTTTCCCCACGAGTGGGCTCAAAGTGATTGACAGTTACAGTTATATCTTGCTTTTCTCCTCAATGAGGACCCAAAATTGCTTAGAGCATCATCTTCTTCTCCAGTTTCTCATGATATCCCCGAGAGGTAGGCTAGGCTAAGAGAATGCAACTGGCCCAATGTCACCCAGCGAGCTTCCACGGTAGAAGTGGGGAATTCAGGCTCAAGTTTCCCAGGATCTTGGTCCAACATACTATCCACTATACCACACCGGTGTAATACTTCTGTGTATACCTGTGTCAGACGCCGTGGAGAGAACAGCATGGCTGTGGAGATGTGGCTGTCGGCTCCCAATGTGCACCAGATGGCTCATCCTAGCCTTCCTCCATATACTCGCAGACATGGAGAAACTGGGTGGTGTATACAGACTTTTAGTCTTTTTGATTCTTGCCCCCAAAAATATGTATAAAACTTCATTTGGCAGGATTTTTGTAAGATGCCGCAAGACTCCAGATGGAAGATGGCCTAGGAAAGGCAGTGCGCTGTTACTTCTGCCCCCACCCCCCTTTTAAAAATGTTTTTTTCTTCTAAAGCTAAGCCTCTCATTTCTGGCACAAAGGGTTGCATCAAAGAAGGGATTGTACTAGGTGTACTAGGTGGTGGTATGAATGTCAGTAACAGAGGGGCATTTTTGTAGTTTTGCAGTGGGGTGGCTGTACTGTCACACAACCTTTTGGCATGCCTTGAATTTAAAAAGCGGGTGTCCCAAACAATATTCCCTCTAAGCTGTGGAGTCTTGTGAGCAAGAAATTCTACTTTGTGAGCTTCTGGCATTAAAGTTGTGACTGAGTGATTTGGCTACTGCATAAATTAGTTTGCTCTGGAGCCATCCTTCTGAGCTAAGACAAAAATGTGTGAGCTGGGGACTAATAAACTGTGAGCTAACTCACACTAACTTAACTTAGAGGGAACACTGGTCCCAACCTAGGTAGGGAGGTCAAATTGACTATCTGCTAATGGGTGGCGATGCTGTTTACTCTTAGTGCAGAAGTGATTTTGTCTCTTCTGGGGATGTGATGAAGAGTACTGGGGGGAAATGAGCTTTCTTTGTGCTATTCCTCTTTGTGAAATGCAGAATGTCCACTCAGTGGGAGTTACATGACTGCATCAGAAAGCAAACAAATCTGGTACCACTGCCAGTGGAAGTGCTTGTGTATAACCTGGAGTCTCACACATCCTTGATCTAGATCGGGCTGTTACGATATAAAGTCTGAGCGCTGAAAAAGAAATTTGTGCTGGGGGCTAGTCAGTGTGCAATGTGCCTGCATTTTAAAATCCAAGGGGTTTATAATTCAGACTCCACTGTTGACCTAGAATTCCTGGTGATCCCTGCCAGAAGAGGCTCCCAAGGAAAGTAGAACAGCGGTGAAATCCCTGGGAAGTTCTCCTGCCCAAGCCCCATTGAAAGGAATGGGGGCTGTTAAAAGGCCAGAGTCGTGCTCTTGTACTGCTCTCAGTGAAGACTGCTCAAGAGAATTTCCATGGGGCCTGCATCCTAAATGTCTGATAGTATCTCCATTTGTTTGAACAGAAGATAGATTGGCTCTTTCTCTTATCCGAAAAGTTCCTGGTGGGCCACTGCCTTAAAGGAGCCGCTGTTGGCCGGGGCAAGCTAAGATATCCCTGTGGTTCTGACAGTGCTTCAAAGGTCCACTGAACCCAGATGTGGATCGTGGTTATGGTTATGCTGGCAGTGTTGCTGTGGCTCATATCCAAGGCAAGTGGATCCTGCGGCACTGCCAACTCCACAGAGGATCAGCTTGCTTTGGGGCTGTTTTAATGTTCCAGTCTTGCATTCAGAGTTGTATTTCTAAACTATATTAAAGGCAGTCACCCTCCCATCAGTGTGCATCATGAGGCTGGATTACCTTTTTTTTCTATAAGAAGGTATTTTTCTTCTATGTGTTTTAATTTTTCTCTGCAATAGAACTCTTTGGAAAGTTGCGATTGCTTTTCCTAATGCAGATGAATTGGGGTCTTGTGAGAATGTCTGCTTTGGTTTAACAACTGAATGATTGCTGAAGTTTATACAGGCCTCCCTCAGGAAGTACGGAGAAGCAGATACCTGAGAGTAGCCCTTGAGATATAACCATTCAGCAATGGAAGGAAGCTGAGGAAGGAGATGACATTAAAAAGAGGCCGGCATTGGAGTAGTCTCTTCCCTATGTTTGTGGGAATTATGTGATCCTAATTCACTGTGCTTGTGACAGTGTTCATGTTCTTACCACGCTTGTAACTTCAGGGCTTTATGGTCCTAGAGCAAAGAAACCCCTTCCATATGTAGTATATGGCTGCTTTTACTCTGACTGCAGCAGAGCAAATCCTGCTGCAGGAGAGAGGTAAGTAATTCAAACCACACAGTGAAATAGGGCCAAGGTTAGGTTTTTTTAATCAAATGAGTTAATTAGCAAAATTAGCCAGGTCATCCTTGAAACGTGTGAATATGTACACCCTGGTGAGAGGCCGATCTTCTTTTCCTCCTGCCCTCCTCTGGGTCCTAGACTCCCTCGCCTTCGGTCCTCAGCTGTAGCAATTTGCTGTGGAGGGAAGCAGGAACTGGAAAGCCTTTTTGTTGTTTAAAAGTATTTTCTGCTTAGCTATTAGCTATATAGGGCTTGGAGCAGGAGCTCCAGACGTCCTATCAAGCGCAGGGCTATGCAGAAACTGGAGAGGTCAGCCAGGGCCACTCCAATAGGAGCTATGCAACAAAAGAAATTTGCCTAGCCTATCGAGCGAGCAGAGGCGTGACCTAACCAGTTTCTGGATGACTTCTCCCCCACTGAAGAGAAAGAACCTTCAGGTAGGTACAATGTACCATTCCCAAGAGGTTGAGTCAGTAAGTATGAGTCACCCTGGACCATAGCCTTGGTTCACCATCAGACAAAGAGATGTACCTGCACTCTGCCAACACCATTGGTGCAAGGAGTGGAATTGGGGCATTTTTGCTTGTTGCCAATACTTTGGGATTGAGGAAGAACAGCATCAGCTTCAGCAAACTGACTCAGACACGAGCAGACTCCTGCAAAATACCACCAGGCTTGTCTGGTGTCTTTTGGGGATATGTCTATTCTCTTTTTGGCTGTTTCTTCCCCTGCTTTATGAAAGCTCCCACTAGAACATCCTTGCTGAAGTTAACAGTGTCATCCAAAGTAAAGTTGCACTCTTCTAAGCCTTCCATGGAGATAGATCCAGGTAGTGTCGGACTCCTGCAACAATCAGTTCTCAACAACTTTCATGGAAAGAAGCAGGGGTCATTTCGTAGAAAAAGAGCTAGGGGAACTCATTAGCATAACTCATTAGCATATGCCACACCCCCTGACATAATAAGGCCCCTTGGTGGACCTGCAAGGCCAGCGGGAGTGTGAGGAAGCCCCACCAAGGCCCTCCCTGGCCCCAGGCAGGCAGGGGTGGGGAGAGGCGGGGAGGAAGCAACTTACCCTCCCTCTTCTCCTGCCTCCTCCTGGCTGAATGAGGGCCGGAAGCGGGGCGGCCGTAAGCAGGGCTTTGTCATGTGCCCCACCCCCTGCACCTCACCCGGGGGAACTGCGATCCCCCGCGATCCCCCCCGAAATGACCTCTGGAAAGAAGTAAAGTTTATTGAAACATTGAAGTATGCAGATGGTCTCTACCCCTCTCGTGTTAGAACTGGCAATAAGTGTGCGAAGCAAGCAGATATACATAATTCAGGAGGGTCCCCCTGATGGCCTGGAGCCAATCATGGAATAGGTGAAAGCCCTCCAAAGCTAACGGGTCTATTTTCCCAAGAGAAAGCTGGTGCTAGACACCAAGGCCAAATGCTCATGTTACAGAGATAAAGAAACGCTGAAGGCACAGAGAAAAGAAACTTAAAATTCCAGAGACACCCCCTCCCACACTCCATGGCAGCTAGAGGCCCAGCTGACATACTGCCCCTCTCAAGATCTCACCCACCAGGTTTATTGGGGTACATTTTGTGAAACAAGCGAATAAGTTTAGGTGCGTGTACATGACAGTCTTTCACCCATTCATTGTGAGATGGGTCAAAGTCCTTACATTGAATAAGGTAGTACAAACTACCACGCTTGAGCTTCGAGTCCAATTCCGCATCAGAGGAGGAGAGGCTGGAGGTTGAGGTCTCCACTTGTTTGGACCCGGGTCCCTCTTTAAGAGACTGAAATGAAAAATAGGATGCACACCTTTGAGTAATTTAGGCAATTCAAGTTCAACAGTCAAATCATTGATTTTGCGCAACACCTTGAAAAGCCCAATATACTTCCAGCCCAATATCCTGCGGGGCTGTGGGCCTTTTAGGTTTTTAGTAAAGAGGTACACTGTGTCCCCCGGTTGCAAATCCCATCCGGGAGCCCTGCCCTTGTCAGCCTGAGTTTTGTAATCCGCTTTAGCTTTGTCCACAGTCTTTTGAATGCTAGACCAGTGGGCACTCAGACTTTGCCACCAAGTCTGGAGATCTCCGGGGGTGGTGGTCCAGGAGTCCCCAACGTGGGGAGAGGGGCCCCCTCATAGCCATGCAAGGCCTTAAAGGGAGACAGTCCAGTGGAGCTATGAACAGAATTATTATAACTGTATTCCGCATAAGGTAACAATTCGACCCAATCATCTTGTTGGTAGTTAGTGAAGCACCTCAGGAATTGCTCTACCACCTGGTTGACCCGTTTGGTCTGCCCGTTAGTCTCAGGGTGGTGAGCACTGCTGAGACCCCTTTCAATGCCAAGAACCTGCAGGAGCTCCTTCCAGAACTTAGCAATGAACTGAGCTCCTCTGTCGGATATTACATTGGCTGGGACCGAATGCAATCTCACAGTGTGCTGCATGAACAGCTTAGCCAAGGGCTCGGCCATGGGCAGTTGCTTACAAGAGATAAAATGTGCCTGTTTGGAAAATAGGTCTACAACCACCCAGATTACTGTCTTTCCCTTGCTGGGAGGCAAGTCCATTATAAAATCCATAGAAATAACCTCCCAAGGCCTGCTAGGAGTCTCTAGGGGCTGGAGCGTCCTGGGTGGCTTGCCTGGCCGTCGTTTGCTCATTAAGCATGTTTGGCATGACCCCACATATTGTGAAATATCCGTCCGAACGTGGGCCACCAGAACTGGAGCCAAATAACCAAAATGTCCAGCTAGCTGAGATTTGTGTCCAGAATGCAGAACCTCTCTGTGGAGGGCCTTTGGCACAAACAGTCTGCCCCCCATTCGTCCCCAGTTGGATGGAGGGGTCCTTAAAGGTTTCTTCCCTGTCAGAGTCTGATAAAGCTGCTTTGAATTTTGTAATCCATGGCTGACCCCCCTCCCTGGTCACCACCTTCGCCTGGCTGTGCGTCACTACTGCCCTGCCCAGCTGGGAGGGCATGAACATGGAATCCACCACCTCCTCCCTATGACTAGTGTGTTGGGGGAGGCTCGATAAAGCGTCAGCCAAGGAATTGGCCATTCCCGGGAAGTGTTGGAGGGTGAAACGAAACTTAGAGAAAAACTCTGCCCATCTGAGTTGTTTGGCGTTCAGGTTTCGGGTGTGTGTAAGGCTTCTAGGTTTTTATGATCAGTCCAAACCTTGAAAGGCACCCTTGCCCCCTCCAACCAGTGCCGCCAAGTAGTCAGGTCCAGCTTAATAGCTGCAGCTTCTTTGTCCCACACCGCCCAGTTCCATTCAGTAGCATTGAATTTCTTTTAAATGTATGCTAATGGGTGTAATTTCCCATCTTCCCCCTCTTGCAACATCACCTCCCCCATGGCAACATCGGAGGCATCTGCCTGGACCATGAATTTCTTATTCTCGTCTGGGTGGTGCAAAATCGGCTCAGAAGTGAACAGTTCCTTTAGCTTGTCAAAAGCACCTTGGCATTCAGCTGTCCACTCCAAGTGAGCACCGGGTTTTGAACTCTTGCCCCTTCCCCTTAGTTTTTAGCAAGTCAGTGAGGGGCAGGCTTACTTGAGAAAAATTGGGGATGAAGGGGCAGTAGAAATTCACAAATCCTAAGAATGATTGGAGTTGTCATCTAGTATGGGGGGCCTCTCACCCCAACTCATCAGCCACTTTGTGTGGGTCCATTTCCAACCCATTCTGTGAAATGCGGTAGCCCAGGAAGTCTACCTCCTCTTTGTGGAACTCACACTTAGACAGTTTGGCAAAAAAATTGTGTTCATAGAGGGTCTCAAGTACCTCCCTCACTAATTTCACATGTGAGTCCATGTCTTGGGAGTATAGAAGAATGTCATCCAAATGAATCAGGGCCCCATTGAACAGGTGTTTGTGTAATACTTCGTCGATTGGGTTCATAAGGACCCCGGGGCCCCCCTGTAACCCAAAAGGCATCACTCGATACTCAAACTGTCCCAAAGGGGTGTTAAAAGCAGTTTTGTGCTCATCTCCCTCCCGGATGTGCACTCAAAAGTAAGCATCCCGTAAGTCCAGTTTAATTAAAAAATTCCCTGTGGCCACCTCTGCCAAAAGGTCTTTAATCAATGGGAGGGGCTAAGTGTTAGTGGTTGACACCGCGTTCAGACCCCGGTAATCAGTACATAGTCTCAAACCCCAATCCTTCTTTCTCTGGAAGAGGACGGGGAGGAGATGGGGTGGATGAACCTACAGGCTAAGTTTCTGTCAATGAACTTCCGCAGCTCATCCTTCTCCACAGGGCTCGTGGAATACAATTTTCTTTTAGGCATTTTATGCCCCAGCAAAATCTCAGTGGCACAGTCTGCATTGCGGTGTGGGGGAAGTTCGTCTGCTTCTTCCTCCTCAAACAATCTGACAAGGTCTCTATACTCCACTGGGGTGGAGCTAAGCTCCTCCTGAGCCAAGCATACTCGGTCCGGTGGGGTTACCGGCATCTCTCCCCACTCCCCTTTCCAACCGTGTTCATTACATTTCGGGTTGGAAAAGTGCAGGGTTCCTGAGCTCCACCATATATATGGATCATGGTCTCAGGGTTCCCTAACACCATGGAGAATCTGCCCATCGGGTTGATTACAGAAGCCCGTTGCTCCCAGTGGGGCCCCGTCCCCATGATCACTGGGGTAGTCTGCCTCCTTCATCATAGAGCCATCCATTTGGGTAAAGAGGAGTGGCTCTGGTAGAGTTTGTACTGGGACTCCTAACCCAGTGACTATAGCCAGGCTGATTAAATATCTGGCACACCCAGAGTCTATTAAAGCCCTCACCCTCACCTGGGTGCCCATCTTGGGGTTTACCACTGACACAGTCACGAAAAACAAAGGGGGAGTGTAGTAGATCCCTCAGGTGTGACTCTCTGTAGGACTGGAACAGATGTGGCTGTAGCATAGTGTTCCCTCTAAGCTGTGGAGTCTAGTGAGCAAAAATTCTACATTGTGAGTTACTGGCATTAAAGTTGTGAGCAAGCAATTTGGCTACTGCATAAATTAGTTTGCTCTGGAGCCATTAGGCTTACCAAATCTCGCAAAATCGTGGCGGGGGATCCGCATGTCTTCGCAGAATCCGTGCCGTGGGGACGGCGAGACGCATTGCACCGCCGTTGCCAGGACATGACACTATGAGTCGCTCTGGCAACGGGGCTGTTTGGAGCCCTGTTGCCAGAGCGACGCGTAGCGTCACATCCTGGCGACGGCGGGTGCAACACGTCTCACCGTCCCCGCGGCACAGATTCTGTGAAGACATACAATCCCCCGCCGCGACTTGGAAACCCTAGGAGCCATCCTTCCTGAGCTAAGACAAAAATGTGTGAGCCAGAGGCTAAAAAACTGCGAGCTAGTGCACACTAACTCAGCTTAGAGGGAACACTGGAGCTTGGCTGTATTTGTTTGAAAAAACTCATACTTTGACTAAACCTTTGTTGTTCTTAAAGGTGCCACTGGACTCTAAATTTGTTCTGCTGCTTCAGACCAACACGGCTGCCCACCGGTCAGCTAGGCCTCTAGCTGCCATGGAGTGAGGGGGTGCCTCTGGAATTTTTCAAATACATTGGACTAGAAGCTGAGGTTCTAACCTTAGACAGGGATTTAACAGCAAATTAACATGTAACATGATGATGTTTAAGTTATGGGAAGTGAAAAAACTAAATAACATGTTAAGGTTATAAGGTCAACAGTTGTAAAGCAATAAATATGTCACAATAGCAGATAAGTGTCTAAAGTTGTTTTTTTCTAATTGTGGGAACTTCCCCCTAGTACTTGTGAAAGAGAACTGCCATTATCCAGTAGAGGTTGTAAGTCACTGATGATGTGTTGAACTGTTTCGAGCTGGGAGCTGTATGTGACCACTAGTGGTGTTCTGTTAGATTGTCTCTTTTTAGTCTGTCTTCTAATAGGTTTTCTCTGGGTATCATTCTGGCTTTGTTAATCCGTTTCCTGACTTCATCAGGTGGATACTTTAGTTCCAAAAAGGTGTGTGGTTGATCCCACAGGTGTGAATCTCTGTAGGATTGGAACAGATGTGGCTGTAGCATAGAGCATGGCTGTATACAATGAATCGTGTGGTATGTTTAGGATGGTAGCTGGAGGCATGTAGGTATGTTTGTTGGTCAGTAGGTTTCCGGTATAAGGTGGTGTCTATGCGTCCGTTGTGTACTTTTACAGTAGTGTCCAGAAAATGTATTACTTGCATGGATTGGTTCATTGTCAGGTTGATGGTGGAGTGAAAATCATTGAATGCCTGGTGGAATGTGTCCAGAGCTTCTTTACCATGTGTCCAGACAATAAAAATGTCATCAGTGTAACGTAAATATAACAGAGGTATTAGTCGGTGGGAGTTTAGGAAGCGTTGTTCCAAGTCAGCCATAAAGATGTTAGCATATTATGGGGCCATGTGGGTGCCCACAGCTGTACAATTGCTCTGGAGGAACAATACGAGTTACTGAAGTTAAGGCTGATAGGAAAAAGAAAAGGGGGAAGAGAAAGCAGCCAGGAGTCAGAATTGGGATTGCTAACTCTGGTTTGGGAAATTCCTGCAGATTTGGGGGTGGTGCCTGGAAAAGTCAGAGGCCCCGGTCACACGGGCCGGATATTGCGGGTGGGAGGCGTGGCTAAATGCCCTGGAGGAAACTAACCCGTGGCTGCCCGAGCACACGTCCTGTGGAGGTCCCGTGGTTCGGGGGAAATGCCGATCAGACGGGTATCCTGCAGCGTGGCACAGAAGCCGCGCCGCGCGATCGCACTGTTAATCACTCTTTGTGCGCATGTGCTGTTGGGCGCTGTTGCGCAACCTGCGGAGATGAACAGCGCCGGGCGCCGGATGCCACGTAAGTCCACTGGGAACGCGATCAGACGCCCGCCCTTGGCCCGCGGTTTCAGGAAACTAGTACCTCGTAGGTACTAGTTTTTAACTCCACATCTTCGGCAGGGAGCCACGGGTTCGCCATGGGAGCACTGCGCTTCCCAGATGTTGGGGTGAGATTGCGCCCGGAAAATCCGCGGGACTCCCATGCCTCTCCCGCGGCAACTTTGCCATGTGACCGGGGCCAGAGTGTGGCAAGGGGAGGGAGCTCAGCAGGCATGTGAAGTCACTCTAGGATGTCTGTCTCTCCTAGACTTTATGGTGTGCCCTTCCCGTGATCAATGTAGTCTGGAGATCAGTAGTAATTCCAGGAGAACTTCAGGCCTTACCTTGAGATTGGTAGTCCTAGAATAGGTCTGGTTCTCTGAGAGATCTACTGATGGAATTATGATGAATGAGACTCTAGAAGGTTCAGTTTCCAACAGCCTTCACTCTTGAAAGCACCCCCATTTGTTTTCTTGGTTTGTGGTCCCCCCACAGAGTTTTGAGTGCTGCATGGTTTCTGCAGAATTGAATCTGCAGAATTGAATGCAGTTCAGCATGGAGAGTGATTTTAGCCAGTAGGAGAGCTGTTGTTATAGGTTCGCAAATGAAAGTGGAAATAGACACTTTCTCCGTTTCTAAAGCGTCTTTGCAGATTTGATCTTACCCTGCTTTTTAGCACTGGAGCTGTAATATTGCAGCTGATGATCCTGGATGAAAGTAATCATCTCCTTTAGGGGATCCTGGAAATACTTCCAAGCTATGGCTCCCCTGCCCCATCTTACATTCATTACAGGTAGGGTTGCAAACAATAATTTTTTTTAAGGGAGGACAGGATGTTACTAATGAGTAGCATTGAGTATCAGATAGTTTAAAACTTCCTGAGCTCCTTGAGGGCGTGCATCTGCTGAGTGTGTGAGAGTAGCTTATGTGACTTATAGGTTAACTAAGGGCAGAGCTACAGTGTGTGTACATTTTTGATTATTTTTCCCCAGGCTTTTTCTTTTACAGATAACAGTCTTGCAGACTGCAGTTAAAAGGGGAGGGCCAATGAATGTGGGTGGGTGGGAACAGA
>NW_015166419.1:1980924-2021483 GCF_001447785.1 Gekko japonicus
TCTGCCCAGCAGTGATGTTTCAGTGGAGAAAGATTTTAGACAGCCTTTTCCTTCTTTCTTCCATGTAAGCTTTCCTCTTCAAACCATCGCCCCTGTGGTTGCAGTCTTGCTTGTTGGTTCTAGGCGCATTTCCCCCCACCAAAGAAATAAATAGAACTGCACGTGACATTTCGTTTTGACCTGAAGTTGCAGTTTCCTCCCCCCTTTGGTGCTATCTTCTTAAACCGTGTGCTGCAATCTATACCAGAAGAGTGAGAACTGGGAGCATGGGTTTTTGCCTGGTCACATCTGTTGATAAAATTCCACAATTCTGCATTTCACTGTAATAGGAACTTCGATGACCTACTTGGCCCTTCTTATGACAGAGGTAAGAGGCCTACTTTCCCTTAAACATGCTTGGGTGTGAGAGAGTCATCTTTTTGCAGCTAACATTTCCTAGAATAACACACTTGCTGATCTTACCTTGGAATGCTAGGAGGCCTTGTGCCATGGCAATGCTCTATGGCAATGGTGGCGAACCTAGGGCACGGGTGCCAGAGGTGGCACTCAGAGCCCTCTCTGCAGGCACGCGTGCCATCGCCCCAACCAGGCCCAGACCATCTCTGCCAAATAATTTTAAGTAAATGAAAGCATTTGGGATTGCTTTCCTTACTTTGTTTGCATCGTCTTAAGTTAATGTATGAGCTCTTTTTTTCTAAAGTAAAACCTCAGTATTCAGGTTAAATTGCCGTGTTGGCACTTTGTGATAGATAAGTGGGTTTTGGGTCGCAGTTTGGGCACTCGGTCTCTAAAAGGTTGGCCATCACTGCTCTATGGTATACTGCTGGCATTTGGGTGAACAGGAGAGGGGTCTTCAGGATGATGGCCTGGGGTCTGCTGTGTTGAGCTGATGGAAACCCCTAATTTGATGGTGCTAAAGGACTTTCAGGCTTAAAATCTAAGATGGCATTCATGGGCTTGGCCTTATGTCCTTATGGCCAGTTATGTCCTTGCTGAGAGAGAAATGCTGGCTCCTCTTTTTAACATGGTGTGTACCCCCTACTACTGAATAGTGCATGTGAATGTGGCTGAGTAAGAGCACATTCAGACCCTTCCTGTGGTAACTCCTACCAACCACAGAAAAGACTACATCCTCTCTAGAAAACAGTGCAGAAAAGAGCTCTGGTACAGCTTGATACGGCTTTATTGAGCAAGAGTCTCCTTGAATGGAACTTTTGGATTCATACGCATGCCTCTGATTAACTACAGATTGTACTACCTTACTCTTCAGCTTGTTACAAGCCAGGCCTTTGTCATTACTGTCAACTGGGTCTTTTCCATCGCTTTTAAAATTTGCTTTACATTCACTTTGCTTTCCTCACCATCTTTGTCTTAAAACATATCTTCTGTATTTTAACAGATGTGTTGCTGTGCTGCTTCTGCCCATCTTTAAATGTCTTTTCCATTCTGGAGTCCTCCTTTACTCCTCTAGTGACCAGCCATTTAATTAAACTGGTGATCATGTCTGCTGTCTTGCCTTTCCACTCACTTTGGAACTTGTGCCCTCCAGACTTTCCTATAGTTTTTTTTCTTCCCACATGTTGAGTAGCCCTGTGCAATGCTCCCTCTAAGCTGTGGAGTCTTGTGAGTGAGAAATTCTACTTTGTGAGCTACTGGCATTAAAGTTGTGAGTGAGTGATTTGGCTGCTGCATCAATTAGTTTGCTCTGGAGCCATCCTTCCTGAGCAAAGACAAAAATGTGTGAGCTGGAGGCTAAAAAAACTGTGAGCTAGCTCACACTAACTCAGCTTAGAGGGAACACTGGCCCCGTGTGCATTTTCTAATTAGCAGGGGTATTTTGTTTGAGGATCTCTCTTCTTCCACAGCCTTCCCTTAGCCCCTGTCTTTTTCTTGTAGATCTGTAAACTTACCAGCAAATCTCAGTTTTCTTTTTAATTTCACGTTTTATATTGCATGCAACCTTTTGAGCGGTTTAAGGAATAATAAATGCTGCTATTATCACAGTGTGTGTGGAACAGAAATGCTGAACACTCTTTTGCCTGTGTTTTGTGTGAATGCAGCTTTAAAAACATACAAAAACACAGTTGCACCACCAGGTCGCTTTCCTGGGAAGTTGCTGAGTCCTGTCTTGGAGGATCCACTCATGCCAAAGGCAGAGGTGGTAGTATAGTAATGAATGCGCCACTCCAGATTGCAGATTATGAGGTTTAGCTTTGAATATTCCATTACTTATGGAACTCCCTGCGTATAGAAAGCTGGCGCAATAGGGAGAGATTTTGCCTCTTCTGTTGGCTTTCTATGCTGGTTCCAAGTCTGTCTCTCTCTCTCTTTCACACACAACACACCACGGTCCTGCACTTGCAGTCTAAAGTGGTGCAGTCTGTTTGATCCCATTAGCATTCTGCCACCTTATTGCCATCTCATTCTCTGGCATGCATGAATAAGGCCTGTTATTGCTGTTCCTAGCTGCCCAGGCTAACCCAATCTCATTAGATCTTGGAAGCTAAGCAGGGTTGGCCCTGGCAAGTATTTGGATGGGAGACCTCCAAGGAATATCAGGGTCATGACACCGAGGGAGGCAATGGTGAATCACCTCTGGATGTCTCTTGCCTTGAAAACCCTACGGGGTCGCCATAAGTAAAGTAAAGTCAGTTTATTCGGTATATCACCAGCCCAATTACAAACAATACAAAAGGGTACCAATAATATATATATATATAATATTTAAATATAAAACTGCATTTTATCTGCATATGTTAATTACAAAATTACTAAAACTCTAAATTTCTACAATACTCTATCAACTGTTATTCAACTGTTGAATAAATACTATAGAGGTTATACAATTCTACTCCCTATCTCCTAAGTCTTCTGGAGGGTCGCCATAAGTTAGCTGTGACTTCACAGCAGGAAAAAAAAAAAGCTGGGCCTGAAGCAAGAATTTAATATAAGTAACAAAATTAGCAATCCTTAAGTAGCAAATAAGTAGCAAAATTAGCCCTAACTAGCCCAATCTTGGAAGCTTAGCAGGGTCGGCCACAGTTAGTGCATGGATGGAAGAACACCAAAGAAGACTGGGGTTGCTATGCAGAGGAAAGCATTTCCAAACTACCTCCACTCATCTCTTACCTTGAAAGCCCCGTGATCCTGGGGTTGCCATCAGTCTGCTGTGACTTAATAGCACACAATTATTATTAACAAATTACTATTCTGATTGTATGTGTTCCAACTGTCCTTATTTATCAGGGATTCTCTGTTTTGTGAAAACTGTCTAAGAAATCACTGTGTCCTTACTTTTGCTTTGTTGTTAGTGTATTATCAGAGTTGCTACAGACCCGGGGAAGACGGTGCATTTTAGTATGGATCAGTTAGCATTTATCTCTGCTGCAGTTCACGTGTATATTAACATAAGCACATGATCACCAAGGCACTTCTGTATACATAGTGCCATTTTGAATATAGCACCTGTTTAAATGGGTGGTTCTCAGACTGTGGATCAGGTTCCAGAGTGATTCCTTTGCAGTTGGGCTCCGAGGCCTGGAGAGGGAGGAAGGGTGAAGTGGGAGAGGAGCTCTGGGAGTTTCGCCACTCGTCAGGACTTCAGATCTGAGCAGTTGTTATTGCCTAAAGTGTCTCTGGAAACTAAATTAAAAACCAAAGTCCCTTGGATGCAATATTTTCAAATCTCACATCTCTGTAACTCAAATTCGTCTTCCTCTTAAAACAGCCACATAACTGAATTTGAATTGATTCGTCGATCCGCTAGCATCTCTCAGAAAGGTCTAATCTCTGAGATACGCAAAGTTCTGTCATCAAAAGGGAGCACTCGACTTCTGTCCTATCAAGCTCCATGGCACAAGGACTGTAGCCACAATCTCTCGGAGGAATCCTGGAATCAGATTTGGGCCTCTTCTCCATTCCATTCTAAAATCACAACAGTAAAATTACAATCCTTCAAAATGTTGTCACACTGGTATCTTACACCGCAGAAACTGGCCAACGTAAATCTGTCATATAGTTCAAAATGCAGCAATGTGGGAAAATATTTACACTGTTGGGTCTTTTGCTCCAAAATTCTTCCTTTCTGGACTGCTGTTCTAAATCAAATCAAATCTATCACACAAATAGATATTTCTCCTATGCCAGAAACTGGCCAACATAAATCTATCATATAATCCAAAATGCAGCAATGTGGGAAAATATTTACACTGTTGGGTCTTTTGCTCCAAAATTCTTCCTTTCTGGACTGCTGTTCTAAATCAAACCGAATCTATCACACACATAGATATTTCTCCTATGCCAGAAAACTTGTTTTTGAATGGATGGGCTACTAATGGGATCTCGTTTTCTAACAAAGAAAGGGTCTCTTTGATGCTTTTTGCAGCTAAAACTGTCATTGCTACACACTGGAAAATGACAATGACACCCCCACTTTCACAATGGCATAAAAAGTTGTGGGATTTATATATCGTGGCAAAACTCTCAGATAGTCTTACGCGTTTTGATAAGCTTCCTGTCTCTTCTGCTTTTGTTCCAACATGGTTTCCTATGTTAGAATACCTCACCACCCAACAAGACATTCCCAAAGTAACTGATGACCTGTGGTAGTGGTAATGCTTTTCAATATATGATTGTTGCTACTGATGACATCCTTATGTGTTAGGACTGCATCCAGTTAATGGATGGTACCCCATTGTTATTATTTATTTTGATACTTCTTTTTATTGATCTAAATCATAATATGCACAGTATTCTGTTCTAGCACTTTGAATGTTTCTGTGTTTGCATTAACAGTCTTACCAAAATTTCAATACACTTTATTGTATTAGAATGAAATCTGATAATGTACAAAATGTGTGTGTTGCTCAGAAATGCTTTATATTGATAAATAACAAATAATAATTTTAAACTTGTTCGGTCTTAATGAGTGTGCAGTTCCTGCTTTTTATGAGAGGATCATGGAGTTACTTTGCCGGTGGGTCCCAAAAATACGGCAAGTTTAGAAGTGGTCTTCATTCCAAAAATTTGAGACTCATTGGTGGTGGTATATTTGTACTGTTAATACAGTCTAGGGCAATTGTGTTTTTCTTGTGGGTTGGTATGGCTGAATTCGGCTTTCAGAACGCCAGATGACAAGCGATTGCATGGTAAATGAATTAAGGAGCCAGCCACGGAGGTGAGTTGAATGCTGTATTCAACCCTAATTTTCTGGTACTTCTTCCTGGTAAATTGCTATCCATATTTTTGCTTTTGGGGAAAATTTTGGGGATCCCCTTAAAAAATTTCCCTCATACATGCTCCCAAATTGCTGATATTGAAATTTCAGCTCCCCAAGTCTTCAGAACTAGGCAGCTTGCTTTGATGCACATTCTCATAAATTCAGAAACATGAGCATTAAGTCTCCATCTGATACTTGGCTTGCTGTTTACGTGCTGCTGATGGGGTTAATTTTAGTATAGAATGACAATGTGTTTTCTAGCAAGATCTTTTTTTTTGGTTTTTAAATCTCTTGACAATATCCAGATTGTGATAAAGTTAATCTTTTCTCTGTTGTCTAAATCCTAAATAAGAAGCAACTGTTTTCTCTTTCATCTCCTGCATAGCTCCCTATCAAGGTCCTAATGTTACTTAACTTGCGCTCAGTTAACAGCCGTTCTGTTGTCAGTACAATGATATCTGTTGTGAGATGAAATAGTCTTAAGTTTGTATCAAATGGAAAGAGTTGTGGTGAGTTTCTGAACTCATCCTGCTTAGGAGGCCAGACAGCGGGGGACAAGCTGTTGCAAAGGAAATGAAGGTGACTGTACAGCTGGTAAGAAACTGATTGGCCATGTCTGTGCCCTGCTAGTGCAATGAAAGAGGAGCTGCAAGAATCAGCATTTGTATTTTTACTTGTGAAAACGGGAACATAAGGAAAGCCCTGCTGGATCAGACCAGTGGTCCACCTAGGCCAGTATTCTATTTCACACACTGGCCAGGCACTTGCCCTGGAGGGCTACCAAACAGGGCACAGAGCCAAAGGCCTTCTCGTAGTGTTGTCTTCTGGCACTGGCATTCAGAGGTTTCCTGCCTCTGGATATGGAGATTCCCTTAGTCACCATGCCTAGTAGCTATGGATGCAGACTGTTACCTCCCCTGATATACCTGTGGTAAACGTGCTCTCCCAAAAAAACCCCAGAGGGACCCAGCAGCCAGAAAGGCAGTAAGACCAAGGTCCCACACCTCACATTGGTCTGTCATGGGCAGGCAACACGGAGCCAGAAAAGACTCCATTTTTAACCAGCCTGGTAGGCTCAGGAGGAACCGAGCCAAATACTATGAACAAGCACAGACCCAGGACCCTATGACTGATACAATCAACAGAGATAGCCAGCCTAGCCATACTAATTCCTAATCCCATCTTCTTTGTCCCTGCCATCACCTTATTAAACGGCACTGTCTCCTTCGAAGACATTTTGAGGGTCTAGTACCCTTTCCCCACTCCACATCAGCCTACTGACACATAGAAACGCTAACACTGGTGACTTTCCCAACCTCGGAATTCTAAACCAAGCATCCTGCATGTACCCAACTTAATCCAGCTACTCATTACACCCCGGGCCAGCCCACCCCTGGCTCCCCTCAAAAATATTTAAACTGGCACTCCACGCCTCAACCTTTGTACAGCTCTCGAGGCACACATAAGAGTGTACCCTCAGACTCTGTCTGAGCCTTTGACATGATCCACTGGTTGGCTGTGTCCTCCTTCTTCCACATGGATTCCAGACTTTAGGATCAGGTGAATATTGCCCTAATCTAAAACCAACCCCCTTCTTGTCACCTCTCTATTTCTTAGCTCTATGTGTGTTGATCTATTGTTGTTATTTTTGCGTGAGTGAGTAGTGTGAGCTTTGCATTTATTTACAATAAAAACGACATTCATTTAATCAAAAGGTCTCTTCCTTCCACTGGTATCTCGCACAATTTGACCCTCGTATACATAGAGTATAAAGAACTCTTGTACACGTGTACTGCCCTGCACATCTGCAATCAGACCCAGGCAGTCCGTGTAACAGGAACTCTCTTCCTCTGTGAATCTGTCTAATCACCTTTTAATGCCATCTGTGCTTGTGGCCATCACTGTGTCCTCTGGCAGTGAATGCTACAATTTAATTACTTGAGTAAAGAAGTAATTCCTTTGCCTGTCCTCAAACCTATTGCCTATCAATTTCATTGGGCGCCTTTGAATTCTAGCATTATTGAAGTGGGAGGAAAAATTCTCTGTCTCCCCTTTCTCTACCCCATGCATAATTTTATCATGGTCTCCTCCCCTTAGTCAGCTTCCCTGCTGTTAAGCTGGAGAGCCCCAAACTCTTTAGGCTTTCCTCTCTTAATGCAAACACCCCCCTGGCTGCTGACTTTTCCTCTCCCTGGTTTCCAGACATCTCTATGTTAGGTCCCACCATCAGCATGGGGGAGTGATTATCCCAGTGTGTTTTGCAGCCTTAGCTCATGGTTCTCAATTGCAGTGTTCATGTGCTACCAATTTAGCTCTCCAAATCAAGTGTCTCCCAAATAAATATGGGTTGCTCAGGCCGGTGTTCAGGCTTAACGATGTAGAAGAATTATGCAGCAAAAGCAGGGGGGGGGGCAGCTTGAAGTGCTTGTTCATCACATCTACTACCTCTCATCCGATGATCTTGGCTGTTTAATTATTGTGTGTGTGGCGTTGAGGCTTGCAGACCATGGCAGACAGCTTGGAAATAACAGGAGATGGGGCTGCAGTGGAGGTCACCTCACTCCATGTTGGGCTGCTTACTGTGCATTTTCATCTGACCATCCCTCCCTCCCTCTCACCCCATTGCTGTGTGTGTGGTATATATTTGCCTATATCTACAAAACTGATGGGTAACATCATTGTTAGATTACCTATTAAGTCATCTTCATGTGCTCCTGTGTCAGGCTTCTGTGGGTGGGTTAACAACTGCTTTCAGTAGATATATCTATATATAGATATATAGATATATATGTGGGGTTTTTAGAAGACAGGGGTAGCTTTCAGTGCACAGACTGGCAAGCTTTTAAGGTGTTTCTTTGCAAGATGCTTCTGCATACATTATACCATATCAGAGTGCGTGCACAGACTGCAGTTTTACTATACAGTCCTATGCTGAATTACTCCAGTCTGATGGTGGTTTTCAGTGGACCAACTGGAGTAACTCTGCATAGGATTGCTCTGTTAATGCAGCATATTGCCAGAAGTCATACAAGAACAAAGGGGATGGTAGTATAGTCATCTCATATACTGTGATTTTTTTGGTTCCTCTTTGATCTTGTTTGGTGATCCAGGGATGACCCCCCCACCCAGCACATATGTTAAACAGCGGAAAAATATGAACTCATTAATCTGTCCAGAGTTCATATACTACCTTGTTCCCAGTGATGGATGGGCGTTGCATTAGGATTTGGGGGGGTCTGGGTTCAAATCCATGAAGCTGGCTGGTTAACTTTGGCTGGACAGCCTGTCTTAATGGGACAGAGGCTTCCCTGGTGAGTACAAAAAGCAGGAATAAGGAATGGGGGGGCCTTGTGCTGTCACAGAATCTGCTGTCCTTGTGGGACAAGGAAAAATTGTTCCTGAGGCACAAAGCCCTGGGGTGAGCATAGTCCTGCTTTAGCCACCTGGGGAAAGGGTAGTTAGGTGGGGGGGGGGTGAGCAGGCAGCAACAAAGTGTTCCTAGGGCTGTGATCTGGTACCTGAGCAAGGAAAGGGTGGGGCCAGCTTAGGGACAGGGCAGACCCAACTATTAGGGTGGGGTTTAAGAGCAGTAGCCCAGAAGATTTTGAGATTGGACTAAAGCAATGGTGAACCTAAACAGCATGATAAAAAGTAGAGACATCACCCTGCCAACAAAAGTCCACATGGTCAAAGCAATGGTATTCCCAGTAGTACTGTATGGCTGCGAGAGTTGGACTATAAGGAAAGCCGAACACAGAAGAATAGAATCTTTTGAACTATGGTGCTGGAGAAGACTCTTGAGAGTCCCTTGGACTGCAAGAAGATCAAATCAGTCAGTCCTAAAAGAAATCAACCCTGACTGTTCACTGGAAGGCCAGACAATGAAACTGAAGCTCAAATACTTTGGCCACCAAATGAGAAGGGAGCACTCACTGGAGAAGACCCTGATGCTGGGAAAGATTGAAGGTCAAAGAAGACGGGGACAGCAAAGGATGAGATGGTTAGACAGTGTCATCGATGCAACAAAGATGAAGTTGAGCCAACTTCAGAGGACGGTGGAAGACAGAAAGGCCTGGCGGGATCTGGTCCATGGAGTCGCGAAGAGTCGGACTCAACTGTGCGACTGAACAACAAAAAGGGCTGGGTGAGGGGTACCTGGTATGTGACATAACTCACACTTTCTGGGGCAGGGGAGCACAAGGCTGAGGAAATGTATGACTTTGTAGCAGCTGGACAAAACAGAAAAATAAAAAGATGCCTTTTGGTACCACCTTGGTCTCTTGTGCATTACTGAAGACAGCTGAGGGATTTGGTGGACCGGCAACACCTGCCCACATTGACCTTGGCCCAGTCACTTTCTCCCAGTGTTGCCTATGTCACATGCTTGTTCTAAGGATAAAATAGGGAGGAGCAAACCACATACACTGGTCTGATCTCCTTGAAGAGGAAGAGTGCATTAAAAAATTGTCCTCTTTCCTTCCCCCTTCCTTCATTTCAGGAGCCATTTCATGCTCTTTAAAAATAATGAGGTTGAACCTATGTACCTGATCAGCTGCATTATTAGTACTTAAATTTTAGCGAACATTGGAACTGACTACTTCTGGATTTTGGCTCATGTCTTTTTATAATGTTCTTTTGCTCAGGAACATATGTGGACATTTAGCATCATTTGAAGGAAAGGTGGGGGAGTCTTAAATTTGAAACATTGAACAGTGGTGGTAGGAGTCAGCGATGGATGCTAGACAGCCCAGGAATCAGAGATCATAACAACTGACTGGTAATGCTGTTTATTCGATACAGGGGGAGGAAAAACATACACAAGGACATCAGATTACAGGTAGAACAGCAACAAGATCCTTGTAAATGTCAATTGCGCTGTCAGCTTCCCGCTCAGGCTCCTTTCCCATATTTATTGTTCAGACTGGTGTGGAAGGGATAATGAGTCTGACCATTGGTCAGCACTGTCTGCTCTCAAAGATCTTTTACATCCCCCACTACCTGGTCCTTTTCAACTGGAGAGGCTGGGGATTGAAACCAGGACCTTCTGCACGCAAGGCATGAGCTCTGATACCAAGCCACAGCTCCTCCTCAAGGATGTACATGTATCTGAAAGTTTCTTTTTACACCGAGCAAGGCCTTTGGTCTGTCTGGCTTAGCATGGGCTGCTCTGACTGGCAGCAGCCCTCCAAGAGCTCATGTGAAGGATGGTTTTCCCCTAAGGTCTTCCCAGGGAATGAATCCGGGACCTTCTGCATGGATGTCATATGTGCTCTGCCACAGAACTATGGCTCCTCCTCCAGTGTTTTATTTGCTTTTTTTATACTCCACCTTTCTTTCCACTGGGGATCCAAAGTACCTTATACTGTTCTCTTCTCCTCCCATCATAAATGGAGCTGCCTTGTGATGACTCAGTCCATTGGTCCATTAAAGTTGACACTGTCTACTCAGACTGCCAGCACCTCTCCAGGAGTTTCCAGCAGAAGTCTTTCATGTAACCTACTAGCTGATCCTTTTTAAACTGGAGGTGCTGGGGATTGAGCCTGGGAATTTCTGAATGCAAAGCAGGTGCTGAACCACAGCCCCACTCTCCAGTACACAGTAAAGTTTGCCCAGGGCCAGTAGGCATTGGATGTATGCTGCGCCCACCAGTGTTCATTAATACAGGTAGGCACATCAGACTCAACCTGTATAGGAGCACTAATAGGTATAGGAGCAGTTAATAGGAAATGAGCAACAACCCTGGTAGAGCATTGGTTTTATATGTTCCCAATAACATACCCCTGTCTGGAAGGAGGACTTCAGAATCTTGGTGGTGATGGTCGTGAACAAGGACAAGAACAAGATCTTCACAAAGGAGTGTGAAGGTGATGAATGGTTAGGTGAGGGTATAGTTCAGTGATGGCAAACCTTTTAGAGACCGAGTGCCCAAACTGCGACCCAAAACCCACTTATTTATCACAAAGTGCCAACACGGCAATTTAACCTGAATACTGAGGTTTTACTTTAGAAAAAAACACTCATACATTAACTTAAGATGATCCAAACAATATAAGGAAAGCAATCCCAGATGCTTTCATTCACTTAAAATTATTTGGCAGAGAATTCGACAGTTTAATGATGGTCTGGGCCTGGCTGGGGCGATGGCACGCGTGCCCACAGAGAGGGCTCTGAGTGCCACCTCTGGCACCCATGCCATAGGTTCACCACCACTGGTATAGTTGCAGCAAGGGGAGTATTGTGAAACCTGGGAATATAGTTACTGTCATTCTGTATGAAGCAGCAGTAATATCTAAATTGTAACGCAGGCTGAATACAGATGTAACAAGGGGATATCAGTGTAGCAAATGGAATATAATTGTAGTGAATTTCCTTGTACATTGGAGAAGAACCCTAACAGCGTGGGTAATGAATAGGAATTCCTTCGGGTTTTCAGCTAGTGTGTGTGTTTTTTCTGTTTTTCTCTCCATCGTCTCTAGCTAGGTGGAAGATCCTTCTTCTGGAGAGAGTTATAATGTTGCCAGGTTCTAGAGTACAAGATGATAGCCATATGGCACAAACCATCTGTTCTTCGGCATTTTGTCAGGCTTTCACACACACACACACACAGCCTCTTGGATCATGAATTCTCATGCTTACGGGATGCACCTTCAGTCTCTTTATACATATTTGTTGGCTGGGTTCTCCAGTTCTCAGTTCACCCAAGTTGCCTTGTCAAAATATTTTGGCCCTTTTGAGGATAGGCTGCACTTAATACAAACTAGTTTGCTTAGTTACGCATTGTGTGTGTGTGTGTTTTAAGTTGCTTTTCAGTGATACAATTAAAAACATCAAGAAATAATACAAAAGTAACGGTGATGTTAAACAAACAAACTAGCATCAGAAACTTCAGAGTAGGAACCCAAGAAATATTATAAACTGCAAAGAGAAGAACCCAACAGATTTCATGTGGGAGGGTGTTCCAAAGCTCTGGGGGGGGGGTCACCACCAAACAGGTCCCGCTATGTATTGAAGAGCCAGTGTGGGGTAATGGTTTGAGTGTCAGACTAGGATCTGGGAGATCCAGCTTTGAATCCCCATTTTGCCATGGATGCTCACTGAGTGTCTTTGGGTCAGTCACACATACTCAGCCTGACCTACCTCACAGGGTTGTTGTGAGGATAAAATGCAGGAGAGGTGAATGACATAAGCTGCTTTAGGTCCTTGTTGGGGAGAGAGGCAGGGGTATAAATGAAGTGTGAAGGCAACTCTGGCTTCCCTGCCAGGTGGAATTGGAATCAGAATTTTAAAAAATAGATAGAACCCAGGCTGTTTGGGGCTGTATTGCCAAACCCAGAATTTTGTGCTACCTGCTTGCAGGGAAGAACAGCAGAGGTGTAGCTCTACCAGGATACATACACAAAATAGTTGGTACACTGCTATGTATACAGCCAAAACTTCCTGAAGAGGCAGACTATTATTCTGTTCAAACAGGCTTGTCTCTTCTTGGATGGAAGCTGCTGCAGAGAAACCACAGTGGTGTCACCAGCTGAATATGTTGTTTCCTTGCTGACATGGAGACGACTTCCAATGATTGGATCAGGCTAAGAGTTCATCTTGTCTAGTTGTCAGGTTCCCAGTCAAATCACTCTCCACACACACTTTGGCAGTGCATGCTTTATTAGAGATATGAGATGCTGTGGGTTCAAGCTCTTTGTTAGGACTGATTTGCAAAGGCGGGAAAAGTCAGGAAATAGGTAAACCCCCAAATTCCACACATCCCTATGTCAGCATTACTACAGTGACTATGAAAGATATACAGCCACAATCTACCAAGGCACAATCTTCTCCAAGGACACTTCTCGTGTGAAAGATGTCTTGGGGCCCACTTCAGAAAATGACCAAACAATCCTCCCTAGCTAACTACTAGCATTCACCCCCCCCCTCAGGAATGCAATGGCAAATGAAAGCAGCGATAAGGATACATAATACAAGCAGTGAGAAGTAAAACAGAAATGGACAATTCAGCGAATGCAGGTGCTTGAGTTTGACACCAATATCTACTTTCCCATTGTAGAAGAAGAAGAAGAAGAGAGAAGAGATTGGATTTATACCCCGCCCTTCACTACCCGAAGGAGTCTCAAAGCGGCTTACAAACTCCTTTCCCTTCCCCTCCCCACAACAGACACCCTGTGAGGTGGGTGGGGCTGAGAGAAACTCTGACACAAACTGCTCTTTTTCAAGGACAGCTCTGACAGAGCTTGTGACTGACCTAAGGTCACATCAGCAGGTGCAAGTGGAGGAGTGGGGAATCAAACCCGGTTCTCCCAGATTAGAGTCCGCACACTTAACCACTACACCAAACTAATCTGGTACCTCCAGGAAGAACACAAGTAGATAATAAAGGCAATAGCCTTCTCCCACTGTAGATTTCCAGTATTTGGAAATTAAATTATCTGATCATGGAGGTTTCATTCAGCCACATGACTTATTTTGACATGACTTATTATTCTAGTACAAGCAGGAGACCTGCAAGGACTTGCAGGGAGCATTGAATTTTCCCCACCCCCACTATTCTTCTTTCCCTTCCTTGAAAGCCCTTTCCCTTCACCTTTTTCTGCTTTCTTCCCACCCACCAACCTACCTACCCATCAACCTACCTTTATATGCCCCAATCTTCAGCTGTATTTATTAGTTATTTACTTCATTTATGCCACACTCTGCAGTGGAAATCCAAGCAGCTGGTGTCATCTTCTTCTCCTCTGTTTTATCCTTACAACAAGCCTGTGAAGTAGGTTAGGCTGACAATGTGTGACTGGTTCAAAGTCACCCAGCATGTTTCCACAGCAGAGTGGAGATTCAACCCTGGCTCTCTCAAATTCTAGGCTGAATCTCTAACCACAGCACTACACTGGCTTTTGTGTGGTGGCTGTTGTTGAACAGTAGTGAGCAGCTGGGCTTAGGTGAGTTGTAGGGCTCCCAAATCTCGCCAAATCGCGGCTGGGGATCCGCATGTCTTCGCAGAATCCGTGCTGCGGGGTGAAGTGTGAAGGCAACTCTGGCTTCCCTGCCAGGTGGAATTGGAATCAGAATTTTAAAAAATAGATAGAACCCAGGCTGTTTGGGGCTGTATTGCCAAACCCAGAATTTTGTGCTACCTGCTTGCAGGGAAGAACAGCAGAGGTGTAGCTCTACCAGGATACATACACAAAATAGTTGGTACACTGCTATGTATACAGCCAAAACTTCCTGAAGAGGCAGACTATTATTCTGTTCAAACAGGCTTGTCTCTTCTTGGATGGAAGCTGCTGCAGAGAAACCACAGTGGTGTCACCAGCTGAATATGTTGTTTCCTTGCTGACATGGAGACGACTTCCAATGATTGGATCAGGCTAAGAGTTCATCTTGTCTAGTTGTCAGGTTCCCAGTCAAATCACTCTCCACACACACTTTGGCAGTGCATGCTTTATTAGAGATATGAGATGCTGTGGGTTCAAGCTCTTTGTTAGGACTGATTTGCAAAGGCGGGAAAAGTCAGGAAATAGGTAAACCCCCAAATTCCACACATCCCTATGTCAGCATTACTACAGTGACTATGAAAGATATACAGCCACAATCTACCAAGGCACAATCTTCTCCAAGGACACTTCTCGTGTGAAAGATGTCTTGGGGCCCACTTCAGAAAATGACCAAACAATCCTCCCTAGCTAACTACTAGCATTCACCCCCCCCCTCAGGAATGCAATGGCAAATGAAAGCAGCGATAAGGATACATAATACAAGCAGTGAGAAGTAAAACAGAAATGGACAATTCAGCGAATGCAGGTGCTTGAGTTTGACACCAATATCTACTTTCCCATTGTAGAAGAAGAAGAAGAAGAGAGAAGAGATTGGATTTATACCCCGCCCTTCACTACCCGAAGGAGTCTCAAAGCGGCTTACAAACTCCTTTCCCTTCCCCTCCCCACAACAGACACCCTGTGAGGTGGGTGGGGCTGAGAGAAACTCTGACACAAACTGCTCTTTTTCAAGGACAGCTCTGACAGAGCTTGTGACTGACCTAAGGTCACATCAGCAGGTGCAAGTGGAGGAGTGGGGAATCAAACCCGGTTCTCCCAGATTAGAGTCCGCACACTTAACCACTACACCAAACTAATCTGGTACCTCCAGGAAGAACACAAGTAGATAATAAAGGCAATAGCCTTCTCCCACTGTAGATTTCCAGTATTTGGAAATTAAATTATCTGATCATGGAGGTTTCATTCAGCCACATGACTTATTTTGACATGACTTATTATTCTAGTACAAGCAGGAGACCTGCAAGGACTTGCAGGGAGCATTGAATTTTCCCCACCCCCACTATTCTTCTTTCCCTTCCTTGAAAGCCCTTTCCCTTCACCTTTTTCTGCTTTCTTCCCACCCACCAACCTACCTACCCATCAACCTACCTTTATATGCCCCAATCTTCAGCTGTATTTATTAGTTATTTACTTCATTTATGCCACACTCTGCAGTGGAAATCCAAGCAGCTGGTGTCATCTTCTTCTCCTCTGTTTTATCCTTACAACAAGCCTGTGAAGTAGGTTAGGCTGACAATGTGTGACTGGTTCAAAGTCACCCAGCATGTTTCCACAGCAGAGTGGAGATTCAACCCTGGCTCTCTCAAATTCTAGGCTGAATCTCTAACCACAGCACTACACTGGCTTTTGTGTGGTGGCTGTTGTTGAACAGTAGTGAGCAGCTGGGCTTAGGTGAGTTGTAGGGCTCCCAAATCTCGCCAAATCGCGGCTGGGGATCCGCATGTCTTCGCAGAATCCGTGCTGCGGGGACAGCGAGACGCATTGCACCACCGTCACCAGGACATGATGCTACGCGTCGCTCTGGCAATGGGGCTGTTTGGAGCCCCGTTGCCAGAGCGACACGTTGCGTCAAATCCTGGTGACGGTGGGTGCAACGCGTCTCGTTGACCCCGCAGCACGGATTCTGCGAAGACATACGATCCCCCGCCGCAACTTGGCAACCCCTAGTGAGTTGTGAAAGTTGCAAAGTAGCAGGTTGCCAGGTGGTTGCTGCTGGGCCTGCGCCCAATGAGTCCTCCTTCCAAAGCAAGAACAGCCCGGGAAAGGGCCCTTCTCCCTGCCTTTGCATAAACCAAGATTTGAATGCTGAGAATACTGTTGTGATTGCCTAATAGTTACTGAGGCATTTGTTTCTTAAAGCTACAAGGCACTGCTCTTATTGCCTGGGGCAGTTTTAGCCCACCAGGGGATTTAAAAAAAAAAAAGATTTTTTTTGTGCGTGCAGACTTGGGGCTTTTCTTAGGTTTGTAGAAAGATCTGTCTGATCTGTTCGTAGTCCCAGTCTCAAGATTTAAGTATCTACAGAAGGGCTTATGTTGAGAATCAGATATATTGATAATTTCCTTTTTTACCTGTCCTGCAAGTATTTCCAACAAGGGTCCCCCTTTTTTGGAACAGAAGTGCATGTTTGCAGGCTCATGCCTTCCCATGTGGCCCCCTAAGGGGCATACTGAGGGTGGTTTTCAGTCCAGCAAGAATGAACTGCCATTTGTAGGGTTAAGAAAATATTTTACAGATACACACATCAGATTTTAGGTGCCAGCAGCATGTCAAAGCATTTTCATCACATTTTTAAATAACCCAGCAACATTTCCTCACACTGCAGCTTGTGATCCGTCAGTCACAAACAAAATACAATGCGATTCTGCATACATCAAACTGGTATGTGAAACTAAACTTGCTGTCTCGCTGTATTCTTTAGTGGTACAGAGTTAACAATGCAATAACAGCTAGACACAGGACCTTGCATTTATTCCAAAGGTTTTGTGACTCAAGCTGCCGCTCTTGGGGCAGCTTCACATGTTGTGGTTTTCCAGCATAACTATACTGTCTGTGTAGGAAAAAAGGCTATGTTGCTATGAAAGACAAATCTGCATCGGTTGCACCACATGCATGAACGACGGGAAGCCCAGCTGTCCTTCATATGAACCTATCTTTGTACTTGTAGTTTGAAAACTTGATGTGACTCCCAAATTGTGAAACTGTCCTAGCGATTCTGTCTGGGTAGGGTTGCCAGCTTACCTCTTCCAGCTTCTGCTCCTTTGCCTTATGCCAGGCCTCTTACTCCGCACCAATTTGCAGGTAGTCTTGCTTATCCCTGCACAGTGAAAAATTCCCCTGCTGGTTTCTGGATGCCCAGAGCAGACTGCGATTTTCTTCTTCTTGGTCACTTGGCAATCTCAAGCAGGGCTTTAAAAGGCTCTAGGGTTAGAAGTCCCTATGTGGGAATGAGGCCCCTGACTCTGACTATGGTGTGCTCCATTCTCCTCCTTGTCCCTCCCCCCAAACTGAAGCAACGCTAGACTCTTGCTTGCTACAGGAGGGGAACCCCAGATTTTTCCTCAGAAGAATCTTTTCTATTTCCAGGTGCTTTTTCAACTCCTAGGAACAATTTCTTCACCTCTTTCTCTGTTTGTTCCCCACTGCTAAGCTGCATGATGTAACATCAGCAGCTGATGCAGCTCTTCTGCTTGGCCAGCTATAATGACTGAGTCATTGTAGAGGGGATTTTTTCCCCCTTTGCTGCTCTCAGTGCTTTATGAGTTGTCTGGGTCAAGCTTGGCTGGTTGGGGCTTGTCTGATGTGCAGCAACCTGCTCTGCTGACCTAGCTGTAGCCACCTGAAATGAACTGGTCTTTTGGAGGAGGGGGGAAAAGCTATAATTTTAGGCAAACAAGAGGAGCTGTCAAGCTGATCTTGGCCAGAGCCTTTTATTTGCAAAATGAGTGGGTTTGCAAGTCTCCCCTTTCGGTGCAGACAGACAGGCGGATGGTCCCGTTCTTCAGACAGGCACTCTCTCAGTGTGATGGGTTAAGCTGTGGGTTTAATAGCTGAGTATCATACGAGAAGCTACACATGGGGTCCGTTTACACAATGTGCTATTTTTGTAACCCTGGAATGGTTGCGTTGCACAAATGTCATCGGCCCTGCCAGGCTCACTTCCTCTAATGACGTCCTGGTTTTCTGCAGCTCTGCTGTTCACTGAGGGGTTGATTCTTCATGCAATAGAGTAAGATACAGCCTGGGAATAAAAGCTTATATCCTCTTCTCTTGGTCATTGCTCTGAAATAGTTTCCTTCCATTTATTGCACTCCTGCAGTTTCTTTGTTCAGAAATCATTACTCCTTATTATAGGCCTTCTAGTGGGCATAATACTTTGTGGTGCGTCTCCTGAATTCTGACAGCAATAGCCCTTCCATATAAGAGATACGTAAGCTAAATAGCTGCTCTCCTGTGATGAGTCAGCATTCCCATTGGGCAACCATGTAGGGAACCGTCTCCGATTTGGAATGCTGGTGCTTTGTGGGGTCAAGGAGATCAGGAGAGTCGTGTATTGTGGCTAGTAGGCAGTGTTTTGGGAATCAGGCTATTGAATGGGTGTAGGCTAGTAACTTTGGACATTTGCTAGCCTGCAAATATTGGAAATGAACAGGGTGCTACTAAGGACACTTTCCTGGTGATTAAGCCCCATTGAGTAGATTCGAGTAGGATTCTGATTACTTCTATTTAGGATTACTTTAGGAGCTGCGGTGGCTCAAGTGGTTAAGACGCTGAACTGCAGGCTGTGGAAGGTCAGTAGTTCAGCAGTTCGAGACACGAGTGTGCCGCAAGACAGAGTGAGCTCCCGTCTCTCGTTCCAGCTCCTGCCAACCTAGCAGTTCGAAAGCAAGAAATTGCAAGTAGATAAATAGGTACCACTTCAGTGGGAAGGTAACAGCGTTCCGTGCGCCTTGGTTTTTAGTCATGCTGGCCACATGACCACGGAAATGTCTTTGGACAGCGCTGGCTCTTCGGCTTTGAAACAGAGATGAGCACCGCAACCCTAGAGTCGGATTTGACTGGCTTTCGAGCAAGGGATTCAGAACCTAAAAAGGTTAGTCAAGAGTAGAAAAGGGCCAACTCTAAAACTCTAATTATAAAACATACAAAAATATATACCTTTACCTTTTTAGGATTACTTTCAAACAGTCCAAGCCTAAGCAGAGTTCATAAAGTACACTTTTTAAAAAAAGTTTTATTTTACTTTTCCATAAAACCAAAAAAACACATTTCATGTTACAAATTTTGTTCGCTTATGGAGTCATTTACAATACATCTACATTGATCCATTTATACAGACGTTCCCATCTTTCAAAAAACACTTTTTCCTTTTGTCCTTGAAGAATTATAGTTAATTTGTCCATCTCAGCTACTTCTAATAACCTATGTACTAAGTCATCTTGATTTGGTATATACTCTTGTTTCCAATGTTTGGCTACTATTATCCTTGTGGAAGTTAATATATAAATTATCAGGTACTTATCTTTCCACCTTATACTCTCTGGTAGCATGTTCAGCAGCATTATTTCTGGTAATAGCTCTATCTCAATCTCTGTCATTTCTAAAATTATCTTCTGCACCATTTTCCAATGCCCACAAATCTTTGGACATTCCCACCACATATGGTAAAACGTGCCCACCTTATGTTTACATTTCCAACAGTTCTTACTAACTGCAGCATCACATTTGGCTATTCTATCCCGCGACCAGTACCATCTATGGTATAATTTATATATATTTTCTTTATAATTAACACTCATAAATTTAATTGAATTCCAGGTTTTTTTCCAGTTTTCCATACTCTGGTTTCTCTTCAGATCGCATAAATCTTTCGCCTTTTAATAAAGTACACTTTTAAAGGGAAACCAGATCTCCCCAGTAAAGGGGTCGTCACACAGCGGTGCAGACATCCGGTCTGCTTTCTGAAGACTGGGATGACACAGTAAAAGACAGCCTGGACAAGAAGGAAGACTTTGCGTTAAGAAAAGCTCACGAGGCCCTTGTCATGGCCATCAAAGTGTCAGCCACGACTACCACCGTGGCAGGGGCAGCAATGGCACGGCCCAGGAAGCTCATCCACCTCATCCCCAATGGGCCTATCTGCATGTGGGCACTTAAAATGTTTATAATACCTATATTGATGTATTTGTTTCAGGTACTTCCAGAATGGGTACCTAAGAAACAGTTAGCAATGTGAGATTAAAAAATTGGGGTTTTGGAAAGAAACAAGCTAGAATAACAAGGAAAGTAATATTTTCATACTTTGGTACAATTTTTAAAACAAGCCCTATAAATTCCTCTAGTTTCTCTGAAATCTTTGGTATGTTAGGTGGGTATCTTTGGTATGTTAGGTGGGTAGAGCAAGGGCACATTATGGTGAAGTATGTATAACTTTCCTTAATGTGCCCATGCACACATACTCCTTCTCTCTCTTTAAATGAAAATCAGGAGTACAGGAAAGGTAGCTATAGAGAGCATTCCCTCCATTTTTTAAAATTTCTCCTTGAATCCTAAGGGAGTGGTGATATGCAGGTTAAATTTTTTGAGAATGAAAAAGGTTTAATTACCCCCATACTAATTGATCTTCCTCTGTTCCTGTGTCAGGCAGTTTCCCATTTGGCTGTTTTTAAAAAAACTACGGTAGTTGCACATGGCTTGGCATAATGTGTGGTTTGGCCTTTTGTATCTAGATCAAGCATTTCTGCATTCCGGATGCGAACAAGCATGAGTTAAACCTGCTTGTCTGCTTCAGTGGTGCCATTCTGTTAGCACCACATAACATAGCCTAAAATACCAGCGGGGTGTTACATTTGTAGAGACTCCTTTCTCCCTCACACTCAAGTCTGCAGGCACGCATTGGGCAGGGGCCTCTTCTCTATGGTAGAATCCCATACTCCTAAGGGGTGTCTCTGTGAGTGTACCTTTGTGGGTAGAGCCAGCAACATGAGTTTTTTTCTACCCAGTTAGTACTCTCCGTCTTGGCAGGGACCTACTTGGGTTGGAAAGGCCCGAACAATTCAGTACACTCATGTCCTTACAATATTTGCATGTGTGTATGGGTGCATACTTTGGGGCATTTTTTTAACCAAGAACTTGGAGCTGCAGAGTGGTATGTGATTGTATCACACACACATGTGAGTTACAACTTATTTATTTATACTCTGCCTTTTCCACAGTGTTACACTTTCCATTCTCCCCTTCTTCATTTTATCCTCACAGCAACCCTGTGAGGTAGGTGAGGCTGAGAACATGTGGTTGGCCCAAGGTCACCCAGCAGAGCCAGGATTCAGACCTGTGTCTCCCATATCCTAGTCCAGCATTCTAACCACTAAGCCCGTGCATTTCTCTTGTGTTTGCTTTGTTGCTTAGAGTCACATTCCATGACATTTCGATGTCTGCATTAGAGTGGGAGAAATCCTCAAAATGAGAAACTTGACAGCATTACTGCAGAAGGCTTAAATTTCTGAGCCACAGGAGTATTCTTTTGGAACTGCACATTTTGTATATAACCGTACGTTTTAAAAACCTTGGCTCTCACTCCTCAGTAGTATGCAGATTGACTGTAGGGAATTGGCTCCCTTTCTGCTGAGTGTATGCGAACAGGGCCACAGTATCCTGTGGTCAGGAACATAAATTAATCATCAGGTACACAGGGCCTTCCTAATGAATTAAATGCTTATGTTTATGTGTTTAATATGAAAACACATTTTATTTAGTCACAGCATAGTAGGAATAGAATGGTTTTTCTTTTTCCATTTTGAACCAAGAAGTTCACTAAAATAAAATCTGGAGGGATTTAAAAAAAAAAAAAAAGTGATCTCTCATATGTTGGCTTCATGAGAGTATATATGAGATGTTTAGAGCAATCCCAAGCAGGTCTCCTCAGAATCCTAACTGGGTCTATTCAGTGGGGCTTAGTCCTGGGGAAATGTTATTAAGAAGCTGGCTAACTTCACTGGCGTGCAGCTTAAAAGATTTGGAAGGATATTTCACTGTGCTGTGGTTCATGAATGCTAGTAATGGATTCTGGTTAGGTGCTTGCTGTGCGTGCTTTAATAAACAGTAAACGTTCATTAGGCAGGCCTAGGGAAGAGAGAGGGGTGTCAGATTTGAGGTTTGTGTTGATTTACAGCAGCCACATCAAAGATCAGTTTGAAAGAGTTCAACTATTTTTAAGATTCTGGATTTAATCCAAGAAAATGAAGAAAAGAGATGAATTCTGAAATACTGATTACAAATCGTATGCAGTATGCATTTGCATTCTCAAGGACAACTCTATGGGAGTGCTGAATATCATATTTATAGATTACTAGGCGCAAGGTCCGTTGCGGGAAGAGAGACAACGGGCCCTAGAGAGAGGCCGCCGGAGGGCCCCCCCCATGCACTGGTAAAGGAGAGTGCGGTGGCTCCCCGGCGGCCAGGCTCGCGCCTCCCCCCACCACGCACTGGAGGCGGCAGGGCAAGCCAGCCAGGCTTGTCCCTCCTCTGTCGGTGTGTGTGGGGGGCTCTGAGCGGCTTCTCCTGGGCGGCCGCCTGGGCAGAAGGGCAGGAAAACCCAGGGGGAAAGCCTGCAAGGGCTCCCCGGGCCCCTGCTGGCTCGATGGCCTCGGCGGCTGGGCCAGGATGGGGTGGGGTGGGGGCTCTGGCTGGCCTCTCCTGCCAGGCCGCCTCGGTGGGAAGACAGGAGAACTAACGGGGAAGGCCGCAATGGGCTGCCCGGCCCCTTCTCGGATTGCTTGCCTCGGCGTGCGGGCAAGGAGAGGGCGGGGGTCTCTGGGCAGCTGCTCCCGCTCAGCTGCCTTGGAGGTCTTTCCCCGCACCAGGCGAGGGAAGCGCAGTGCACCCACTTCCCCCCTCCCCGAGCACAGCCAGGGCCAGCTGAGGGAACCCCCATCCCCGAAGAAGGGCGCGCAGCTTCCCCGGCCCAGGCCACGCCAGGCAAGGGAAGTGCGACGCGGCCGCCTTGGCACCTCTCGCCCGCCGCAGCCTCGTCCATCTCTCCACTGGCCGCTCGCCACCCGTGTGATGTATTGGAATCTGTGATGTATTTGAATGCATGTACTTTCATATGTGAAACATCTCATAGGAATGTTATGTAAAGCTTCGTCCTGGACTAGGATCCAAACATATCCAATCGTATCACTAGTCCAGGAAGTACAAGCCAATCACTGAGAAGCAAGTTCCCTGAGCGGGAACGACCGTGATTGGTCTTTATCGGTTCAACCTTATTGGTTGTTAATTGTACAGTAGGCGTGGCTATATTAGCCGGGAATGTTTAAAAGCAGGACAGCTGCAATGTTAAAGCTGTTCTGGCTATCAGATGTTGATCTGTGTTGGAGAAGTATTCGAGTTGAAGAATAAAGCCGTGTTCTTGCTGAATCACTCTCTGACTGCTTTGTTAAGCGAGCGACTTAACAACCCGTTCCAGGGCCGTGCGGGCCAAGGCGGCGAGGCTCGACCCTCCCCCCCCAGCCAATGGCACGCCAGTTGCCCCAAGTGGCAGCCCACGGGCAAATGGCTGAGGGAGCGCATTTTTTCTCGCCACCCCGTAGGATGGTGGCCACCCCAAAACACAATTATTATAAGGAGAGATAGCAGGCATGCCCAAGTGCCAAATGCAGCCTAACAATTGTCTGCGGTTGCCTGCCAGGGGCTTGATATCCCTGAGTTCTTTTGTAGTCCTGGGTAGATCATGCCAAAGAGAGGTCTATTGAACTTAACGAGCTGCCATACATAATTGGTGGGCTTCTTAGTGAGTTGTGTACAACCCCTATTATCACTGTATCTGACAATAAAGAAAGCAGCAAAACCACAGTACCTACAGAAAATGCAGTGGCTTCTACATACTTAGGGAGACTCTCCAGATATGAGACAGGAAAATGGAAATTAACTAGAAGAAAACCTGTAAAATTGCCTAATGAGGACTAAATATGCTCCAGGAGGCATGGAATGTTGAGAGCTGGAGAAGGGGAAAAGGAAATGGACCTGCTTGAGCCTCTGAGAGGTTAGAGGATGATGAGGGGGGGGGAGATTTGGGGGGTTGTTTGAGGAGATTTCAAAGAAATGTATCTCTTCTCCCTTCACCCTCTGATTCTTTTCAGGCCTCCAGATTTTTATACTATTATAATAGTTTCAGAGGGTAGCTGTGTTGGTCTGCAGCAAAACAGCTAGATTCGCATCCAGCAGCACCTTAGAGACCAACAGGATTTTGGGGGTATAAGCTTTTGAGAGTCAAAGCTCTCTTCATCAGATACTTGATGATGATATCTGATGAAGGGAGCTATGACACTGGGAAGTTTATACCCCAAAAATCTTGATGGTCTCTAAGGTGCTGCTGGATGTGAATCTAGCTATACTATTATAATGTGTTGCCTATAGCTGTCGCTATAGCGAACCTAAACAGCATGATAAAAAGTAGAGACATCACCCTGCCAACCAAAGTCCGCATGGTCAAAGCAATGGTATTCCCAGTAGTCATGTATGGCTGCGAGAGTTGGACTATAAGGAAGGCCGAGCACCGAAGAATAGACTCTTTTGAACTATGGTGCTGGAGAAGACTCTTGAGAGTCCCTTGGACTGCAAGAAGATCAAATCAGTCAATCCTAAAAGAAATCAACCCTGACTGTTCCCTGGAAGGCCAGATAATGAAACTGAAGCTCCAATACTTTGGCCACCAAATGAGAAGGGAGCACTCCCTGGAGAAGACCCTGATGCTGGGAAAGACTGAAGGACAAAGAGGACGGGGACGGCAAAGGATGAGATGGTTAGACAGTGTCATAGATGCAACGAACATGAAGTTGAGCAAACGTCAGAGGACGGCGGAAGACAGGAGGGCCTGGCGTGATCTGGTCCATGGGGTCGCGAAGAGTTGGACTCGACTGTGCGACTGAACAACAACAACATAGCTGTCTACTTTTCCTAAATAGGAAGTTTTAGGAGAAGCTGCTACTGGATCTGTTCCCTGGTGCATAAAGAGCTTGCACTGGAGACTTCATGGCATTTTTCCAAATTTTTTTGGTCCAAGTTGAGCAGATGAGAGCAGGCAGTTTTGTAGATTTGTGCCTGGTACAAGTCTAAGAATCCTGACCTAACCATCATTAGGATTGGACTGGCAGACTGGCACACTCCCCCTCTCTCTCATGTGAGAAATTCCCCCTTTCTGTCCCCCTATCGACTGAATTTGTTTTATCTGGGTTTTTTTTTTTACTGAGTTTTTATAAGAAGTGTGCAGTAATTGCAAGAAATGCCACCTTAGAATGGAGGTATTCAATCTGTATGGCCCATACTGGCACCTCCACCCCATATCCTTTCTTAATCTGCTGAAGAGAATCTAAGCTATAAATGCACCCCCATGTGAGCAATGCAAATCCTCTCTAGAGATAGTCTTGTGAATAACAGTGCAGATGTAAAGCTGCACCATGGTTCGCTCCAAAAAAAGAAGAGATGGGGGGGGGGGGAATTATACATAAGCAGGAAGTGCACAAAA
This sequence comes from Gekko japonicus, assembly GCF_001447785.1. Classification (NCBI taxonomy): domain Eukaryota; kingdom Metazoa; phylum Chordata; class Lepidosauria; order Squamata; family Gekkonidae; genus Gekko; species Gekko japonicus. The sequence goes on from NW_015166419.1 coordinate 2,006,504, forward strand.
AGCCTAAGAAATGTCCCTGAATGGTGCGACAGTGCCTCTCCCCCCAAAAAAGACACCCCCCACTGCTTCTGTGTGGAATGCCTCAGGACTTTTTGTGCAAAAACGTTGATTTCTTTCTTGGCTTCATTCCAACACCATTTTTTCCAGCCCCATATGAACATGTGGGATGTGTTGTACCCTAGTAGATACAAGAGTCAAACTAACAAAATAAGTTATTATAAAAATATGAATATTTATTATGGTGTACACATTAGTAAAAGATAAAATAGGTTAAAAGAAATGATCCAAATATCAGACTCTTAAATCTTTTTACACACTGAGCTGATAGTTTTACATATACAATTGATTGGGTATATCTTATGACCAGTAGACTACATGCGTTTTGGCCCCTTAGGGCCTTCCTCAGTGGTCAATATTACTATTGTAAAATAACACACATCCAGAAATGAATATATGAAAAAAGATTTTCTTTAGGGCCAGGCGTTGCTTTCTGGAATTGTCAAAAGGGAGAGAAAAAAGCTGAATTATTACATATCACAGAATGCTGTTCCCTTCCCACCGAAGCAGTACCTATTTATCTACTTGCAATTTCTTTCGAACTGATAGGTTGGCAGGAGCTGGGACCAGAGACGGGAGCTCACTCCATCACGTGGCACTCGGGTCGCGAGCTGCTGAACTACAGACCTTCCAGTCTGCAGCTCAGCGTCTTAACCTCTGAGCCACTGCAGCCTACTAGCATTAATGGAACAAATAATGAATAGATTATCATTCAAACCTCTGAGCTTCCTCTACAAAGGGAAATTAAGGAATTTAACATTCAAGGAGCACACATGGAACATACACACATAAAAGATCTATGGAAAATAAAGAGAGGAGTGAGAGAGTAGCGGGGGTTGAGGCGATAACTACTTTTCCTGAAGACATCTGTGATGAAGGAAAGATGGCAAAATGACCAGTGCTTCACTGAGAGGAGGGATCCGGAATACTAGGTGTGCCCAAGAGAACACGAACACAGCGATAGGATTGCGCTGGACCAGTTATACCCAAAAACGTGTCCAGAGGTCACGGGGTCCCTTAGAACAAAGCATTGGTGAGATTGTTCAGGGATAAAACAGTGTAGTTTGGAAACACTGTATAGAGTTCCCAATAATTGACAAAAGAGACCGGAGAGTCTCTTCTAGATGCAAAGTACAATTTGGGTTGTGTTCCTGATTACTTCTGCAATGGTTGAAGGACTCATGGATTGCTAATTTAAACTAATCAAAACGGAAACAATACTGCTTGATGAGTCACCTAGGTTTGGGGTGTGGGAAAGGTGTAGAAGTCAGGACTTTTCATTATGAGGGGAATGTGGGGAGGAAGGCTGAGGTGAGATTGATAGGATTAGCGATTGGAACAGAAAAGAAGTAGCTCTGGGGATGAGGCAAGTCCATTGTCCGAAATATGCAGGTGTCGGCAGGGTGGCAGGGGAATCACAGCTGTAAGAACAAGATCTCATGTGCTTCCCAGGGTCACTGCCTAGGCACGATTATGGGGCTTGCCAGTCCTGGCCATCCATCTTTATGTCTGCTTATATGTCAAGATGCCTGGTATATAGATGGGGTCCGTTGCTGGTTGAAACGACCCCTCCTGAGAGTCGGGGGTGGGGGTGGCATACTTACAATATGGCAGATTCAACCTGGGACCTTCTGCATGCGAAGCAGATGTTCTGCGACTGAGCCACAGCCCCTCCCCCATTGCCTCTCAACACTCATGAGTAGTAATCCAAGAGATGGTCCTCTTTTCCCTTGACACAGTGCGGCAAGACAATTTCTGCTGCAATAGGATGGAACAACAAACCATGGCCATATTTTTCCAGAGGCACAGACAGTGATTAAAAGAGAAGATGACAGATGGAGTGTTTTGATGGACAGTCAGAAATTTATGGACCATGTCAAGGCTAATGAATGAAGAGTCAGAAAGAACTGCAGACATCAGAAGGCTCCCTAGAGAGATGGATTTGTAGCAAAAAAAAAATGAAATCAAAGATGAAGCTTGGCTTGCTAGAACATAATACATTCTTTTAAAGTGGATCCGCAGAAGGTATAGAAATCCTGGATGACCTCTGTAACTTATTTGGATATACAGCAATGGTGTATTCAAAGATTGGAGAAAGATTCAGTATCCAGTGGCAATTTAAAGTATAACAAGATTTGTTCCAGCATCACCTTTGGAGAGTCAGAGCTGCCTTCAAGAAATGTGCAGTGCTCTGACTCAAGGAAGCTGTGCAGGAATAAATTTTGTTAGCCTTTAAGATGCTACTGGACTTATGTTTTAACTTGTGTTTTGCAAACCTCTTACATAAAATATTTATGTGCAAGGATCCACTCATTGCATCTGAAGAAGCAGGCTCTTGTCCGCAAAACCATTATGGTGGAATGAAAATTTGTTCACCTTTAAGGTGTTCCAAGGCTCCTGTTTCTTTGAGCTGTAACAGATCAGTGCAGTTACTTTATTGGTGAAAGTCGACATGTTTTTGAGCGACAAATATTAAGGTATGTATCAGTGTTTTAACTGTATTGCTTTCCAGGTTCAGCTTTGCCATAGAGTCAGTTAAACGTTTGCTGGAAAGGTTGCGTATACACATTTTATTTACCTGACTGCTTTCATGAATGGCTTGAGTGCACTGAAGGGAAATTTAAAAAAAAATGTAAATAGGAATGAGTTGGCAGTAGCCAGCTTGTAAACATTTTATTTTCTTGCTCCCCAAGGGTTAATTTGCTTGAATAAAAAATGAAGTCCCATCAGGACCCAATATTGAGAGGATGCGTGCTTAGAGTGCTCTTGCCTGGCCCTGCTGTAAAAGCCATGGCTATAAGAAACATTTCTTCTTTCTCTGATTTTTTTTTTATCATCATCAGTTTGATGTAGTGGTTAGGAGTACAGACTCTAATCTGGGAGAACCGGGTTTGCTTCCCCACTCCTCCATATACAGCCAGCTGGGTGACTTTGGACAAGCCACAGTTCTCTCAGAGCTGTTCTCTCAAGAGCAGTTCTCAAAGAACACTCTCAACCTCAACTACCTCACAGGGTGTCTGTTGTGGGGAGAGGAAGGGAAGGATGTTGTAAGCTGCTCTGAGACTCGGAGTGAAGAGCAGGGTATAAATCCACCTCTTCTGCTTCTTACACACCGGTTGGTGACCCAGTCTTAAGTCAGTAGAAGCAAAGTGCAAAAAAGAAAGGTAGACACTCAGTTCTAATATAGTGCAATCCTTAAAAGGCTGAGCTGTGTATTCTGACTTGTGACATTCTCAGAGCTTTCCCCTTTAATCTGGAGAAAAACAAAACTGTGTGTTGAAGGGGGAATCTGTGAGATGCTTGTGGGTAGAGTGTCTGTGTGAATGCTTCCCTGGAAAGGGGAGGACTGAGCTAAGCTCTGCTTTCAAAATGGCATGGTGCAGCTTGTTGCCACATGCATCCCTCCTCTCAGCTCTTTAAAGGCCCCCCCCACACACTTTCACTGCTAAGCCACACTGTAGCATCACAGTGTGCTGCTGTACAGGGGAGAAGCAGTACAGTCACTATGTTTGTGCTTTTGTGCAGATAAGATGGGAGGGAAAGGGGGAGGAGTGGGGGGTGGAGGTGGCACTACCTTGTGGCACAAGATTGGGGTGTATGGATCCTGTTCCTGCTTACTCCCATACTACTTGCTGCTGGAATAGGCATGCAACTTCACACCCCTGTTTGGAAGCAGTCTTTAAGAGGAACCACTAGGACCCGGGGGATGGCTTCTGAGGAGCTGACTTGGCAAAGTGTGGCTGGGGAACAGCAGATGTGCAGTGCTTGAGATGGTTATCAGAATGAAGAGGTTTGGCTGTTCCTTCGGGCTGTGAAGCATGCCCACTCCTTGAAGCTGAAGCAATTATGCAATGTGTATGTTATTAGTTGCCAATTTATAATAAAGGTAAAGGTTTCCCTTGCTCGAAAGCCAGTTGAATCCGACTCTAGGGATGCGGTGCTCATCTCCGTTTCCTTTTCTTTTTTTTTTAAAACCCCCCGAGAGGGTATTTTTTTCCTTCTTCATACGACTACATAACTACAACAGAAAATAAAGGGAGGGACTACAACTAGGGATAAAGAAAAGATACCCACACTAACTAAAAACCCAAGAGTAGGAGATAATATCCGTGTTAAACTCTATGTAAGTAATAAATGTGTTAGTATAACAATATACTTGTAAGTTCTTTTTTACTACTGCTTCAATGTTAGTGAGTTAGTTATTTTGAGAACACTTCCTGAGCATCTTCTTTACTTCAAAGGGCCATTTCCAGAGTCCTTCTGCCCTACTTCGGTTTTCTCTCACTAAAATCATACACAGTTTTACTTGCTCCCGCTTCACCCACAGAGTCCCCATCCGTTCCAGAGGTGGCAGAGTCACTTGATTTTATTTCTTGGTCTTTAAGTTCTTCACCTGACCCCAGCTGCCGTCTCAGGAATTCCTTCGCTTTAAAAGTGGAGTCAATTTTCTCTCTTTTATCATTGATTTTAAAGATTACAACTTCGGGGATCGCCCACCGATACTGAATTCCATTTGTTTGAAGAAATGAGATTAGGTTCTTGTAGCTCTTCCTCTTCTGACGAATTTTAAATGGGATATCTTTTAAAGTCTTAACAATTATATTCCCAAATTTCAGTGGATTTGCCGAAGTTGCCTTTAATATAGCATCTCTGGTCTGTCTTCTTGCAAATCTGACCACAATCTCCCCAGGCAGGCTATTTTTTTTAATGTAATTGGAGTATGCCTGATAGGCAGCCTCCATATCTTCGACTATTTTATCCGCTGGTAAGCCTGTTACTGGAGCAATAATCTCACCCAGAGTCTTCTTCAAATCTTCTTTTTCATTTTCAGGAACTCCCTGAAATCTGAGAGTCATGTTAGCTTTCTCCATTTGCAGCTGTAGCAAACGGTTTTCCTGCAGTTTTTGTTTTGATTCCACATCTGTCACTCTTTTCTTCATCTTCTTGTTTGCGGTGTCCATCTCTGTGATTTTCTCAGTTGCATGCTCCACTTTCTTCTCTGTCTCTGCCAGCTGGCACTGCTGCAGAGCGAAGTTTTGGTTTAGTGTGGCCAGTTGCTGGTTAATACCACCGAGTTGCTCCAAAACCGGCTTCAGCATATCTGCTAACATCTTCATGACGTCTACTCCCTCTTCCGGTCTTGGACTCTGACTGCGTTTCAGTTTCAACTTCCCTCGAGAAGCCGCCATGTTCTCACTTTGTTTACAGTTTAAATCCGCTTTGCCGGGGCTCGAAAGACTTGTCGTTTCACTATCGGTGCTCGAGTAAGTCTCTCAAAATAAATCGCTGTTTTTTCTCCCTCTTCCCCCCTTTGCTGCGTTAAACTATCCAAGCTCTTAGGAGGCTTCCATCCTCACGCTCCGCTTTTCCCATGGGGGGTGGGGGACGGACAGACGATGACTTTGTTTTAGAAAAATAGTCCATTTATTTCAAACTCACGTTCATTGTTGGTCATGTCTTGACCCCGCTCTGTTCATTCGCTATTCCGCTCGATCTCCTGCGCTTGTCCCGGTTGAATTGGCTTGTACCCGGAGGTCACACATCGGCTGGACCATCAGGGCAGAGGGAAGCCTCTGTTCTCCGGCATCAAGCCGTCTAAGAGGCTAACCCTTGAGAGCCCTCTGGCCTGGAGCCCATCACAAGGGCTCCGTGGGGATGCCACTTGAGGTGGCACCCCTCCAAGCCGATGGTGTGCTATCGCTGATCCACCCACCGGAAGCAACCTCATCTCCATTTCCATGGTCATGTGGCTGGCATGACTAGACGCCGAGGCGCATGGAACGCTGTTATCTTCCCACCAAAGTCGTACCTATTTATATACTTGCAGTTTCTTGCTTTCAAACTGCTAGGTTGGCAGGAGCTGGGACCAGAAACGGGTCAGGAGCCCACTCCGTCATGCGGCACTCGGGGCTCAAACTGCTGAACTACTGACCTTCCAGGGTGTGTGTGTGTGTATATCTATATCTATATCTATATATCTATATCTATCTATATCTATCTATCTATCTATCTATCGATAGATAGATAGATAGATAGATAGATATATTTGTCCACAAATTGAGCAAATCAACTTTGTTTGCTGACTTGCTTATTTCTGCTCCATCTCCATTGTTTAGAACTACTTACACAAGTAGGAGAGCCAGTGTGGTGTAGTGGCTAAGAGTGTTGGACTAGTATCTGGGATCCCCACTTGTGCCATGGAAACTTGCTGGGTGACCTTGGGCCAGTCACACTCTCTCAGCCTAACCTACCTGACAGAGTTGTTGTAAGGATAAAGTGGAAAGGAGAATTCTGCAAACTGCTTTGGGTCCCAATCGGGGAGAAAGGTGGGATGCAAATGAATTAAATAAAAAATCAAAGGTGATAGCAATAAAATTAATATAACTAAAATTTGAAAACCATTTTTCAGAGCAAAGTAACGCCTTAGAAGGCAAAATAACAACTCCCCCCCCCCTCCAAGTTCTATGTAGGAATCTCAGTTTCAGAAATAAGTCCCACTGTGTACTTCCTCCCAAGTAAGCATGCATGGCCTTTTGCAGCATTACGTGGGTTGCTATGTAAATGATGGCCAATTTGCAAGATTTTTTTTTTGTTTGCTTGTTAGTTCCTACTTAATAGTTTATCAGGCTTCAGTTCTGCCCCATGGGAAGTGATGTTCTACATTGTTATGATATGTGGTAGAAGTGGAAAGTGGCAGGTAGGAGCTTTAGAGAGATTTTAAAAGGCAGGGAGAACAGGCGTTTTGTGTTGTAGGTGAAAACGCTGAATGCTGCCTGGAGGTGTTTCATGTGTTTAGCACTTGGCCTAATCTTTTTAGCTGTGCCTGATTTAAGATAGGGTTGCCAGCCTCCAGGTGGTGCCTGGAGATCTCCCGCTTTCACAACTCATCTCCTGGTGACAGAGATCAGCTCCCCTGGAGAAAATGGCTGCTTTGAAAGGTGGACTTTGTGGCATTGTACCATGCTGAGGCCCCTCCCCAAACCTCGCCCTCTCCTGGACCCACCCTCAAAGTCTCCAGGGATTTTCCAACCCAAACCTGGCAACCCTATTTTAAGAGTTGGTCTTATCCTGAGAGCTGAAAGAGTCACATTTTATGAGTAACCCAGTGGTCTTCAGCCCAGGGATTGGGAACCCGGAAGGTGGAGGGGAAAACCATGCATACCTCTCTCTGCTCCTTGGAGAAATATTGGATTACATCTGAGGAAGACTATAAAGTTGAAATGAGTTCACAACTGGGTACTCATTATGTTGGACTATGTGTACTTTTTTGCAATATTGTACATGTGAGAATAATGGACAAATGGTTGCACTTTTGTAAAGTTTTAGAAAAGCAATGTAAATCTTATGAATGTTGTTCATATCACAGGGTTTGCTTGTGGTTTTTTCCTGTGGATATCTGTGATCCCTTTTGTTTTGTTTTGTCCTTGGAGAAAGGTGGCATAAAATTTGATACATTCATATAAAATTCAGTTTATACCAGACAAAGAGGCTTTTGCATTGTGCCCTGCTTGTACTAATGCAGTCTGAGGTCATGGGTTCAGATCTCACACTGATTGGTGAATGCTATTAGATTGATGCTCCTTATGGTGCCTACACAGAAGATCTATTTGGATAAGCCCTTCTGCTGCTTTTAGGGAGTAGCTTGGAGTGCTTGTGTACAAGTAATCCCTGTATCCTTTAAAAAACAGTTTGCAAATGATGAAAGAGTGATAGAGGAGTTTATTGGAAAAAGCTGTGCCATGCTACTGATGCCAATGCCCTAAGGGCGTTAAGGTTCTTTGACTTGTGTGGCTAGCCAATAAACCACACAGTGAAATAAACTATTCCAGGCAATAAAGGGTTAAAAAAAGAGATTTATTTGAATAAGGAACATCTCACAGCAAAGAAATTCAGCGTGGATGTTCAGTGAGCAAATACAGGGAGCAGATTTATATACTCTTCTTGCTCCTCCCAACTTTACGTCATTGTTGACATCATTTAGACATGCTCAGTTCAGATTTCTTTGTCTGGTTAGTCATCAATCACATATTTGACAAACAGGATGTTACTTGGCTGCATCACAACTCTACGATGCAGGTGCCTGTCTTGTTAAATTGATCTAAAGATCTGTTCATTTTCTTGGCTGCCTACAAAGACTCCTTTCACCTTTAAATGAACTCTCGGGCTAAGTTCATTTTTAGTACAAAACTTTGATGTTTTCATTACAAAAATAACAATATTCTTAAAGCATTTTATAGGCTTGTTTTCACTAAGGGGATACAAAAATATGAAAACATATACCATTACAATGACATTCTAAAGAATTAAACCCTTTACATGTATTCTTTTAGTGTTCCAAAGTAGCCTATGGCATGAAGCTTCTGTAGATACATTGTATTACACATTATTCTTCATTTTTGGTTCATCAGGGAATTTTTATAGAATATTTAAACCTTTTAATTTCTTTATTTCGTCAAGATATGTTATTTTACTTTAACCAGCAGGAGTCACCCTTTTATAATACAAGTTCTGGATTTTTAATTGACCCTTTTGATTAGCTTCTTTAACTGACTGCCCATGATTAATGTCTTTTTATTTTGCCTGGACTTTCCACACATACCTGATCAGCTCTTGGTCATTTTCCAACTTTTGCTCTTGTTTGCGGCTTGTTAGCTTTAAACACAATTCTTTATTTAAAAAAAATTAAAACCTTAACTATTTTTCTTCTTTTTAATAAACATTCAGAAACATTTTATCCATAAGCTTTCATTCTCAGCTATAAACATTCAGAGACCTTTACCTTTTAAGAATTATTCTTTGCTATAAAAGCACCCTTAAAAACTTAGATCTATTTTGCATGGGAAATACAACCAAACTTTTATTCAACCCTATTAATTTTGTCATCCTTTTAACCTAGCTTGTGGATCCTTGCCAGGTCAGTTTTAAGTGTATAAAAACATCTTGACCAGTTATTTTCTAATTCCTGTGAAATAAAGGATGGAACCATCAATCTTTAGCTTTGGCAAATAATTATCATGGTGCTTTCTGTTATTCCAATTAAAATACTAAGTATTTTCTTCTTTAAAATAGGCTGAAAAGGCAAACATACATATATGGATAGATAGATTTTGCTTATAGATTCCAATAGTTCAATATTGAGATGTTAAAACGCTCCAAGCTTATTTAAAATTACTAAAAAATCAGAAGCTGAAACGAACTTCTGAACTCACTCTTTGAAGTAGAGAGGTTCTCATAAACCTTCACTTATGACAGGTGGAAAGTATGTCCTAATTGAAAATTGGCTAAGTTGCCTGGGACAGAAACACCTGCAGCTTGTTTCCAATTAAAGTTCCTTTTCTTTAAAGCAAGGACTGGAATGTGTCAATTAAGTTTGATTTAAAACATTTGTTTTCGTTATAACTGTGCTTAGTAGGGTTCCCAAGTACTTACCGTGATCCAGCGGGGGAAACATGCTCCCCGGCTGGACCATTCCTCCCTGTAACACACCATGCCGTCACCAGGAAGTCGAGTTTCCAGCCCCATTGCCAGAGCGTTGCCTGGTGTCACTTCTTGGCGACATCATGGTGGAGCGCGTCTGTTGTCCCCGCAGGAACGATCCCGTGAGGACGTCTGTGTCCCCCGCCGAATCACGGTAAGTACTTGGGAAGCCTGTAGTGATTTAAACTGTTTGTTAATTCTCCAGGAGAGCCCCAAAGAATCTCTCCCAAAGGTTCCTGAAAATCAGCAATAATCAATAGAAAATCACTTGAACCTTTAATTGTCCTCTACACTACTTTTGCTTCTAGAAATCCTTCTTAGGAGGCCCTTGTACTTAGAGTATGAGGAAAAAAGAGCAAGAGTCCAGTAACACCTCAAAGGCTAACAAAATTTGTGGCAGGGTATGAGTTTTTGTGCGTCTCTGCTCACATCTTCAGATCAGTATGAGGAACACTCACAACTACAGGATAAGAAACACTCACAACCCACACACACAGAGAGCGGTAGGGAACGATAGGCAGGTGCCTCAGCATACTATGCTGAGCAGCAGTTGCTCACAAACAGACCTTTTGGTGGGAGAGGCCCCAGCATGCATCTTGCCATGAGAAGCTGGAGCCCTTCCTTGTTGCTTCCATTCTTCTGCTTTAGATGTTTTTTTAAAGATTTAAACTCAATTGTCTTTGAAGCTATGATGTCCCTCTTCAGAGCACTAGTGGAGGAGTCTGTCAAACAGTCTGTGTTGGAGGGCAGAATTACTTGTAAGTAAGCCCTTGACTGTCATTTCAAGTGAGAGTATTTGTAGTATAATAGCCATACAGGAAGGAGGAACATTGATGTGTAACATGACTGCCTCTTTAGTAAGGTGCTTGCTGCTTGATCAGTAGGTACATTGCTACCTTGTGTTGAGTTCATCCGGCTCAGTATGCTGTGACTGAGAGCTGCTGTCCAGGTTCACAGGCACCGGGCGATTCTGCATTGTCTTTTCCTTCTTTTGTTTTAAGAAACCGACATTGGAACAGAAATTCCGCTCTGCATTGCATGCCGCTTTCATTTTCTTTGATCATCAGATTTTATGGAACCTTCTGCATAGATTTATGGCCGTTCAGGGGTGACTTTGCAGTCAGTATGGTGTTGCCCCAAGATATTTGAATGCGGTTTTGAGCTGCACCTTTCCCTCCCAGCTGAGAAAATGTGGAGCGAATGCTAGATGCACAATCGCCCACAGAAAGGCCTTATCCAGCTCACTTAGCCAGCCCCACCCCCAGTACCACAGGACACAGTGCGGATGTTGCTTGGAGGGAAAAGCCACATTGCCCTTCCTGCACCAGCGCTCCATTGCAAAGTTTGTTCTGGCTCAAGTGCTTGGGCTGTTGTGTTAGCCGAATTGCTTTATTTACAGCAATTGGCAATTTATAAGTGGGTTCTTGCCAGTTTATACCAAGGTCCTGTTCCCACCAAAGGTTACCAGAGAAGGAGTCGAGGCTGGTGTTGTTAAAATAAATGTCTTTTACTTAAAGAATATAAATCTCATACAAACAATATTGATGCACTCACACATTTGATCAAGCTCCTTAGAAATACAGTATTAAAATAAGCACTGTTGCATTAGCAGGTGGGGGTGATGATGGGCAATACTTATCTGTCTTCGCAGCTTGGTTGTTCCAATGAAGAATGGATGGGAAGAAATAGAAATCTAGGGAGAATTTACACACGACTAGAACCAGCCAGAATGTGTGGGTCTCTTGACTGCAGATCAAGAGATCAAAGTAGAGGCAGGGGTTTGGGGATAGCAAGTGGGACTCAAGGGGAGTATAAAGCAGACAGGGGTTGTTGTTGGGAATGCTAGCTGGGAAGGGCCAGGTGAATGGTCCTTTCCTTTTATAGGTGGTCCATTGGGTGGGAGGTAACTGTTCCAACCTGTGGACCCACCTTCCTGTTAGACCGTCCCAAAACTAATCCTATTGGTTGCCTATAGGAGTGGGAGGTTGCCTATAAGGAGTGGTCAATATTGTAATCTAATACCTTACTCAAAGAAGGACATCTGGGCAGGTGTGAAACTTTGGCGTCAGGATGCTTCATAGAAGTGTTGACAAAGCTGGCCATCCTATTGTAAACCAAATGTCCATTTGGCAGGAAATACCAATGCAGGAACAAAGCAGTGATGTGTTGTACGTGATCACAACTATTTCTGCAATGGGGGCTGTCTCTTCTCAAAGCTGTTGTTTCTTACGGTTCACAGTAATGGAGCGGTGGCACAGGGGATTTATCCTCTGGTTAATACATCTGAGCTGAACAGAGCTGCTGTCAGTTCTAGCCCCGTGCTGGTGTGAGCTACCAGCCTTGTCCCCAGCTCACCGTCCACCCAGCGGTTCGAAAGCTTCGGCGAGTAGATAAAATGGGTACCACTCCTTAGAGAGGGTGGGCACACTAAACCCCCTGGTGGGGGAGGTGTTAGCCGACGAATTGAATGTCCAGCGCGTAAGACCGAAAAGCCTAGAAAGAACTCTTCGGCATCAAGGAAGCCTGTAATGGGCCATCCGGCCAGGCGGTGGCAGTGCTGCACTGCAACTTGAAGCAGTCCAGAGAAAGCTAACGACATCAAGCCACCCCGAGGGAAAAATGCCATTGGAACATGTCTGACCTTACAGCTGAACAAAACTCCCCGTCAGCTGTGAACGTGTGTGATTTAAAGATTATATCTTGTCCTCCCTTACCCCTTGAATCATTGTTAGTCCCGTGTGTAATGGAGTAACTGTAAATCGCTCAGAGCCAGCAAGCTCTGCAGGATTGAGCGATTAATAAATTGAAAGATTTATTTATTTATTTATTTATTCACCAGGCTGGTAACTGTGTAGCTGAAACCTTATTCACGTGTAAGGCTTGTGTAGGCACCTTCTATGTGTTGCATCACAACAGGTGACCTGGAATGTACAGTTCTCTGAGCCTATGTGTGTGTGTGCACAGTCCATTGTGTGTAGCAATAAATATAAGTCCATAAAGCAAAGATCAAGTTCATTCTCTAACAGTTGAGAGCCCATGCTATGTGTTGACTAACAGTCTTGCAGAAGGCTCACCTGCTTCTGTGACCCACCCTGGAAGCTCTCCAAGTGAAGTGGTTAAACTTGCTTAAGAGGGCTGTTGGACTTGTGACTGAAGGCCTGAGGTGAGACTATACCACTCTGGCTAACAAAGCTTGTTTGGGTTTTAAAATTCTTTAATGGATGCCCCATAGGTTAAACGAATTATGAATTATGGAGTAATACATTTGCTTTGGTTTCTTCAGAGTCAAACAACAAATATATACACTGCAAAAACCTTTTTTATAAGCTAACGTGTTCTATATGTTCAATCTTATAAAGTGCATTGTGTATTATTCATAATATTCTAAAACAGGTATATATTCATTACATGCAATATCAACAACAATAATCAGTTTGTACAATCCAATAATTACCAGTCAATTTACATCCTTTTTACACAATCAACCCCAGCGGGAGTTTCTAGAATTGTACACCCGCTTCTCCTTGCTTAAAAGTCTTCTAAAGGGGGAAGTTTCCTTTTGTGGTTACATTGAAGTTTAAATTGAGAAAGATGCAATAAAATGTGCTAAATACATGAATATTGAAGGAGCTGCAGTGGCTCAAGTGGTAGAGATGCTGAACTGCAGGCTGTGGAAGGTCAGTAGTTCAGCAGTCCAAGACCCGAGTTGCCGCATGACGGAATGAGCTCCCATCTCTAGTTCCTGCTCCTGCCAACCTAGCAGTTCGAAAGCAAGAAATTGCAAGGAGATAAATAGGTACCACTTCGGTGGGAAGGTAACAGCGTTCCGTGCGCCTTGGTGTTTAGTCATGCCGGCCACACGACCACGGAAACGTCTTCGGACAGCGCTGGCTCTTCGGCTTGGAAACGGAGATGAGCACCGCAACCCTAGAGTCAGACTCGACTGGCTTTCGAGCAAGGGAAACCTTTACCTTTACCTTTTTACATGAATATAGTTAATGAGAAGATTTTAGGTTGTATTTGCATCATTTTTAAATTGATTGTGAAATACATGGGAAATATGAGAGAGTGTGGAAAGGCAGGGCATGTTGCTCTTTGTCTCTAGATACACCTCTCCCTCTTAGAGCAGAGCCACCATAATAATAAATTTGAGAGAATGTTGGAATCTGACCAAGGAGAGGTGGATTCCTGTGTGGGTTCCACAACAGGGCAAAAGAGCATCTTCTAGGACTGTATCAGCTCAGTAAGCAGTGTGGAAGGGGAGCTTTAATTCCTCCTCCTTCTCAACATGGTCTCCACCCTTATTTGAGAGGGGAAAAAGAGTGTCTCTTATTGTTGACACCCAGTGGGGATTTGAAATCAGATCTCCCTGCTCCTAGTCCCCGGTGCTCTAGCCGCGTTACACCAGGCTGGCTTTCCGGTGTCATTTGGTTTGTAGATAATTGGAGGAGAGGCATCCTGGGCTGGGCTGTTTGCAGCTGTCCTCGGAGGTCAGAAATTCTACAGATTGTTTGGATCTGTGATTTGTGGTGTCAGTTGGAGTGGTCATTGCGATGACTAGGAGACATAAGTGTTGATTGTCTCCCACGAATACATATTTTCTTTCATTGGGTCACATGGCCAAGGTCACATGCTCATCTGTTGTACACGGCTGTGTTTATCTCACGGTTCAGTCTGTGTTTATCGTGATGCTCCAGAGTGATTGGTAAATTCTTTCCATTTTGGCTCTAGCAAGAAAAATGGCTTTTTCCTGACTTGCTGGCTTTTCACTCTTGTTCGTGGGAGAGGGGGAAGGCAACTTTTGCCAATGTCCCCTTCTCACTGCAGCCTCCCCATCTTTGACCCTTCTCATGTTCCTAGGGGAACAATTTCAAGGGGAATAGATGACAGCAATATATACCACTTATACAACTCAGCTCAAACTTTCAGCTCAGCTAACAAGGCAACTTATAACTCAGAAGTAAGGTCGGGCCTATTCCCTAGTAAGTGTACTTAGGATTGTTACCTAAAACAATGAGAGAAAACTGGTTAAAACCATAAAATGAAAAGGCATCAGCAAACAGCCAGCCTCCCAAAAGGCGTTTGAAGAAACATTATTATAGCCACAAAATTACATTAGAACCAATATAAAAATCTCATAGAATAAAATCAACACAGCCTAAATGCCTTTAAGAGGGTAAATTTTAGACAGTCTACAAGTGGAGACCCGCAACAAAATGTTGCCTACTGTGTTCTAGTTGGGTCTCCACTTGTTCTCTTCCCCCCCCCCCGGCTCCGAGCGCCACAGCCCGGAGAGGGAGCCCGCCCCGCTCCTCAAGAGCGCCGTCCAGCCAGCCCTCCTCGCGGGGGGGGGGAGGCAGAGGAAGCAGCAGGAGGAGGTAAGTACCCCCCATCCCGCTGGTTCCCCCGTGTCCTCCACCCCCCCTTGCCTTCCCCCCGGCTCCTC
>NW_015166419.1:2021678-2024235 GCF_001447785.1 Gekko japonicus
TGGCTCCAAGGTGAGGCCCGCGCGGCGTGGAGCCGCCGGGCCTCGCGACTCACTCTCTCTCTCTTCCCACCCCCACCCCCCGGCTCCGAACCGAGGGCCCCCCTCCCTGCTCGCCGCTTACCGCTTCCCTCCCAAGTGGCGGCGACGTTCGCAGAGAGTTCCCTGCGCATGCACAGGGGACACTGTGTGAGTTTCGGGGGGATTTAAACATGGAGATAATTTGGATTTGTACCCAGCCCTTCACTCAGAGTCTCAGAGCGGCTTACAAACTCCTTCCCCTCCCCACAACAGACAACCTGTTAGGTAGGTGGGGCCAAGAGAGCTCTTTCAAGAACTGCTCTTTCAAGGACAGCTCTTGTCAGAACTATGGCTTGCCCAAAGTCATCCAGCAGCTGCAAGTGGAGGAGTGGGGAATCAAACCCGCTTCTCCTAGATTAGAGTCCGCACACTTAACCACTACACCAAACTGGCTCTCTATACAAAGGAAATTAAAAACTACCATTCTAGTGGATGAAGTCAAAACATGTAATTAAATTATTTGTTTATTATTCTACTACTGAGCCAGTGGAGTGGAGTGGTTAGGGTGTCAAACTAGAATCTGGAAGGCCCTGGGAGATACTCTGCCATGGAAGCTTGCTGGCAGATCTGTGGCCAGTCACATAACCTACCTCATAGGGTTGTCGTTAGGATAAAATGGTGGGATGAGAACAATGTAAGCTGCTTGGAGTCCCCATTGGGAAGAAATATGGGGTAGGAATGAAATAAAGAAAATAAATTAACATCCTAGTTGCCCTTGGCTTATGCATAAATTCTCTGTTCAGCCTAACTGAAGTCAGAATCAGCCACATGAGCTGAGGTTCTGGTTTCCATGGCAAATGGAAACCCTGTATTCTAGTTGCAGTTTTCAAATTAACTGTCTGACATTTGACTAGAGACAGATGATATTTGTCCCCCTCCCATCACTGAAACTGGTTTGAAAGTGGGATCTTTTCATCTCCCTGCTACTTCTGCTGCATTTGGTAAGTTTTTGTATGGGATAAAAGAAAGGTTTATACGACCTAGGAAGTGAAGCCTCATTCAAAACTACTCCTGATAGAGAAAGAGCTGAATAGCCTCATCTCCCCATTTAGGTGCTCCTGGATTTCTGTTTCATTTTGCTGCTGCGGACTAACAGTGCCACCCTAAGCAGGCGCTGACTTCAGTGGACTTAGAAGGGGGTAACGATGCTTAGGATGACACTTAAGAAGGCTACCCAATTGGAATCTCCTGTGTTGTGTTTGCCTGTAGCTTCTGTAATTCTCCTTGACGCCTGTCCTTGTGCTGGAAGCAGCCACTAAGGAAGGCTTCTGACCCAGCACACTGGGGAGCCATAGAGAAAGGGCATCATTAATGAATAATACTCTTGCAAACCACTGAGGTGGATTATTTATTGCTGAGAGTGCCAGGCTTTCCGGCATCATGTATAGCATTTTCTAGGCTGCTCTTGCCTGGCTTTCCAGCTTAGGAACATAGGAGCAGACAGTGTAAAGTCAGACTTTTTATATTCCCGTTTTACCATTTTGGTTTAATTTTCCACTAAAACAAGAAACATTTTAAAAACTTTATGTAAAGGGAGATAATCTGGTGCGAGTTAATGCCTTTATAACCATAGAAAACAGCCCTTATAGTGAATGATTTTGATTTCTTGGTCTCCTCCAATGCTGTATTTCTTAGGCTGCATCTACAGCATTTTTCCAATGAGTCATGCATCTTGCTGCTGTTGAAATGAAGCTCAATGGCTTCTGCTTTAAGGCCAAATGCTAGTCAGGTGGTTTTTAGACCAGTAGATGTTCTTTGTGGCTTCAGAACACCCCTCTGCAAATGGGGTTTTGTAACTCTTCAGGACATGACATGCTTAAAAGGAATGGAAAGAAGCCTGTCCTGTTTTAATATTGCCTTTTGATGTTGCCCTTTTACCTGCTATCTGTTATTTGAAAACTAGGCAAGGCTGCCAGGAAATGGCCGTGGCTGGAGTGCCACATATGAAAATAGTGAAGTCAAGGAGGGAAGAACCCCACATCCATTTCCCTGTTGAAGAAAAGGAGTCAGGCATTTCTGAAGAGAGAAAACCAACCATTTTCTAGACTTATTTGGTATATGGACTGTCTCTGTCTAGTTCAGAAGAAGCTACACTGGTTAGTTCACTTCCGGGCATGATTTATTATCTCTGTGGTACCATTCTAAGAGCCTAAGAACACTCTTGGGTGTAAGCACCATTGAATAGACATAGACCTGAATTGGATTCTGAGTAGACCTGTTTATTATTGTTCTGTTACAGCCCTAAATGGGGGGACGGACAGACCAGGGAAAAGACTACTAGATCCCTTATGAACTTGCCAATCAGCTAGGGTTCCCAAGTACTTACCGCGATCCAGCAGGGGACACATGCTCCCTGGCTGGAACATTCCTCCCTGTAATGCACCATGCTGTCACCAGGAAGTGATTTTGGGCGACGCTCTGGCAATGGGGCTGAAAACTCGATGGTACCATTGAGTTTCCAGCCCCATTGCCAGAGCGT
>NW_015166419.1:2025348-2033685 GCF_001447785.1 Gekko japonicus
AGGCAAACCATTGCAAGGCTAGCCCCTGAATCCCCACGTCGGCGAGGCGGTGGGTCAACAACTGGTGGTCGACTGTATCGAATGCAGCCGATAGATCTAACAACACCAGAGCCGCCATACCACCCCGATCCAGATGCCAGTCATTATAGGGTTAATCTGTTTACCTTGTGTGCTATTGTTTAGACTGACCCCGGCCATTTAGGGCTTTAAAGGTCAAAACCAGCACTTTGAAGCAAATCCGATATGACTTGGAAGGGAAACCTGGCTCAGAGCCAATGAAAACAAAGCCCACGAAATCTAAGTCTTTTTACTCACAATCAGGGGTCTTTTCGGGCCGGAGCCCTCCGGAGCGCTGCTCCGGCAGCCTGCATGGTGGCAAGCCCCGCCCCCAGGTCCCCCGAGCCCCACGGCTTGGGTCCCCCAAGCTGCGCGGGAGGCCCGGAGAGCCCCGCCCCTGGGTTTTCCGAGCTGCGCAGGAGCGCTGCGGCTTGGGGAAGGCTCGGAGAGCCCCGCCCGAGTCTTTCAGCCCGCACGGGAGCGCTCCCCATTGCTGCGTCCTGGGCTAGGATCAAATACAGCCAATGATATTGCTAGCCCAGGAAAAGTGTATCCAATCACTTCAAGCTAGTCCCCGAGCGAGAATGATCGTGATTGGCTCTTATGCGCTCAATCGTATTGGTTGTTATGTGTATGATAGGCGTGGCTATATTAGCCAGGAAATGTTTAAAAGCAGGAGAGATGCAATGTAAAAGCTGTTCTGGCTATCAGATGTTGATCCGTGTTGGAGAAGTATTCGAGTTGAAGAATAAAGTTGTGTTCTTGCTGAAATCACTCTCTGACTATTTGTTAAGCTCACGACTTAACACTGTCCATAACTCAAATCAGCCTTAGAAGAGCGTTGTCGAGGCTAGGAGACATCTGTAAAGAAGAGCACTTAAAAATAAACTACTCAAAGACCAAGGTGATGGTCTTTGGAAACAGGAGGGGATCCTTTCACTGGGCAATAGACAGTATCCTAATTGAGCAAACCCAGAGCTTTAAATATCTGAGGATCACCTTCAGTGACACACTGTCTTGGAAGGCTCATATAGAAACAACAAAAATAACAGCTCTCCGCTCATTAGGGGCAATTAAAAAATTTTACTATACAAAAGGGGGCTTTCTGATAGACCCAGCCCTGAAGCTTTTCCAGAGCAAGACAATCACCCAACTTCTTTATGGGGTCAAGGTATGGGGCTGGAACGATTCCACCATTGCTAGCCTGGAGAGAATCCAAAACCTTTTTTATGAAAAGCCTGCTAACAGTACCAACAAACACCCCAGCAGCATTGTTAAGAGCAGAATTGGGCCTTCCCTCTCTACAGGTGCGTGCTCATAAAGCTTTTTATAACTATTGGCACAAATTGAAGAGAGCACCTACAGATCATCTTTCGAGCAGCTGCTTACTAGCTTGCCTAAAAGACCCTAAATGGGTATCCAAGTACAATAGTATTTGCAAACATATAACCTTCCGGATGTAATCCATGGGCCACTTCGGACCGACTTTAACGAAAGGGAGCAAATAGACATCCAGGACGCTGCCCAAGATAGGAGAGTCATCCAAGAAAATAAATCCTCTCCCTGGTACAAATTGATCAAATCAGATAATCAAAAGGCCCAATACTTAACAAAGATCTCATTCAGCAAACTACATTCTGCACTAACTTCAATCCGCTTCCAATCAATGCAGTCAGCAATGCTTGAAGGCCGTTATACCAACACGTCTGTTGCCCAGCATATTTGCCCATGTGGAGATCCAGTGCCAGAAGATCTGTGCCATTACCTGTTATTCTGTCCACTCTACCAATCCCCTAGGAAGAAACTTCTAGACTCAATCTTGGCCTCCTTAGGTACTAGAACAGAAACTGAAAAAATTCTAGTTCTACTAGCAGATATAGTGGCCGAGATTTCATATAAGGTGGCTCTCTTTGCCCTCGCTGCAGAGAAAATTCGGAAGAAGATAGTAGCAGTACCATAGCTTGATTACCAACGGAAGTCTGGATGGGAGAGATAGAAATTAGAAATATTATGATGTGTCCTAACATAGTTTTTAATTCTTCTGGTTTTAGAAGTTTATATAGATGTTATTGTTATATTGTTCTGTCATTGTAACGGCCTATGGCTAAAGGCAATAAACTGAAACCTGAACCTGAGTTAAATTTGCCCATTCCTGTCCACTTTAGTTCACTGATTCCCAAGATGTCGATGTTCAGTCTTGCCATCTCATTGTTGACCACGTCAAGCTTACCTTGGTTCATAGATCTTACATTCCAGGTTCCTATGTAGTATTGTTCTTTGCAGCATCAGACTTTCCTTTCACCGTCAGACACATCCACAACTGAGCATCCTTTCGGCTTTGGCCCAGCGGCTTCACTCATTCCTGGGTTACTTGTACTTGCCCTCGGCTCTTCCCCAGTAGCATATTGGACCCCGTCCGACCTGAGGGGCTCATCTTCCAGCGTCATATCTTGTAGCCTTTTGTTACTGTCCATGGGGTTTTCTTGGCAAAGATACTGGAGTGGGTTGCCATTTGCTTCTCCAGTGGATCACACTTGGTCTGAGCTCTCTGCTGTGGCCTGTCCATCCTGCGTGGCCCTCCACAGCATAGCCCACAGCCTCATCGAACCACGCAAGCCCCCTCGCTTACAGGCTCCTGAGGACAGTACTGCAGCAGAAAGGCAAAGACTGGATCCTGTAGCTGAAAGCTATCTAAGTGGTGAGGAGGATAGAGCCTCCCAGGGAACACCTGCAAGGGATCAGTCTCTGCTGCAGCCCAGTGATTCATCAACAGACTCACCACCACATGTAACCAGGCTCCGGAATGTAAGGAGACAACAGCTGAGAGAGCGAAGGCAGAATGCACGCATGTGTGCCAGAAGATCTCTTAGCCCTGAATATTGACAGGATCCTGACCTTGCTCCCGGCTAGCTAATGAGTTGATTAGCTAGCACTGTATATCTGCAAGTCTGTTGCCAGCAGTCATTTGTGCTGGCAAATGTCGTTTGTTCAGGACCTGAATCCTTGCATCTCTGCTCCAGACCTTGTGGAATTCTTCTCGGCTTGATCCTTGGCTTTTGACCTTCGGCTTTGTTGACCCTGCGTTCATCTCTGACTCCTCTGGTATCGTTGTGATTTATGGACTTGAAACTTTGGTATGTCTGACCCTGCTTTTGGACTGTGATTTAAACCTGCTTGAACCTTGCTACCTGATTTGCCCGGCTTGACCTCGGACTGTTCCTGGACTTTTGCTTGCTTGCGTCACACCCCCTGGTCCTGCCGTGACAGATCCATGCACTGTAGACTCTGGTATAGGTACTGGTGCAAGAACTTGGCAAAATGGAGAGTTATTCTGTCATGAAAGGTGCTGCTTCGCCTTACAAGCATCCTTAATGTTTATTACACTTGTATCAGTTAGAGGAGGGTCTTGCTTATCCCAGGGTGCTACAAGAGTGCCTTATTCTCCTCCTCCTCATATTTCAAAAGTCATTCTCTTGCTAGCTGTTAATCCCTCTTTTTTAGTTCAAGGTAAACTTGGCCCTGATGAATGGGAAGGATTTTGCCCTGTGTCTGGCCACCTTCACTACTGTGTCTAAATCATACTTGTTAATATCTGAGCATCTAAATGAAGTTCCTTCTGAGCAAAATAGAGTCCTCAACCATACATGAATATAAATCTTTTAAGACTTTGTGGTCAGATTCTCCCCCCCCATCACATTCTTAAACACTTTTATAACCCTCCCCTCCCCATCCCTTAATCACAAGCAGGGTGTAGAAATATCTCAAATCATCCCCATATTTAGATCACCACCCACCTAGAATATTCTAGCTTGACTTCATAGGAGCAGTAGTACAACATCCTGTCTCACATACTGGCTAGCCAGTTGTCCTGGAGGGTCAACCAGAAGGGCATAAAGGCCAAGGTCTTCTGCTGCTGTCAGGCCCATAGCCCATAGCCAGGAACATGCAGGGGGGGGGCACCAGGGAACTCTAATTAAATTAAAACTAAACTAAATTTCAAATTAATTTTAAAATAAAATTAAATCAATTGCAAATGTAATTAAATTACCACATGGAGGCAGGCAGGGCAGGATGATGCCGGCAGTGAGTGCCTCCCACACCATCTGATGTCCGAGGCAGAAAGGGCAGCAGGCGGCGAGCTCTTCCACCCCCGTCCAGGCCCCACAAGGCCAGGTACTTCTCTGGGGGGAGGGGGAGGCGGTGTGGCAGCATCACGCACCCTGGCCAACTGATGGAATGAAGGAAGGAAATTGTGTTTCAGGCTGGTGTGGCAGTGGCCCGAGTGTAGGGAGGATTAACGATATGGCACACCAATCTTGATTCTCCGACATCCTGCCTCTGTTAACATAAGGTTGATCAGCGACTTTGGTACACTAATCCTGACCTTTGCCCATCTTGTAACTGCAAGCATCTTAAGGCGCCAGGAGTAGCTTGTTATCACTGGTAATTATGCTATGCCAGCATTCCAGGCATTCTGCCTGAGCATCTGGTTTTCCTTGCTTCACATATTGTAAGCCACAGACTCATCTAACGGTGAGGGCAGTGTGGATATAATAAACTCTTGCTGCCTCAAGCAGCAGACCGGTTCTTCTCCCCTCAAAGATCGTGTCTCGTGTGAGTCCTTCACCCGAGGTGGCGCAGCTTACCAAGATATTTAAATTTAAACAAAAAAGGGAAGATTGGGGTAGGGCATTGCAAATGCAATAGGAGGCACCGCCTCCACTGCCCCACCGCTGGCTACAGCCCTGGCTGCTGCCTTCCAGCACTGGTATTCAGACGTTTGCAGCCTCTGTATATGGAAGTTCCCGTTAGTTACTGTGACTGGTAGCTATTGATGGATCTCTTCTTCATGTTCTTTTAGATTTAAGTTCAGGGGAACTTTCAGATTTAATTTCAGGGGACAGAATTTGTACAGTCTGTGCGTAAATTAAGTTGCATAGGAGCTGTGCTTCATTTGGACTTGAAAATTAGGTGCATGCCATAATTTGTTAGGAAAAGCAACCGGTAATGAAAACGTAAAATAATGAAAGCTACAAGGAGACAGAGAAGATCCTAAATTAGTGGTCACCGCAGCACCTGCCAGTACCATTCCCAGTGCCTGACAGGTGCTTTTAGAAGAAGAGATTGGATTTATACTCCACCCTTCACTATCCGAAGGAGTCTCAGGCTGCGGTCACACACACCAGTTGAAGTGAAGCAAGGCTATTTTCTCCGTAGGAATTTGAAACGCACTTGCGAGATCACACATCCCTTTGTAGCTGCGGGCTCAACCCGTCACTCTGTGATCAGACGCAACAGCAGGTGAGTAATTTTTTTGGCCGTTTGTTTCCCGTGCGCATAAACAAGGAATCGCACCTCCGCACTGAGGGCCCCGTAGGGAGTATTTGATAATGCACATACTGTGAAGAGGGGGGAAAAACAGCACCGAGCTGGGATGGAATGATCAGACCATACCAACGGCATGAGAGCATGCTAGCTCAATCAGACAGGGGAAAGTCCGTCCGTAGCCCGTCGGAACTGTTAGAGCCGGACTTTCCCTGGTGTCTTTTAACTCCGCTTGATGTCTTTTACCTCCACTTCCGTGGTAGAGTAGCACAGGTTGCTGATGACTGTGGGACGCTTCCCAGATCACTCGCTTTAGATCCATCAGGCATTCTCACCTATGTTGGATCTAAAGGTGTGTGTGATTGCAGCCTAAAAGTAGTACTTGAGATAGTTCATGTGCAAGACCCTAGCAAAGTAAACAAGCACAAGGATGAATTGCCTACCTCAAATTATGTGCCAATGGAACAGGAGTAGCCTAAACAACCAATTTACGCCTCCTCTTAAAATATAATAAACTGCATGATAAAACAACTTGTTACCTGAAGATCCTTGGCCCCAGTCACACAGGCCGGATATCACGGTGGAGCTGCCACCACAGCACAAGTAACTTCACTGTGTGACTTTGTGGCTGGTTATGCCTCCAGTGACTTTGAATCTGCCTCCATTCCTGAGGACTGGAAGCTAGCTGATGTCACTCCCATCTTTTAAAATGGTTCCAGAGGAGATCCGGGAAATTATAGGCCAGTCAGTCTGACGTCGATACCAGGTAAATTGGTGGAAACTGTTATTAAGGAAAGAATTAGTCAATCTTACTGTTAAATTGCGCTGCCTTTTCTGGCCGCTTTAAGGGAAAAGCAGGTTCCCCCGCCTCTCCAACCGCTCCGCGCCAATATCACTGACTTAAAGGGCAGTCCTTCTTTTTCGGCTCTCGCGTTGTCCACCAATTTGGAGGAACTTATAGCAAAAAAAAAAATTGTTTTGTAAAGTCTCCATGGTATGTTATTCTAAATAGGAGGGAAACAAACTTGGTGGGCGCTCTCGGGTCCACTGAGCTCAACTGAGTCACTATGGAAAAGCCATCGAGTCCCTACCATAGCCGTCCGCCTCGGAGAGATTCTCGGGCGTGAGAGCAAGCCGCCGCTCGTCTTCTCTTCCCGGAACAAGCTCCTTGCTGTGAGTCTTCCTCCAAGAGTACTCACTGAGGTCTAAGGTGTCGTCACCTCAATGGGAGGGCTGGGGGTCAGCAGTTTGAAGCGGGAGCACGCCCTGCTACCGTCTCCTCCCTTGAACGCTTTCTCCAGAGTTCAGAGCACCACAACTATATGCTACCTGTGCAAACTTCTACTGGCAGCTGTGGCCAGTGTGTGCAGTGGTAGGAGGCCCTGCAATCAAGCAAGCAGGGTGCAGCAGCCACAGCGCCCCCTCCCCCAGCACTGGGCCCTTGAAGCTGCCCCACCTCACAGTATGGTGTTGATGGTGGCCCTGTGAGGGGAGAGTGATTTGGAACTCCACTTGCCCCCCCCCCCAAATCTCCCACTGCAGGGTTCTGTAAGCTCTCAGGAGCGTGACCAGATTAGTTTCCCTTCTCCTCTGCTCCCCTCCACCTTTTAACCAATTCTCAATGTTCTGTGCTCCTCGAGTGTATTCAGGCATCTGCAGGTTGGGGATTTGGAGACTGGTGGTGGTCTTCATTTTACAGTGCATAGAAGTTAATGTTGGACTGATATCTGGGGAAGGGGAACCCTTTATTGTTTGACATAGTATTGGTGAGTGGCTTTTGCGTCTCACAAAACATTTGCCTGTTCTACAGGCAGGGGAGTGGTAATATAAAGGTGGTCATCATGAGGTCTTTTAGTGTTTTTCCAGGCTCCACCAGGAAACTCTAGGCTGATGAATGGGCAGAAATTTGCTGCCCAGATCTTTTATCAACAGGTGTGGCTTAAAATTCAATAGGGACCTTTCTGTTGATATAAGGCAAGTTTATCTCTGTGTGCTTTTGTGTGGCTTTATCTTATCTTGAATATGTAGGAGCGCAAGAAAATGAGATGAATTACTCAAGGCAGTGCAGAATGCCCCTCCCACTCTAAGAGGCTGCTTTCTTTGTATTGCAAATGACATATTTGCTTGCCTCCAGATCAAAAGCTAATAGACTCATTTTTACTCCCCCCCATAAAAAACATGCTTTAGGTGGTTCAGCTTCCATAAAAAAGTAGGGCACTGCACATTCATGTATCATTTTGAAAGAGTTTTTTTTTTTTGGTGCCTTGTTTTTTCCTCAAAATCATGTTTTTAAAGTAGAAAAAATACTGAGCCAGGAGGAGGTAGGTTTGTGATGACACAGAACAAGCCAATCAGTGCTGTGCCCAGCCAACTTCTGCTGGGAATAGGCAGAACTGGTTCCCCTCAATTCATGTGTGTACAGAACAGTGAACAAAATGGAGCAAATGTGCTCCTGTAATGGTCCCAATGTTCGAATTTATGTACATTGGTTGGTATATACGCTTTCTTTGAGGTGTTTTTGTGAATAATACCAGCACAAGCCAAACAAGCATGGGTTTATTTTTGGGTTTTTTTTTGTCAGACTGGATTTAGGCTGATGATTTCATGTGCCTAGGTAGCTTTTCATTTATGTTTTACTAGCGATAAAGCCCGTTGAGGAGGAAGACAACGGGCCCTAGAAAGGTAGGATGGGTGGGTGGGCCATGGAGAGACAGACAGGCAGACAGACAGAGGGGTTTGGGAGAGAGACAGAGAGGAAGGTAGGAGAGGGCCTGGAGTGGGCGGGGGGGAGCCGGCGGACGGGACATTCAGGCCCCGTTTGCTGGCCTGGATTGGGGCTGGGGGGGAAGCCGGCGGACGGGACCGTCAGGCCCCGTTCCCCGGCCTGGAGTGGGCCCGGGGGGGGAGCCGGTGGATGGGACCTTTAGGCCCCGTTCGCCGGCCTGGAGTGGGCCG
>NW_015166419.1:2034095-2070733 GCF_001447785.1 Gekko japonicus
TGGAAGAATTGCCTCTCAGAAGACGCTGGCTGCGATGACTGGCTCCCTCCCCTCCCAGCCACCCAGCCAATGGAAGCCCAGGTTCGCTGAGGGAGCCAGTCATCGCAGCCAGCGTGTTCTGAGTGGCAATTTTTCCGGCCATACACTAACGGGGCGCATTTTAGAACTTTGGCACCCACTACTCAATTATAATAAGGGAGAGATGTGTGTCAGCATCCAAAATCTTCCAGGAATGCACAGAGGGGACATGCACAGTGGACAAAAGTATGAGCACAGTATCAAGAAGTCCCTGGTTCCAAATATCTTATCAGTTGATCTTCCTCTCAGCCTGCCCACACCCCCATTTGCAGTTTGGAGATGATAAAACTCCTCTATCTTTTTTTGTGTGTGTAATATTTTTCTTTATTTTGAACACACACACACACAACAGAGATAGAGATGTAAAGGCCCGGAAAAAAACAAAAAAAAAATCAGAAAAAACCCCATTTTTTTCCTGAAGCCTTTTTGTTTTTTCCGAAAAATTGAAAAAGAAAAGAAAAGAAAGAAATTGATTATGGAACGTTTTATTTTAACATGATGAATAAAATATTTTAAGACAAGGTGTTCAAATATTTTCCAAATCATTTCTCGCACTGATTATGCTCTGATTTAGGAGTCCACGCTGTGTCTTCTGTTGCTATAGAGAAAAGAAAACGTACTTGTTTTAATCCCCACCCCCCCAGTATTTTTAGAGTCATTTTTTCCTTTGGTAATTGTAAGCCAGTTTAAGCACCCCTTCTCCTTTCTCAAAGATTTAATGCAACATATTTCTCATTGTTAAAATTAAAGAGATTTAAAATAGACCAATTATTAGAATTAACTCAAGTGTGGGTATGTGTACATTTCTTCTGATACTGGGAAACTATTGTGACTACTTTGCCGTAAGGGGGAGAGATGGCTTACCATCCCAAGACTCCAATGTGAAGAACCCACTGTTGTATTCATATTTAACTATTGCTGCTCCCCCACCATGCGTTTAATCCTTTCAGTTTATTGTAGTCACTATAAGTATAGACTCAATTAAGCAAAACACATAGGCACATGCATCTTTCTCCCAACCTATTTTTTAAAATGTGAAGAAGCTTTAGCAAGCTATAGCTTTAAGCGTAGGAATGATGGGCAGTGGGAAGAGTTGAATAACCCTTTGCCCTGTGCTCAGAATTGCTTCTTCCTAGTGGGCTTTTTTTCTGGGGGGAAGAAAAATGCTTTGAGGAGTAATTTTTGATTAGGAAATGGCTGACTCTTCCTGCCACTATTTTGCATCTCAAGTCTGATTTTGGTTTAAAAAAAACCTGGAGAAGGGGAAAGACACTTGTAACTGTTATATTTTGTGGACAAGTGTAGCAGTGTATACAGAGCCCCTCACTTCACCCCCAATTTTGCCACTGCTACTTTCATCCATTTGAGGATCATTTTGTTTTAGCTACTGTCCAGGGACTATAGATGGTGCTTCTTCTTATATGTTTCATTACTGCACCTTGGCCAAATGATTTACATTATACTTGATGTTATGCTTATATGATTATTATATACTTGTTTATTTTCAGTCAGTGGTGTTTCTTGTTTTGCTTCTTCTCCAATATTTAGCATATAGTATTCTAGCAGAGGTAATCAAATACAATATAAGAATCATTTTTTTTTACAATTTTCAGGTAAGATACTTAACAAAAATATTTCTTGAACAAAGGGCACAGAGCATTTCAAAAACATTTGGAGCATTTTATGAATCCAAGCCCAGTTTGAACAGCATAGCATTGCAGCCTCTGAACAAGAGGAAATCAAATATGTCAAAAAGCATCCCTTCTCCCTACACTTAATGTATCTCTGTCTGTCCTCTACTCTTGAAAAGTTTAGTTTGCCTTAAGAATGAGATTCCTTCCTACTGCCTGAAATCCTAGAAATGAGCTGGAGGCATTGTTTCTGTCTCTAACTGGAGCAACCTAGCTGCAGTGTCCTTCAGAAGGGCGGCCCCATTGGGGCCTGCTCCCCTTTTGTCCCTTTATACATAAATCCAGTTTTCTACTTATTAGCAACTTGCCATCCCTCTGCATTCAATATGTGGGGCAGTGGTGACGCTGGTTTTTTTGTGTTGCGAAGAGCCACAGACTGATTGGAAGCTTAGCTGTACTGGTGTTTTTCATAAACTCCTCTACAGCCTGGAACTGTGCTGCAAGTGAAAGATGTTTT
Organism: Gekko japonicus; assembly: GCF_001447785.1. Taxonomy (NCBI): domain Eukaryota; kingdom Metazoa; phylum Chordata; class Lepidosauria; order Squamata; family Gekkonidae; genus Gekko; species Gekko japonicus. The sequence continues at coordinate 2,036,322 of NW_015166419.1, forward strand.
GTCTTTTTAATCTAGGCTAGATTTTGTCCACTTCTTGTAGCAGAATGTGCAAAAGATCAATACCTCCTGGATGTTTCCTCCCTCCCCTTTTCAAGGTTCTTGTAAGAACGTTGCAAAAAGATATCATCACAGTGTTGCAGATGAAAGATTTACAAGATTCTTTTCACAGTTTTCTCCCTGGGAATCTTGTATATTAGAACATATGCTGCAGCGTAATTGAACTGTGTACAAGCATTTTTAGATCTGTTGAGTCCCGCCTGTTAAATCAAAAGAGCAGAACCTTCCTTTTAACAGCTTGCCCCTTTAAAGAGGAAGAGTTCTGTTCAAGTAGCGGATGTTCAGAAGCATCTGGAACTGGTGGGCAGAGAGTACAGTGTCTAGTTTCTAATATAAAGTACCTTCTGACTATGCAGAACTGGAGGCTAGGAGATTGGGGGGGGGGCTCAGCAATGAGAGGCCCAGGGCCAAATCTAGGTCTGAGGAGTGCATCTTGATCCCCCAATTGCTAACCTCTAGGCAAAAAAGTGTGGAATAAGGTGGCTTTTATGGATCCAAGACATTTCTGGCAGTAGCTTTAGTTGGCTCTTTACCGTTCCTCATTCTCAATAAAACATTCTCCAATAAAACCAGCAAAAACTATAATCCTGTCAGTAACTAGGGACCAGACAGTGTGCTATCAACCTGCAGTGCCCTCTTTCCTGAATTTCATTCATTATGCAAATCCAGGCAGGGAGCAAAATCAGAAGCATACCCAGTTCTTGATGGGATTGCTATATGTGACTGTTGGGCTTTATTTTGGCTTGAACGCACAGCTTCCTTGCTTCCCCCTTCGTGCTACACCCCCAAATGCCACATGAAGTATTGCTGTTGAGGGGCATGGGGAAGTTGAGTTATCTATTGGTGGGACACCCCCCCCCCCCCCCCCGCACTGCAGAAATTCTCCCTTCGGATCCAACCCAGTGGGTCACTGGTGGTACAGGTCTGGTTTTTTTTCTGGAGGGCGTGCTTCTCTTACAAGATCTATCACCTTAGTTTTCTCAAATGGTGGTCTGTGTTAGCTGCTATAACTAAGGCAGCAGTTCTGGTTTGCAGGAAGTGGCTTGGTTCCAACTTCGTTGAAAAGAGTTACAGAAGATTGTTTTTCTTTCTCATACCCTGTTTGGATTTGAGTGGCCCTCCTGGAGTAGTGCTTAAGGTCTTTGATTGTCTTAATTCTTCACTAAATCTTCTGCTAAATCATGAAAACATTTAATTGGATTTCAAATAACAGCAAAGGAAAATATTTCAGGGTTTTTTCCCCCTTCCTTGCATTTCTCCTAAGGGGAAAAAAATCTTGACCAGCTGTGATAAGTATTTCCTTTCCTTCTGAATTTCTGAATCATTTCAGTGGTATATGAAATTCTTGGCTTCAGAAATGTAAACAGGAGTCTGATCAGCTGTCCAGCCAAACCTTATGTTTCATATTGCCAGCCAGTGGTTGGATGCTTTGAAGGGAAGGGCAGAAAATACTTGTAATGGAATGCTGAGGGGTCAATTATTTATTTTACTTACATTGTATGTCCCACCCCTTTCTCTCCCCCCCCACAATTTTTAAGGTGACTTGCAAAAAACCAGCAATGTAACAATAAATCAACAAGACAATAACTTGTGTAGCAGACAAGCCAATCACACTAAATCATCAGTCACGAACAATAGCCATAAGCTAGCACCCTATATATATAATTCCCTTATGTATTGGCCATTTCCAGCTCTCCCATTGTGTGCTCTATCAGCCATTGGCCCATCAACTGCCACTCAAGAGTAATCACAAGAGTAATCACATGCCATTGGCTGGGTGTTGGGTCTGCTCCTCATCCCCGCCCACTGCGACCTCAGCCACTGTTCTTTGTCAGAATAACTGCCAAAATCTCTCCTGACAAACACTTCTCCTGCTTGGCACCTGTGGGACTAGCTTTTCCCTCAGTGGCTGTTGCTAGGCAACCAAGCTTGGTTCTTTCAGTAAAAATGCAAAGCCAGGAGGCCCTTTCCAGGGCTTTGTGGAGCACTCATTGGGTCCAGTCCTGACTAGGGTTGCCAGCTCCAGGTTGGGAAATTCCTGGATATTTTGTGCTGAAGTCTATGGAAGCCAGGGTTTGGGGAGGGGAGAGACCTCAGCTGAATAGAATGCCATAGAGCAGGGCCGGATCCGACATATGAGGGCCGGATCTGACATAAATGAGACCTTGTTGGGCCGGGCTGTGTGTGTCATAAAATGTAATGCCAGGTAGCGGAGATATAAACTTTATAAAGGACACAAACACAAAGATATATTTTTACTTAAAATAAAAACATGCTTAAAACATTAGCTCTGAAAGCTGCAAACCTACTTTTGATTTATTGACATTCACCACAGACATCTCATGCTCAGAGTTCTGAGTCTAGGACCCAAGTTAAAACATGAAATGACTGAGCGATTAAGAGAGTCTGGCGAAGCAAGCTATGATGTAGCAGCAGCAGCAGAACTGGAAGCAGGAGATGGCCAGTTCCACTGCAGACCTGATGGAAGCCCTCCGGGGGCCTGATGTGGCCCCTGGGCCGCATGTTTGACACCCTTACCATAGAGTCCACCCTCCAAAGCAGTTATTTTCTCTAGGGTGAGAGAGAGATCTGTTGTGTGGAGTTCAGTTGAGCTACCAGGTGATAACCACAGCCAGTGTGGCGTAGCAAGTAGCACTTCAGAGCAGGGTCTGCCAGACCTAGGTTCTTGCTGTGGAAGCTGAGTGGGTGATTTTGGACCAGTCACAGACTTTCAGCCTAACCTACCTCACAGGGTTGTTGTGCAGATCAAAAGGGGGAGAGGGGAATGATGTAAGCTGCTTTGGTTCCCACTGCCGAGAAAGACTGTACTTTCCCTCCTGGTGAACCATTGTTTCCAATCTCCAGGTGAGGGCTGGAGATCACTCAGAATTACAACTGCTCTCCACATGGCAGAGATCAGTTCCCCTGGAGAAAATGGTGGACTCTGTGTCCTTATACTCTGCTGAGATGGCACCCCATGACAGCCAGCGTGACGTAGCAGTCAGGCCTTCAGAGCAGGGTAGAAATGGAAAGCTGAAGTCAGAGGGGCAGATAAAGATAGATTGATGATTGCCAGGAAGGAGATAGGGTTGCCATCTCCAGGTTGGAAAATTCCTGGAGATTTGAGGGGTGGAGCCTGGAGAGGGTGAAGTTTGAGAAGGGTGGAACCTCAGGCAGCTACAATGCCATAGACTCCACCCTGCAAACCAGCCATTTCCTCCTGGGGAACCATTGCTGCCATTCTCCAGGTGAGGGCTGGGGATCACTCAGAATTACAACTGCTCTCTGGGAAGGAGGGGAGAGGAGATAGAAAGCTGAAGTCAGAGGGGCAGATAACAGTAGATTGATGGTTGGCAGGGAAGGAGATAGGGTTACCAGCTCCAAGTTGGGAAATTCGTGGAGATTTGAGGGGTGGAGCCTGGAGAGGGTGGGACCTCAGACAGGTACAATGCCATAGGCTCCACCCTCCAAACCAGCCAGTTCCTCCTGGGTAACAATTGTTGCCAATCTCCAGGTGAGGGCTGGAGATCACTCAGAATTATAGCCGCTCTTCACATGGCAGAGATCAGTTCCCCTGGAGAAAACGGTGGACTCTGTGTCGTTATACGCTGCTGAAGTCACCACAGCAAATTGACACTGAGTGCCCAAGGCCAGGGCATCTGCCCAGAGCCTCTTTCTAGGGCTTTTTGTATTTTTTTCCACAATGGGCCTTATTCCTAGTGTATATATAAAAAGTCACAATTCTCAAAGCTGCCCAAATGCTTGATGAAGCTATTTTAAATGAAAGGTATTCCTTCTTTGCTGACTTCTTTGCATCCCAGTTAGTTCCACTAAATTAGTGTTCTCCCAAGGTATTTGTAAACCTTTCCAGCTAATGGGCTTTGGATTTGATCCAGTCAACTCTTTTGTTCAGTCTCAGCCAACTCCCCTCCCTCCTATAGCTTCCATTCCACATGTCTCTCCCCCCCAGCAGGTTCTGTGGCCCCCATCATAGCATTTTTGGTGGTCAACAATCACAGGGGTACCCCTTTTCCATTTTTCACCAGTGGGAAAGCTGGTTGGCTCCCATCCTTAATCATACCCTACCTATCCTTGCCTGCTACCAGCAAATCTGTTTACCATCTCCTTGTCTGTTTTCTTCAGTGCACTACTGAAAGACCAAGCAAGTGTCAAATGGTAACTCGTGACCCCTAACAGTTTGATGTTCCGTTTGCTTTGTAGCCAATATGTTCATAAAGTAGGCATCTTCCAAAAATGAATGAGATTTGATTTAAATTGCTTGTGCTTCTTCCAACATCTGTGAAACCTGTGAATTTTTCAAAATACAACCCATTTACAAAGTACAACCCAAATTACAAGACGATATTAGTGCCCATGCCTGTGACAGGAACTGCTACCCACTTCTCAGAATTAGCATAGGTCAAAATCCACTGTGTTTGGCTGCACAAAGCTCATTGAATAGCAATTGAGCTGCTCCTGTTCGTTGCTTCAGAGAATTTCCTTATTTGTTGTACTCCTGATGACTCAGATCTGAGGCTGCTTCCACACAGCGATGATTCTCCATATAGCTCTTGTTGAGGCTGTGAAGGCAGAGGCATTCATGGCAGCAGTGGAGTCTTGTGCCTCTACCCAGCCTGGCTGTTCTCTGATCATAAGAGTAGTGTGGTTGGGCTTTTCCCCCCTGGAACCATTTCCCAGTGCTTTTAATTGATTAGTAAAGGTAAAGGTTCCCTTGCTCGAAAGCCGGTCGAGTCCGACTCTAGGGTTGCGGTGCTCATCTCCGTTTCAAAGCCGAAGAGCCAGCGCTGTCCGAAGATGTTTCCGTGGTCATGTGGCCGGCATGACTAAACACCAAGGCGCACGGAACGCTGTTACCTTCCCACCGAAGTGGTACCTATTTATCTACTTGCAATTTCTTGCTTTCAAACTGCTAGGTTGGCAGGAGCTGGAACTAGAGATGGGAGCTCACTCCGTCATGCGGCACACTCGGGTCTCGAACTGCTGAACTACCGACCTTCCACAGCCTGCAGTTCAGCGTCTTAACCACTTGAGTCACCGCAGCTCCTTTTTAATTGATTAGGATCTGATTTATCATGGCTGTTTGATTTATATTGAGGAAACAAACCTAAGTGTCAATGTATGCGTTGTTAATTTTGCATGTTACTTTTCTTTAGTAGCCAGTAGCAGTTGAACTGTGCACGGGGGGTGGGGTTATCACACAGTGAAGTACACTTAATGTAGTTTTAAAATTTTTATGTTCAAACTAGTTCACAAATTTACTTTGAAGTTGACTTAATTGGAAAACTTGTAAATAAGAGGTGACAACTCCCCACTTTTCACTTCCTGTACCTTCAGGGCCAGATTAAGACATACTGAGGCCTTACACTATTATATTGAAGAGACTCCATAGCATTACCTGTCCAAATGTAGAACTTTAAATTTAGTAAACTTTATGTGTATTTAAAGGCCCTGTGTAATGTGAGGCTCTAAACAGTAGCTTCCTTAGCTAGTGCATATGAATATCCAGTGTTGCTTACCTTGTTTAGAATGTAAGAAAAGATGGCTGAAAACTTAATACCTGAGGAGAATTTGATACTGGGTGCTCACATTATTGCAGGTGCCTCTGGTGGGGATCTGTTCATGACCATTTCTCTGAAGTAGGGAACTCCCTGTACCAGGAACGTCGCAGACCTATTCGCTTTAGAACAGATCTCTGTCTAGAAGGCATTCAAATATGTCCTCCCTGAGTTTAATTCTGTATCTTTCAAGATTTTACGGCTTACATTTTGTGTCTATTAACTTTGCAACATACCTCAAGTGCATTTTTATACATGGGGAAGGTGAGATGTAAATCACCAACGTAACTAAGTGTACTTGGTAGAGGTACACACCAAGAACTGTGACTGATGTGCCACTGCTTATGTTTACTTTGGGGGCTGCCTTGAATTAATTTCTATCCTGCTTTTTGACCACAAGTTCCTCAAAGAGGCTTACAGCTTTTCTGAAATACATATTTATTTATTTATTATTGATTTGATTTGATTTGTATCCCACCCTCAGGGCAGCTTACAATAAGTTAAAAAATATTATAACACAGATGCATTAACACAGTGCAGTATCATAACAACTCAGAAACATGACAGATCACAAATACAGATAAAGGGCTGGTGGCGGTAACATCTCAATAGGCCACGTTAGGGGGTAACAAAGGTATGACCAAATTGGTGTCCAGAATATCACAGGCTGTTGATGTTAATGTTGCAGGGGTGGAAAATGGTTAGTAAAATCAGTAAAAGTCAGTTTTTTCATCTTGGTCAGTAATTCGTCAGTTTTTTTAAAAAAATGGTCAGTAAAGTCATTATTTCTTTGATTTTTGTGAATGCAGTTTGTGTTTTTCTGTTTTCATTACTGCATTTTTGGGGAAACATGATGTTTTCAGTTTAGTTATGAAGTATTTTAAGGACTTTGTTCCTAAGAGTAAAAGTGATTTGGTGAAATCTTCCACAAAGTATAGAAACATAATTAACCTGTTAAAACATGAGACAATGAAAGTAGAGGTGATGGATATTGTGGGATTCAACATGGCACAGCTCACGCTAGAAGGAGTTGAGAAAGCAATGGAAGAAGAGGACAAGGGGGAAAAATGCTTGTGGATGCAGTGCAGAAAACTGTTGAGAAATGAAAGAGTTTGTGAATAACTTTACTTACTAGGAAAAAGGCTCGTTGTGGAAATAAATACAACGGCCTCTAGAAAGAGGCTCTGGGTGGGTGCCCCGGCCTTGGACACTCAGTGTCAATTTGCTGTGGCGGCCTCAGCAGAGTATAATGACACTGAGTCCACCATTTTCTCCAGTCCTCACCTGGAGATTGGCAACAATGGTTCCCCAGAAGGGAATAGTTGGTTTGGAGGGTGGAGTCTATGGCTTTGTACCTATCTGATGTCCCACGCCTCCTGAAACCTCATCCTCTCCAGGCTCCATCCCTTCATACTTTCTGCATGAGAGAATCATGTCGCATTATGCACAAGTTGTAGGGTTTAGTTAGTATTCTGGGTTTTATTTACTTTTAGCTTCTAAAGAACTTGAGGATGCAAAGAACCCCACAAAACTGTGTAATCCTATTCATATTTACTTGGAAGCAAAGCAGAGTTCACTGGGGCCCACTCCTCAAGTAAGTTTGTATGGGATGGATGTTCTTGTCCTGTTTTCTTTAACAACCCTATCAAGTAGGTGGTTTGGGGTTTTCTTGTGGTTGGAGGTGGACACAGATACCTGAGAGATGGTGATACTTCCAACATCCTTCATGGGGTGTAATTTGAGCCAAAGCTCAAATACTTTGGCCACCAAATGAGAAGGGAGCACTCACTGGAGGAGACCCTGATGCTGGGAAAGATTGAAGGTCAAAGAAGATGGGGACGGCAAAGGATGAGATGGTTAGACAGTGTCATCGATGCAACAAACATGAAATTGAGCCAACTTCGGAGGACGGCGGAAGACAGGAGGGCCTGGGGGGAGCTGGTCCATGGGGTCGCAAAGAGTCGGACTCGACTGTGCGGCTGAACAACAACAAATTTGAGCCCAGATTTTCCAGGTCCAAGTTATAATCTGTTCCCCAGGCCACATTGCTTTTTGTGCAGTCTTATTCCCAACCAGCTTTTAATTGGCTTAAGCATAGAATTCTTTTGACTCTTAAATTTCTCTCTTTTTAGCATATATGCAACCTTCATTTTCCTCTGAGTGTCATAGCAGTTAATAATTTCACAGACTGTTGCACGCCGGGCGATTTGATAACAAAAGTAGGCAGCCATAGACTGTATGACTAGTATAGTTTTCCATGGCATTCTGCCAGCTGTTATAAAGTACAAATTCTGAGCATGCCATGCTGATGTTTAAGTTGTTCATGCCTTATTAGCATTGCAGGATATTTATGGGTCTTATGCTTCTAGAGTGAGTCATCTTAAAACCATGCTTTTCCAGATGAAAGAGTACCCAGCTGAGATTACCCCCCTCCAGACCTCCAAAAGAGGTCAGTGGATTCTGTGCTTTTGCGTCTTTGAAAAATGCTAGAACAAATTTAGAGTCCAGTGGCACCTTTAAGACGAACAAAAGTTTATTCAAGGTAGGAGCTTTCATGTGCAAAGCAAACTTTTTCAAATTCAGTGGAATGGGAGGTAAGGTTCAAACTTATAGACGGCTGAACAGCATATTAACAGGTAACATGATGAAGATGTTTTAAGCTATGCAAAAACAGAATTAAATAACAAGCTAAGGTTATAAGGTCAACAGTTGTAAAGCAATAAATATGTGAAGATAAATTTGAGACTCTCCATTCACTGTCAGAGGTCACAACAGCATTTTTACTTTCTCTTTTGAGGTGGAAAGCAGTGTATGTCAGCCAAACAATCCAATATTCCTTGTATAACATTCAGTATTCTAATATACTATTCTGAAAAAGAAATACACTAAAATATAGAGGATGTATAGTCTCTCTGTATGAGAATATATATGTGAGGACTGAATGAGTTAGCATATGTAATGAGATAAGAAACCAATGTTCCTGTTGAGCCCTGGGGAGGACTTTGTTCCAAGTGTTGTAATAACTTGTAATTCAGCAGTTTCCCTTGTGAGCCCAGAAACAAATTTTATTCCATGTCCTATGGGGCATCTGAAGGGGCTGCCTTCTCCAATACTAAATCTGCCTTGTCAACAAAGGCCCTTTTGGATGCCCCCTACAATAATAGAAGAAATGGGTTGCTGGTAATCCTAGTGTCTTCTCTGATGGCCCCGGTTCAAAGAATTCTTTCTCCAAAGACATTTTCCCCCGGTGCCTTTCCTAATGCTCTTTAGGTACCAGGTGGAAAACTATCATATTGGCTTCTGCTTTAAACTGATTCTTGTAGTTTTCTAAATGCTGCTGTTTTACTGCATTGATTTTATTGTTTGTTGCTGGTTTCAATGGATTATATTAGCTTTTATTAATCACTTTAATTGGGCTAGGCTCCTTTGTCAGTAGCGGCCCCATGGCCTCCTGTCCCACCTGGCTGCTTGCCTCCCCTCGTTCCGAAACGCCCGTTCGGTTTGGGGAACCGGAAAGTGGATGAGGCTCCGCACACAGGGGCACTCGTGCCGAAAGGAACAGGACTTCCTACCACAAGTCCCCTGAGAGGTAAACTCCCAACACAGCGGGCGCCTCTGAGTTGCAGTCCCAACCTGCGCTCGGGTGGGGTACTAACTTTGCAAACGGTGTACCACGTGACCACTGTCCGAGTGTTCAGCAGCTGTTGCTTTAGGTGTGGACACCACTTGCAGCCACAGATGGGGATGAATCAGGTCCCAGCGCAAGGCAGGATTCATCGCCGCCCTCGCTCGAAAACCCTCATCATATTCCATCCACGCCTGCCCCGTAAAACCCGTAAAGGCTTTGTAAACAATATCTTAGTATTGCAAAAGTGCAGATGCCCTCCAAGGCTGATGGCACACAATCACACCTGCATATATAAGGAAGCCCGGGAGCCAATTGGCCCAGGTCCTATTGACCCTCCGTTTCTTAATGCGCTCTTTTTCCCTATCATCTAGGTCCTCTTTCTCTCTTTGATCCATTTCACGACATAATAGAGTGAACACATCGACGTAATTACCCTTAAGAATCCTTTCCCTAGTAGCCAAGGAAAGATGATCTCCCAAAGGTAATGCGATATCACCCTCCGGCAAAGCCTTGGCCTGAACTTGATCATAAGAATAGCCGCTTGTATGAGGTGGGTACCATCCCCCGTGTCCCACATATTGCAAAGTTCCGCCTTCCGCCGCGGGCGGCACAAAGTGCCAGGCCGCAGATGATGGAGAAGCCCCACTCCCAGCTGGGACACCAACTGCCTGGGCGGGAGCGGAGCCGAGCCTAACTAGGCTGGCTCCTCCCCGCCCACACCCCAGCGCTCTGCGCTGCGGCGCTGTTGCTGCCCCGCCCTCCTCCGCGGCGGCAAACTAGCCCCTGGTCCCTTCCTGAGCTAAGGCAAAAATGCGTGAGCCGGAGGCTAAAAAACTGTGAGCTAGCTTACTCTAACTCAGCTTACAGGAAACACTGATGCCAATGTATGTTAAATCTTGTATTGATTTTTTTTATTGTTTGATACCTTAAGTTGAATGGAAAGGCAGCTTAAATACTGTAGAAGAGGTTCAAAAGCTCTGGGTATCTGGAAGCTCACTTCCCTTAAAGGTCCTTGCAGTGCTGCTTTTAAAGCTCCTCAAAGGCTGGCTGTGATCCTTTCAGTGTAAAATGGGACAGCATTTGTGTATTCATTATATAACCTGTAAGGTGTAAGCCACTTCAGATTTTGAAACAGAAGCTATAGATAAGAAAGGTAAGCAGTCAGAAGGAACCAGAGTTAGATGAAACTACCAACCCTCCCAAAAGCATGGAGGGCTGCCTGCTATCAGTTGCATCATGCCCTCCCCTGGTTATATTTGCACAAAAGGATGATGCAGTCAACCTCTGGCATTGATGTGCAGCATTAAGGGAAAGTGTAGGGGGGGGGGCTTCTGCCACCAGGAGAGGGTTCCCTTGGTAACAAGGATGAACAGATGACGTGATCGGGTGCCAGGGAACGTTGACTCGGGTGCTAAGGCCAGTGGGGAAAATACAAATAAACCTTTTCTCCTGGTAACATCTGGAACGTCCAGTTGTTTTTCTTTGAACATTAAACATTTGGTGAGTCTGCATAAGTGCCTTTATTAAAGTATAAAAGAATTCAAGTTTGGTAATGCAACTTGAACACTGGTGCAATTTTCCAGGGTATAACCTTTCATGACACAAAGCTCACTTCATCAGATACATATCCGGTGAAGTGCGCTCCGTCTCATGAAATCTTATACACTTCAAAAGGTGATACTGGACTTGTATTTTGTTCTACTACTACAGACTATCTCAGCTATCCACCTGAAACTATCTTTCTGAAATTGTGTTGTAATTGATAATAATTGATTTGAATGTAATAGATAAGAATGGCAGGGCCGTGGTTGGTGTGGGGATCTGGTGTGGTGCAGTGGCTCGTGTAGGTACCCAGGTTTGAATGCCTACTCTGCCATGAAGCTCTCAGCGTCTCAGTAACTCTCTCTCTCAGCCTCACCCACCTCACAGGATTGTTGCGAAAATAAATCGGGAACAGAACCATGCTTGCCACCCTGAACAACTTGAAAGGAGGGGATAAAAATGCACTAAATTGATTTGTGGATACATCATTCCACCTGAGTCTCTGGTTTGCCCTACTGGATAGGGTTTTTTTTTTTAAATTTTTAAAAAATAGGCTTTAAAAGTGTTCTTGAAAATCCTGCTTTACCTGCTGTGATGTGCTCAGAAGGGGGAAGGCTTTTTTAATGCAAACAGTTAATAAACCGTAAAATACACAAAGGCACCTCGGCTTGGCAAAAGGTAGTTCTAAGTTTGGTTGTGGTGAATCACTGACTCTTCTATTCATTACTTTGATGCTCTCTCTGGAACTCAGGCATGCTCGTCAAGCATCAAAAGCCAGGAATGGATTGGGACCACAGCAAGTGACAAGTGCCTTAGATCTCCCCCCACCCCCTGCCCTGTGCCATATTCTGATCTGAAACTGCCTTGAGGAGGCACTGTGTGCAAGTGGCTACGTAACTCTTTCACCAACAGAACAAATTGTTGCTCCCAAGGGCCATTTTCTATATGCAAAGCAGCACAGGGGCAAAGCCTAACTGATCCAGCTTTTAAAAACCTTGTTAAGGTTGCAGCTATTTTGTTGCATTTTATTACTTGGAGATTTGAGGTTTCATTACTTTAATTATGCATTTTAAGCTGCCTTGAGCCATTGGGAAAGGCAGGATGTAAATGTTTTATTAAATTAAGTGAATAAAAATAAGCTCCTTCTCCTCGTCCAGCTCTTGCCAACCTAGCAGTTTGAAAGCAAGAAATTGCAAGTACCACTTTGGTGGGAAGGTAACAGCGTTCTGTGCGCCTTGGTGTTTAGTCATGCCGGCCACATGACCACGGAAACGTCTTCGGACAGCGCTGGCTCTTCAGCTCTGAAACGGAGATGAGCACCGCAACCCTAGAGTCGGATTTGACTGGCTTTCGAGCAAGGGAACCTTTGCCTTTACCTTTTTACCTTGTGTATCATGGACCCGACGTGGATCAACACCCACCCACCCCATGGGAAATATGGAACTCTCATACCATGCCCACGAGCTGTCCCAAGATGTCCCCTGGAAAAGTATCACATGCAGTTAGGCCCATTGTTACAGAGCAACCGTGACCTGCTGAAAGGTACTCAACGACTCTGTAACTTGGGTTGGGGCAGGGTGGCGAACCTCCGGTCCTGGAATTACAACTGAACCCCAGGCTACAGAGATCGGTTGCCCTGGAGGAAATGACAGCTTTGGAGGGTGGACTCTATGGCATCATATCCCTGCTCCCTTCCTCTTGAACTCTGCCCCCCCCCCAGGCTCTGCAAACGTTCAGGAATTTCCCAGCCTGGAATTGACAATCCTAGATTGGGGAAGATGGGATGTGAACCTTAGGGCTGTTCACAGCCTTGGAGAAGGATGCCACATTTCCAGATGAAGCACTGAAGAAATATATCAAACAATCAGTGATTTCCCATAGCCAACAAAAGCCTCTATATGATATAGTTAGGCTAAGGTTGCCAACTCCAGTTTTAGAAATTCCCAGAGATTTGGGGCTGGTGCCCCAAACAGTTTTGGTCTCCTTGCAGCTAGACTAGGCACAAGTCTGGTTCTGGCTGAAGCTGCCTGTACTAACCAGGCTGAGAACCCTCGTGGCGTGGACCAGGGCTGGCATGGGGATCACCTGGTGTTGGGAGTTCCTGATTGCAGATCACAAGGTATTAGATTCCAGGGAACTGGCTTGATAGTAGCAGGGGATGAAGGGGAAGAAGTTGAACTCCGCAGGGTCAAAGGGGGTGGCCTTGACCCAATGTGGTCAACTGGCTAGAGTATCAGATTAGGATGTGGGAGACCCAGCTTCGAATCCCCAATCTGCCATGGAAGGTCTCTGGTTGACCTTGGGCCAGTCACACACTCTCTTCCTAACCTACCTCACAGGGGTTTTGTGAGAATAAACTGGAAGACAGGGAAACGATGTAAGTCCCTTCAGGTCCCCATTGGGGAGGAAACTGGGGTACAAATGAAGTAAAGAATCTAGCAACAGTGCCCAGACACCAGGCAAGGAATGGGTTAATACCACCAAATGGCAGGCTTGTCACATCAGAAATAAAATAGGAAAGAGGATGTTCTAGCTCATAAAGATTGCACAGGAGATGAGTTAGGTGAGTGTTATGTTTACACCAGGCTCAGTTTCTATTGTGTAGGCCCTGGTTGGAAACAGAAATGAAGACTTGGATGCATTTGTGTTTAATGTCCACAAGAATTGCTGCCCCACAATATTTACTAGCCCAGGTCCCCACATGAAACTGGGCCAGTAAGAAGTTGCACACCATAACAACCTCAGTGCTTTGATTTGCAGCCTGTTTTTCTCTCTGCCTTTCCCCCTTTGTTTACCTGACTCTGGATGAGTATTGCTGGGGACCACTTACAAGAGCTAGCTACTGATTGGAGGGGGGGGGGAATGCAGGTGCTTGCATAAGGGGGTGGGAGAAGCAAGGCAAATGGGTGTGCTGAATCTCACCAAATTGAAAGACATAATGAAAAACACTCCACTGAGCTGTATTTTTAGAACTTGAGGGAAAAAAGACTTTGAATCATTTTGTTCTCATTAGCTTGAGAGTGTTCCAGTCCTAATGGAATCCTGACAGCCTATGGAAACAAAGTGAGATACAATCTTAATTGCTGGGCTTGAAGTTTTTTATACATATAGTAGCCTAATACCCGTGCTTCACTAGGGTACTTAACTTCCGTAAATCCAGTTAAAATACTGATGATGTAAAGTTTGAAATGTAACGTCTGTTGTAGGAATTCTAATGGAGAAGGTTGTAGTGTAAAAAATGAAGTGAGACATACATACCTTTTTCTCTCTACTGAAGGACCTCTCTGTAGACTGCTGGGGTGGGCTCCCTCATGGCTTTAAGCACCCTGCAACCGCTGCTGCACCTGACAGACAACTGCCTGTTAGGTGTAGGAGGTGGGGGGAATGTGTTGGAAGCCATCAGAGAGGCTGGGCCAGCAGCATCACCAAGGCTTTTCATAATGTTTCTCATCAAAGGCTCCTAAGTAAGCTAAAAAATCACGGGATAAAAGGACAAGTCCTTTTGTGGATCAAAAACTGGCTAATTAATAGGAAACAAAGAGTGAGTATAAATAGGAAATTTTCTCAGTGGAGGGTGGTAAGCGGTGGGGTACCACAGGGATCAGTACTTGGTCCAATGCTTTTTAGCTTGTTTATTAATGATTTGGCATTGGGAGTAAGCAGTGAAGTGGCTAAATTTGCGGATGATACAAAGTTGTTCAGGGTGGTGAAAACTAGGGAGGATTGTGAGGCACTCCAAAGGGATCTGTCGAGGATGGGCGAGTGGGCGTCAACGTGGCAAATGGGATTCAGTGTTGCCAAGTGCAAGGTGATGCACATTGGAGCCAAAAATCCTAACTATAAACATATGTTGAAAGGGTCCGAACTGGCAGACACTGACCAAGAGAGAGATCTTGGAGTCGTAGTAGATAACTCACTGAAATTCTCGAGACAGTGTGCGACTGCAGTAAAAAAGGCCAATGCTATGCTGGGGATTATTAGGAAGGGAATTGAAAACAGATCAGCCAATATCATAATGTCCCTGTATAAATCAATGGTGCGACCGCATTTGGAATACTGTGTACAGTTCTGGTCACCACACCTTAAAAAGGAGATTATAGCTTTTGAAAAAGTGCAGAAAAGGGCAACTAGAATGATAAAAGGGTTAGAACACTTTCCCTATGAGGAAAGGTTAAAGCGCTTAGGGCTCTTTAGCTTGGAGAAACGACGACTGAGGGGTGACATGATAGAGATTTATAAGATCATGCATGGGATAGAGCAGGTAGAGAAAGAGGTACTTTTCTCCCTTTCTCACAATACAAGAACTCATGGGCACTCAATGAAATTGCTGAGTGGTCGGGTTAGAACAGATAAAAGGAAGTACTTCACCCAAAGAGTGATTAACACATGGAATTCACTGCCACAGGAGGTGGTGGTGGCTACAAGCATGGACGGTTTCAAGAGGGAATTAGATAAACATATGGAGCAGAGGTCCATCGGTGGCTATTAGCCACAAGGTTATAGATAGGGAATCTGGGGCAAGTGATGCTCTGTATTCTTGGTGCTGGGGCGGGGGGAGCAACAGTGGAGGGCTTCTTGTGTCCTGGACCCACTGCTGGACCTCATGATGGCACCTGGTATTTTTGGCCTCTGTGTGACAGAGTGTTGGACTGGATGGGCCATTGGTCTGATCCAACATTGGCTTCTCTTATGTTCTTATGTTCTTATGTTCTTATTTGATCCTGCTGGGGCAGCGTCCCTGATGAATTAAAGTACCCTGGTCCTGTTCCTACACCTGACAGACACCCGCCTGTCTGGTGTTGGGGGGGGAATCATGTTTAAAGGCATCAGGGAGGCTGGGCCAGCAGCAGGGCTAAGACAATCCTGCTGAGCGAACTTCCCTGGCGGCTGTAAGAATCCCACCTCCTCTCCTACATCTGACAGGCAGCTGCCTGTCCAGTGCAGGAGGGAGGGGGGAGGAGCATTAGAAGCTACTGTGGAGGGCGGGACTGGCAGGATCACTAAGGCATTACTGCTGGGGTGGTAACTCCCTCGTGGCTTTAAGCACCCTGCAACTGCTGCTGCACCTGACAGACAACTGCCTGTCAGGTGTAAGAGGGGGAGCATGTTTAAAGGCATCAGGGAGGCTGGGCCAGCAGCTTTGCTTCACCTCACAGACAGTTGGCCACTCCTGATTTCCTCCTGTCATTATCTCTCTGTAGTCTCCTGTAACTTTTTTTTACCTCAGAACACTGAGCTCTGCAGCTGACCAATCAGAGATTGGGGGGTGCAAGGAGACAGCTGCCTGGCAGCCACATAGGAATCAATGGGGGGAGCACATTTTACCCCCTTTGACACCCTTAGGGGTCAAATTTCTAAAAATCCCTTCTTAGCGAACATCTATGTCATGATAGGAGCGCTCTCCCCGAATTTGGTGTTTCTAGGTCCAGCGGTTTGGCCTGGGCGTTGATTTTATGGGGAGAGGACTTTCCTTTATATATATAGAATAGGAAAAAGGCACGTTGTGGGAATAAATACAACGAACTCTAGAAAGAGGCTCTGGGCAGGTGCCCCGGCCTTGGACACTCAGTGTCAATTTGCTGTGGCGACCTCAGCAGGGTATAATGACACTGAGTCCACCATTTTCTCCAGAGGAACTGATCTCTGCTACCTAAAGAACAGTTGTAATTTTGAGTGATCTCCAGCCCTCACCTGGAGATTGGCAACAATATTTCCCCAGAAGGGAATAGTTGATTTGGAGGGTGGAGTCTATGGCTTTGTGCCTGTCCGAGGTCCCACGCCTCCTGAAACCTCACCCTCTCCAGGCTCCATCCCTCATATTTCCAGGAATTTCCCACCTGGAGTTGGCAACCCTATCTCCTTCCCAGCCAATCATCAGCCTACCTTTATTTCCCCTTCACTCTTCAGCTTTCCACCCCCCACACACCTGCAGCCTTTCCCATGCTCTGAAGCCCTGACTGCTACGTCACATTGGCTGTCATACGGGGGCCACCTCAGCAGCATATAAGGATACAGAGCCCACCATTTTCTCCAGGGGAACTGATCTCTGCCGTCTGGAAAGCAGTTTTAATTCTGAGTGATCTCCAGCCCTCACCTGGAGATTGGACACATTTTACCTCAGGACAGGAAACTGCTTAGAATGTTAGAGGTAAAAGCCAATCAAGTTGCATATGCAAACGACCTCTGTGTTCTGAGGCAGAGGCCAATGAGGCTGCATATGCAAATAACCTCTGACTGGCTGTGGGGGGGAGAGGAACAACAAAATGTTTAGAATGTTGGAGGCAGGACTCAGGCAAAGCAGCCAGTGGATAGGGAGACCCTCTGAATGACAGATCAGAGAGCAAACGGATTTTGGAGCGTGTCGAATGTTCTAGAGAAGTGCCACCACCATTCGGCTATTATTTATAAGGGAGATGTGTTTTTATGAAAATTATTTACTTCTTACTGTTTTTAAAACCAAAGTCATAAACAGCAGTGATGAAAATTATTTCAGCTTTTCTTAATCTTCCAAAAAATCCAGGCTCGGTATTTCTTGTCCACCTGCTGGGCCTCCAGTCTTGGCAGGTTCAGATGCTTCTTGGTTCATGGGAGTGCAAGTGTGCTCACAGCCCTGAAGGCATCACGTGACAGTATTGATTGCACTGAACTGGGGTGGTATTGACTGTAGTGGGCTTGAATACTTATCTACTGCAATTTACACAATTGCCCGTCACAAAGATAGCAGCAAATATGTCCATGGCACACACATACACCAGGTTTGTGCAACCAGCATCTCAACACAACCCTAGCCAGGTCACAAACTGTCAGGAAGACCTTCAAAAGAGATGGAATAGTGGCCAAGTCAGTCATTTGAACTGGGCCTTTGTCATGTTCTAGCAATGTTGCACAGACCAAGGTGTCAAAGCGATGTGATAATATGGTAGCCAACCTCCAGGTGGTAGCTGGAGATCTCTCACTATTACAACTGATCTCCAGGTGACAGAGATCAGTTCACCTGATGAAAATGGCCACTTTGCAAGATGGACTGTATGGCACTATACCCTATTGAAGTCCCTCCCCTCCCCAACCCCAACCCCCTTCAAGCTCCACCCCCAAAATCTCCAGGTATTTATTTATTTATATTTGGATTTATTTATATTTATTTCCCAACCCGGACCTGGCAACCCTATACAATAACATTTTATGGTGCAACAGGTTGAACCACAAACAGATTGTCAGATTGCACCCAGCAGTTTGTCAGGAAGCACAAAGCAGCAGGAGCTATGGATTAAAATGCTGACTCCTGTGAAAATCAGTTTCTTTGCCAGGGAATCAAAGGACAGAACATGCTGTGCCTACTGGTTTTCTTCTTTCTCAAACAGCAGGGACCAATTTGGGGATGAGGAAGGGTAAGAAATCCTCACCTCTGCTTTTGGAGAAGGGAAGTATTGGTTGAATTTTTCTTTTTAGGAAAACAAAACGAGATAAAGGCAGGTATGGGAAATCACATCAGTTCTTCAAAGGATGTCTAGAAATAAGCAGATAAAAGTATTGGTATAGTCAGGGGTCATTTTGTAGAAAAAGAGGTGCAGGAGCTCATTAGCATAACTCATTAGCATAACTCATTTGCATATGCCATGCCCCCTGACATCACCGGAAGTATGTCAGAAGGCAACACCCACCACTCAAGCTCCACTGGACTGTTTTGGATTACTAGGTATTGGGGGGGGGGTACAACATGCAGATCTGTCCTCACAGAGGAGGGAGAGCTTGTACCTGAATAAAACTTGGTCTTAAAGGTGCCACTGGACTGTTTTGGATTGCTAGCTGTGGGGGGGGGGAACGTGCAGATCTGCCCTCACAGAGGAGGGAGAGCTTGTACCTGAATATAACTTGGTCTTAAAGCAACTTACCTGGCTGCTTCTTGCTCCTCGTGGCCCAACTGAGGGCTGCTGGGAGCAGGGGGCGGGGCTTGTTGCATGTGCCCGCCCCCTGGGCTCCTTACTGCCGGAGCTCTGCTCCTGTGCACTCCCGTAGGAAATGACCCCTGGGTATAGTGCAGGAGAAGGCACTGGTGCTTCTGCACAGATTTTCTCTGTACTACCAGAGAGGTTTCACCCCCAGGATTTTAAAACAAAATTGCTATATCACTATAACACAATAACATAAAGACTAGTGAGTTATAAGTGAAGTAAAATAACTTAATTCTCATCTGTTTTATCCCCACAACAACCCTGTAAGCCCCAAAGTCACCAGGACTCTCCCATGATAGCGTAGGGATCCCAGATCCTTGCCCAGCACTCTAACCACTCCACCTTGCTGACTCTGGACACGGGGACTGTGTATATCAAGTAAATTCTCTGTTCAAACTTGTGGTGCTTTCAAATTGCTGAACCACAACAGGGCATTATGACATTTGGCATGATGGTACTGGTCTTGGAGCATTCTGCTGTGCAAGCCCTTCTAAATATTCCCTGATGGTTATTATATTCTTGTTTCAGAAAGGGCTGGTGTGTTGTTACTGGATTTTATTTCCCCTGCTGTTAATTTGAGGAGTGCAGGGTATATTTATTACCAAAGCTTGTACCATGTACAAACAATTCAGTGAAGCTGCACTAGAACGTGAAAAAGTGAGCAGTGTAGCAGTTCGTACAAGAGTGCTGCTCTGTCTCTCATTATGAGGAAAAAAGTGTTGATTAAACAATAGATTAATTTTGCACACATGAGCCACAAATGAAAACCAACAAAACCTGTGGTTTTTAATTCCAGCCATTGTTGCTCATATGACATTGCTTTCTGTGGTAAGACCCAATATCTCAGGTAACATGCTAGACTTGTAGAGTTTGAAATGGTGAATGAGATTGGAGAGAGGTCATGTGTCAGTGGTAGAGTATCTGCTTTGTATGCAGGAGGTCTGAGGTTCAATTCTTGACATCTTCAGATAAAAGGATCAGGTAGCAGATGATGTGAAAGACCTCAGCCAAAGATGCTGGAGAATCACTGCCGGTTTGAGTAGACCGTACTGACCTTGATGGACCAATGGAATGATTCAGGGGCAGGCAACTCTTAAGTACTCATCTGCCAGAACTCAGGGTTTAAGTAACTGAATTGGGCAGCAACTCTTGAAGGAGATTATTCATAATATCTCACATTTCCATGAGATTATCAGCTTTAACTGCTGAAGCAGCTGGTATTTCTGCAAAAGGACAACTGTCTCTAAGTGTAAGATGTGTTGAAGAAAATGATAGGAATTTGTCTTTACCCAAGGAATTCCTTATGTTTATTGCTGAATCAGACAGACCTTCCAATAGGCACAGCCAATTAACTCTTATCTGCCTGTTCTGTGTCTTTTTCTGTCTGAGTAAGTTATCTGGCCAAGGATGTTCTACCATGAAAGGAAAGGAATATGAGGTCCAAGCACAAATCTGGGACAATCTGCCCTTGAGTAAGCTTTGTCTGCTGCTCATTGTGTGGACTAGGATCTGAATACTGTAAATCAGGCTTGGGTAGACTTCAAGTCTGAGGGATTTCCTTACTTTAATTTTTCTTTTTAATAGAGCTGTGGGATTAGTTGCAAAATGACTTCCCCAGAGCTTGAATCCATGGAACTAGTCACTGTTGCCTGGTGCACCGCATGAGCCAGATTTTGGGTGAAGAAGTACTTCCTTTTATCTGTTCTAACCCGACTACTCAGCCATTTGAAGCCTTGCACCATTTGGCGCTGAGCCTGTTCCACCTCTACAATACGCTCAGCCAGGCCGAGCTCTTCCTTCCCTGAAAACCAGCGTCCGCTGTGCTCTTTCGTGCGGCCCGTCACCCAGGCTCGGGTCATAGCTTCCAACGTCGCCCCGTAGAAACTTGACTCGCCCAGCAGCCTGGCATCGAATTCGCTGTCTCTACGAGGGCCCTTAGTAAGGACATAGGTTTCCTCTGTCGAGTCTGGGTTAAACTGGCCCCATCGTAAAGTCCCGAGTTGGTACAACTGACCTCCCGGCTGCCTTGGGCCCCTCAGTGTCAAAAAGATGTGGGCTGACGCCGTCTTCGGTATGGTTTCGATGCCCACGGTTGTTAGAGGGGTTGTCAGGGGTAGGGTAGTCGTCACCGGCACCTCGGACTGGGTAGTAGGGGTCTCCTCCCCTGTCATCGGTACGGTTTTGTCCTCTTCCTCACTCATCTCGACGTGAGAGAGGCGAACAATAAGGACGATAGGATTCCTAACAGAATGTCAGGACCCACAGCCAAACAACAGAGCACACACTTCCAAGAAAGGTTTTGCTTTATTGTTAGTACTATGGTTGCAATAACATGGTCACTGTTAGGAATGATGAGCAAGGAACAAGCATACAATGATATAGAAGATTCAAGAGGACCCCCCACCACCACCTGTGGCCCAATTGCCGCTTTTCCCATGGGCAGGAAAGAGTAACCGATCCCAGGCTGAGAAACGAAACTAGTCTCACGGTTAATTAAAGTGGAGACACTACACAGGCAGGAGTACAAGGTCAGAGATAACAAGGGGAGAAGCGAGAGGGAAGGAATGTGGCACCACCTTTTACACAGGTCAGGCAGGCAAACTCTAGGCCCATAAACAATATGGCAGCATAGCTGACAAAAGTGCTACAATAATTCATATATGATGGCGGACATCAGCATGAGCAACATCCAACAATACAAACAAACAACTACCAGCATAGTCTGGGTTATATCCATCTGTTTAAATGATGTTCTAATGATGTTGATGATGGTGTTAATATCCTCCCTGGTTTTCACTACCCTGAACAATTTCATGTCATCCGCAAATTTAGCCACTTCACTGCTTACTCCCAACTCCAAATAATTGATGAACAAGTTAAAGGGCATCGGACCCAGTACTGAGCCCTATGCTACCCCACTGCTAACCACCCTCCACTGTGAAAATTGCCCATTTATACTCGCTCTCTGTTTCCTATTAATTAGCCAGTTTTTGATCCACAAGAGGACATGTCCTTTTATCCAATGACTATTGAGCTTAGAAGCCATTGATGAGGAACTTTATGAAAAGCTTTCTGGAAGTCAAGGTAAACAACATCTATTGGGTGTCCCTTGTCCACATGTTTGTTTACTCCCTCGAAGAGCACTAACAGGTTAGTGAGACAAGATCTTCCCTTACAGAACCTATGCTGAGTCTGCCTCAATAGCTTTTGTTCATCAGTGTGCTTACTAATTCTTTCCTTAATAACAGTTTCCACCAACTTACCTTGTATGGATATCAGACTGACTGGCCTGTTATTTCCCAGATCTCCTCTGGAACCTTTTTAAAAGATGGGGGTGACATTAGCTACCTTCCAGTCCTCAGGAATAGAGGCAGATTTTAATGAAAGATTACAAATTTTTGTCAGGAGATCCACAAGTTCACATTTGAGTTCTTTCAGAACTCTTGGATGTATGCCATCTGGGCCTAGTGATTTATCAGTTTTTAAGTTGTCTATCAGTCGTAGGACCTCCTTTCTCATCACCTCAATCTGACTCAGGTGTTTCAACACCCCTCCCGAAATCAGCGGTTCTGGAGTGGGCAAGCACTTCTCATCTTCCACAGTAAAGACAGAGGCAAAAAATGCATTCAGCTTCTCAACCATTATATATCAAAAATGTGTATACTTGTGACGGAATACATGAATCAGTATGGAAGGAGAGTCTCTGAGTAAAAATAGAACGGGTAAGAAATAATAGTGATATTATGATGGGGGATTGCTATTGACCAGCAAACCAGGCAGAGGACCTGGATGAGACACTCCTAGACCAGATTACAAAGTTCTCAAAGAGACAGGACATGGTGGTCATGGGAGATTTCACTTACCCAGATACCTGTTGGAAGTCAAACTATGCTAAAAATGAAAGGCCTAATAACATGACAACTTCGTTTTCCAGAAGGTGGAGAAGGAAACAAGGTGGTCTGCTGTCTTGGAGTTGTGTGAGCTTAGGCTACTGAGAGATGTTAAACACAACAAAAAAAGGGTTCTTTGGTTATGTTCAGTGCAAGAATAAGAACAAGGAAGTGGTAGGACCATTGCAGGGAGAGGAAAGTGAAATTGCTAATAGGAGATGAAACGAGGGCAGAACTGCTGAATTCCTACTTTGCCTCAGTCTTCACTTGCAAGGAAAAAGGTTCTCAACCTGACAAAAAGAGAACACATTATGAGGGTAGGGAGTTACAAACTTAGGATAGGGTTAGGGGTGGTACTTAAACACCTAGTTTCTTGTCCTCTGGGCCAGATAAATTGCATCCAAGGGTACTAAAGGAACTTGCTGATGTAATTTTTGATCCTCTGTCCATTATTTTTGAGAATTCTTGGCAAACAGGTAATCTGCAAGAAGGGGATAAAGGAGATCTATGTCAGACTAACCTTGTCTCCTTTTTTGAGAGAGTTTCTGTCTTGTTGGATCAGGGGAATACAGTAAGGCTTTTCATAAGGTTCCACATGATATTCTTGTTGACAAGTTGGTAAAATGTGGTTTGGATCCAATTACCATTAGTTGGCTTTGTAACTAGTTGACAGATTGTACCCGAAGAGTGCTTGTGAATGGTTCCTCATCCTCTTGGAGAGGAGTGACAAGTGGAGTGCCTCAGAGATCTGTCCTAGGGGATGCTCAATAAATTTGAAGATGATACTAAATTGGGTGGGAGGGGTAGCAAATATAGTAAAAGACAGAGTCAAGATACAGAATGATCTTGACAGGCTGGAAAACTGGGCTAAAACCAACAAAATGAATTTCAACAGAAAAATGTAAAGTTCTACCTTTACGTAGGAGAAATCAGAAGTATAATTATAGGATGGGTGAAACCTGGGGTCCTAGTAGACCATACATTGAACATGGGCCAGCAGTGTGATGTGGTAGCTAAAAAGGCAAATGAAATTTTGGACTGCATCAACAGAAGTATGTGTTCAGATCACATGAAGTGGTGGTATCACTTTTCTCTAGTTGGAACTCACTTGGAGTATTGTGTTCAGTTTGGGGCACCACAGTCTAAGAAGGATGTTGACAAGCTGGATTGTGTCCAGAGGAGGGTAACAAAGATGGTGAGGGGTCTGGAGACCAAATCCTATGAGGAAAGGTTGAAGGAGCTGGGTATGTTTAGCCTGGAGAAGAGATAGGTGATATGGGTCTTTTGCTCTGTAAGGCTGCTGATTGGCCACTGGAAATTTGATTGGCTGTGCAGATTTTTAATACCTTTGCTTTGACAGCAGCTGCCGCGATAGCACAAGGATCTTCACTGTGTGACTGAAGGTAAGCTGCACTCAACAATAACAAAACTACACCATGTAAAATCTGGCTATATATATTGTAAACAATGGGGAATTTCAGACAGGTGCTATGTCCCGGTAGGGAACCGATTCTCAACCGGGTTGTGGTCTGTCATTTCAGACAGAACCCGGTTAGGAATCGGTTCCCTACCGGGATCTAAGTGGCATTTCAGACACAGAAGCCTCTCTTCCGTATAGGAACCGGGAGGGAAGCGATTTACCTGTCAACCGCTTCTGAGGAGTCTCCCGTTCCCTCTCCCGGTTCCGATACGCTTGTTTCCCGCCTTTTTCCGGTCGCGCGGGCTTTTTTTTTTTTTTTAACGTTCGGCTTATAGCGATATATCGATATATCGCTATACTGGAACCTCTAAGGAGTAGCATTCCAATGGGATCGTTATTGCGACCATTTGAGGTTCTGGTATAGCGATATATCGATATATCGCTATAAGCCGAACCTTTTTTTAAAAAAACCCCGATCGCCCGCGCGGGAAGAAAACGGCGGGAAAACGAAGCGGTGCGTGTGTGAAACGCCGAACCGCTTGTGAATCGGCTCCTTTCCGGTAGGGGCAAGCCGTGTGTGAAACGGCAGCCCTGTACCGGTTCATCTGGAAACGGAAGACTCCCGGTTTGAAACCGGGAGAAAACTGGTAATGTGAAATTCCCCAATGTCACAGAATTAAGTGTAACATACAAAACTATTGAGTATCAGTAATATCAAACAACATGTAGCAAGAAATATATAGTGTACTTAACTCTTTAAATATCACAAATATCATAAACATTCAGTAGTAGGTACAAAGTATAATTAGTTCCAACATTCCATGTTTTCCCATCATATGAATAAATCATACAGTCATTTTCAAGTACCAACTCTGAACAGGTAAGTCCATATATATGCTTCTCTCCACCTCACTGGTTAAAGGAAACTTCCCATTCTGATTCTATGGATAGCCGGTTTTCTCCCCGTTTTAACAAACTCTTTATCAAGAATCGCTCCTGTCTTGGGTGGCAACCTGCCAGTTATGCCAAATGCTTTGTTTAAACTGCCTCTAGTCCTACTGCTGCTTAAAAGCGGGCAATAATTCTAATCAACAGTTCTACTAAGCGGCTGGAGCAGAGCAGGAGATCAAGAAGGCTGTATCACAACTGGAAAGATAAGAAGCCATAAATTACAATTTGGAGATGTGTGTTCTGCTCCAAAAAAATAATTAAACTTAATTCTATGACATTGTTTACAATATATATAGCCAATTTTACACCGTGTGGTTTTGTTATTGTTGAGTGTTACCACTGTGTTCCTTGTGAGTATGAAGGTAAGCTGCAGCACCTATTTTATGGCTGGTTCTGCCTCTTGAAACAGCCATTCTGTGGCAGCAATTTTGTGGCAGCAGCACCTACCATACTGTGTCAGAATTCCAAAAATGCCCACAGGCTCAAAACGTTTGTGAACCCCTGGTATATGATATGCATTACCTGCGTAGCTTTCTAATTTCTCTAATCCACAGTTTGCAATTTTTATTTATCATGTCTTATACCGCCTTTATTATATTGTTTTCTAACTTTGTGATCCAGTCTTGTGGCATTGTTTACTGTATGTCTTACAGCTCCTATGGCATTGTTTTTAAAATCTTGTAATCATTCTTGAGTCTCAGCAAGAAAGGTAGACTATAAATAAAATAAACAAATGCACAGCTGACTGATCCTTGAGCACTCCTATGCAAGGTGCAGACGTGGTTAAGCACAGCATTGAGTAATGATCTGAAGCTGTGTTGTTTCGGTCTGTTGAGTGTCCATCAAAAGGAGATAAAGACCTATCCCATGGAGAGACTTATGAATTGAGTACTTTAGCTGGAGTCTCTTAAGATGCCAGTTGCTGCTCAAAGGACAATTCACTATGTTTCCTTTTACTGTATTGTTATTGGATAAATCAAAGCTCTTTGTTCTGGCACATACAATATGATGCACTACATAAAATAACAGGCATAGCCCAGACTCCTGTAGCCTGTTGATAATCATAATCTATGTTTCTGTTGTTGTAGCACCTTATAATGGTTTGGAGGACTGCAGAAAAGTTGAACATCACCCTGTAGATAGCAGTCACACACCTCCTGTCCACCAAGAATTTATTCCACACTAATTTTCCTCATAACTAAAAACTGGAATAAATGGTGCAAAGCTGGCATCTTTTATGTGCATATGTATATTTTGTGCCATTCCACAATTAAGCTTTTCTTGCTGCACAGTCTGCATTGCCTTGGGACTGGCATATTTGTGTATGTGTTTCCAAGGAGCAAACAGAATTCATATGAAACCTTGCCTGTTGGGTTTCTTCTCTTCCTAAGTCTGTGATTCTAGGGGAATTGCACAGTTTGGTTTCATTGCCCAGCCATTGGCAAAGCTAGGACTGATGCACTGCAGTGCAGCAGCAAAGGTGCTAACTTGGTACTCTGTTGTTTCTCCTCCAGGATTCCATGTTATCCCAACAATCTCTAATATAGTTCCAGAAAGCTGCTTGCTCATCGTGGTAGGACTGCTCGTTGGAGGACTTATCAAGGCTGTAGGAGAGGACCCCCCGATCCTACAGTCGAACATCTTCTTCCTTTTTCTTCTCCCACCCATAATCCTGGATGCTGGCTACTTCCTGCCCTTGCGCCAGTTTACCGAGAACTTGGGCACCATCCTGATGTTTGCAGTGCTGGGGACGTTGTGGAATGCCTTCTTTGTGGGTTCGCTGTTGTATGCTGTGTGCCAGATCGATGTGACTGGTTTAAGCCACATCGGCCTCTTGGCCAACCTACTTTTCGGGAGCATCATCTCAGCTGTGGACCCTGTGGCAGTGCTGGCTGTGTTTGAAGAGATCCACATCAATGAGCTCTTGCACATCTTGGTGTTTGGAGAGTCGTTGCTGAATGATGCTGTCACTGTGGTAAGTGGGAACAACAGCTGAAAACAGCCCTGCCCCAAGGCAAAGAGAGGCAGCCGCCTCAAGATTCCATTTAAAGAAGATAAGCATGAGGGGGCGGGCACCTTTGGAATGATTAGGAGCTATAACTGAGCATGAGAGTATACAGGGCCGGCCCCAGCTTGTTTTGCACCCTAGGCGAGGATCCCTTCTGGCACCCCCCCCCCATGCGCCCACCATGGCTCGGACCCGTTAATTGGATCTGTACCCCAGACCTCCCGTTCCCCTGGCACCCATGCTCTTAACACTCACTTTTGCTTTTGTAACTTTGCCTGCTTTGCACATCTGGCTTCCACCAAGGAAGACTCTGCAAAGAAAGGCACTCGTCGCAAACAATCTCTGCTTCTCACTTGCCTTGACAGTTCCTTGCTGGGGTTGCCATAAGTCAGTTGCAACTTGAGTGTCCTTATGTAATAGCCCCCCTACTTAGATTCTTCTTTGACTCAGCTGAGTGACCCTTCTGTGCCCAGAGGGCTACGTTCTTTGGTGGAATTGGTGTTTGTATCATCAGAAAGATCATAACATGTTTAAAACTCAGTAGTGTTTGCAGCTGAACCAGGACAGCTGGGGGGGGGGTGCCAGTTTGGTGCCCCTAAGGGCCGGCGCGCTCTAGGCGAGTGCCTAGTTCACCTAGTGAGTGAGCCGGCCCTGAGAGTATATACCTAAGACTTGCTGGGTGAGACCAAGGGTCCATGCAGTCGAGCTTTCTGCCTCTAGCAGTGGACAGTCGTATGCCACATCAGCCACTGAATCTTGTGGCCAGGCGTTTGGTCCCAGCATGCAGCAATGTAAGGTATACTACTTCTAGTCTTGGAGGCTCCTTTTAGTCTAGTTTGCCTTACAAGGGTAAGCCAGAGCAAGTAGAACCCATGGACTAGGAATAAAGAGGGGGAGGGCTAGTAGAGGCCTGAGCATCAGATGCAGTTGGGGATGCTCCTTGAATAAGACAAAGGGAGCTGGGGAATAGCGTGGTTGTTTGGGGCTTGAATCCTTGCTGGCCAATGAGGATTTTGCTGACAACACATAGTGGAAGTGTTGTCCAGCCGTCCAGCCAGAAGCGAGAGGCAGTTGTGCCTGCACCATAGCGGTTGCATAGCTCTGAGACAGGGTCAGTTTCCTGCTGCTTTCAATTCCATTTTGTCCCCAGAGGGTTGGTGCTTTGTGGGGAGGTCACTGATGAATGTCCAGTCCTTCACATCTTCTCTTACCTCCCCCACCTCGCACTATTGGAAGAATGGAGAGGAACCAAACAAAAAACGAAGTCTGTGAAATAATATACCTGCAAGAACACATCCAAATAGTTTTGTATTAAATTAAGATGGGATCACTCGCAGGGCTCTTTTTGTAGAAAAAGCCCAGCAGGAACTCATTAGCATAATAGGCCACACCCAACAGCAGGAACTCATTAGCATATTGGGCCACACCCCTGACAGCACAGCTCATTAGCACATTAGGCTGCACCCACGTTACCAGAAGTGTGGTCATCCAGCCACACCCACCTTTTGCTTGTTATTCTGTTTAACTTGTTTGTTGTCAAAACCCAGGGCCTTTTTTTGTAGCAGGAACTCCTTTGCACGTTAGGCCACACACCCCTAATGTAGCCAATCCTAATGAGTTTCTGCTGTTGGGTGTGGCCTGTTATGCTAATGAGTTCTTGCTGGGCGTGGCCAACTCGGGAGCCAGCCGGAACTCCGTTCCTGTGCGTTCCTGCCCAAAAAGAGCCCTGGATCACTAACTTCAGCTAGGTTACATGCCTGCAATCGCTGAGGCAGGCTACAGTCTTTGCCTCACCCAAGACGGGGAGGATAAAGCAGAATCTTTTTCCACGTGCTTTGATTTGCAGCCAGGGATGTTAAAGGGCATTAAGGGGTGACTAATCCACGCCAACTTTATTGTTACAGTGTACTGCAAAAGGTGCATTCAAGTGGGTAGCTATGTTTGTCTGAAACAGCAGAAAAACAGAAAAGAAATTTGCCCCCCCCCCCCAATGGCTTCAAAATTTCTGGAAATCTTACATCTCTAGGCCAAACATAATCGTCTCCCTCAGTAGGTTAGCTGTTCAAGGGGAAGGATTGTTTCCCAGCCCCACTCCCAACAGGCCAGTTAATTGATGCTTTTCCCACCCTTGAGTGTCATGATTTTTTGGGGGAGGGGGGAAATGAAAGTATGTTTGCACGTGCACAAGGGAGATTCTGCCCCACTCCCTTTCATGGCCACTTACAATACTAACAGAGAAAACACACAGGACAAATACTAACAGAGAAAACACACAAGACACACCTGGATGAAAAATTGGTGGTAGAATTTCATTGTGTGGTCTGCATCTAGGGGTAACCGTGTTTTTGTATTTAGCTGTGCATGTAGGAATTGCGTTGTAACCTGCAGTTGATGTGCTGATGTAGGTAGCAGAAGGATTAATGCCCTGCGTGCATTTAACAATGATAAAGATGCTTGAATTATAACAGTGCTTCGCAGTTATATAGCTCTTCTGAGCATTCAGAGAGCAAGTGTAGCATAGTGGTTAGAGTGCTAGACTAGGATCTGGGAGACCTGAGGTTAAAATCCTCACTCGGCCATGGCAGCTTGCTGGGTGACCTTGGGCCAGTCACACACACTCTGTCTCACAGGGCTGTTGTGAAGATAAAATGGAGGAGGGAAGAATTATATCAGTTGCTTTGGGTCCCCAGAAGGGAGAAAGATGGGGTGGAAATGAAGCAAACAAGTAAATTCAAAGCTCTTCAAGTATGTTCTACTAGCAGTTCTTACAGAGACTTTGTAAAGTAAATTAGCATAATGTGTTGTCGAAGGCTTTCACAGCAGGAGTTCATTCGCTGTTGTAGATTTTCCGGGTTGTATGGCCGTGGTCTTGGCATTGTAGGACCTGACGTTTTGCCAGTAGCTGTGACTGGCATCCTCTTAGCATACTTATCTCGATGTTCCGGACAGGGGGCTGCAATTCAGAGAGGGTGGGTTGCCTAAGGCCAGTGAGCGAGTCTGTGGTAGAAGCTAGATTTGACCCAAAAACTTTAATGATGAATGCATGAAGTAATAGCAGTACTGGAAAATGTAGCCAGATAATGGTGTGTGCCCCCCCCCCCCCCGGGGTTGCACTGGTGCACTCTGAGTGCTTTGCTGGCCACAGTTGCTTTGGGCGAGAGAAGCTTTTCAGAGCTGAAAATGATAACTGTCTGTCTTCTTCAGTGCCCCAAAAGAGACCAGTAGGTGTTTGCCACACTTTTCAATTGATGACTTTGCTTAATGACAATTAAAGCAATTGGTGAGACATAAGTCTTACCAATTGTCTTAATCCAATCTTCGTTAGATTTACTGCTCTGTTACTTATGCACCTTGGCTCTAATTAGCCCTTCCTCCTGAAAACGCCCTCCCCACCTATACGTAATGGTTGGTGACTTCCCTTTCAATGTATCTGAAGAAGTGTGCATGGACAGGAAAGCTTATACCTAGACTAAAACTTTGTTGGTCTTAAAGTTGCCACTGGACTCAAACTTTGTTCTTCTGCTTCAGACCAACATTGCTACCCACCAGAATAGATTTTTCCTGTCCTTCTAACGGGCTTTGCCACAAAATGCATTTCCCCCCCTGCATATCGGCTGTCTTGTTTGCATTGTGATCCTTTGACAAGTTAGTTTGGCCTAAATCAATCGAAATCTGGGTTTAGGCTGGAGCAGCCTAGCCTGGGATAGCACTGTTAGCCTTAGGTTGCCATGTACTCTGTGTCGTCACTTGACTATACATCAGGCTTTCTGTTTTGCTTAGTAAGATGTGAGTCAACTGTGAACATGTTACAAATTTTAACAAGTCAGGTCCAGGGCTCATTTCCTCCACATTCATACAGGAGCTGTGGAGAAAGTAATTTTTAAAGTGCACTTGGGATGATGGAGCAGGGAGGGGAGGACGTTTTGCACTTCAGAACTTCCGTTCCCTGTAGCCGCTCTCTGTTTGCAGGCAAAGTGAATCCCTAGACCGGAATCACTAAAATTCATAGCATGTAGTTTGGCCTGATTGCTTTCTTTTCTAGGCATGCAAATCTCCGTGCTGCTCCCCTATCTTATATGTGCCAAAATCAAGATGGTGACCCTTTTAAAAAAAAGATAGAGCAGCAGGAGTAATGTTTTCCCAGTTTATTTGTGCGGTTGATGTTTCTTTAGTTGACTTCTTTGTTTCTGCCGTTGCCTTGATGAAGCAGATATTCCAGGGCAGTAGTGACGTCAGAGGCTTGCCCTTCAACAGAGTGAATGCTGTGGATTTTTTAAAGCTGCCTCTTGATCATTTCCCTCCCTCTCTTTTTCATGTTGCTGATTTGCCTCCACTTTCATGTCAGTGCACCTGTTGTTGGCATTCCCTGATCATTGCTTCCCTGGGGCAGATATCCCATCTTCCTCTTCTCTTTCCCCCCAGGTCCTCCACCACCTTTTTGATGAGTACGCCACCTTTGACAGAATCACTTTCACGGACATCATCCTGGGCTTCCTCAGCTTCTTCGTGGTATCCCTGGGGGGTGTCTTTGTCGGGGTGATCTATGGCATCATCGCTGCCTTCACCTCCCGCTTCACTTCTCACATCCGTGTCATTGAGCCTCTCTTCGTCTTTCTCTACAGCTACATGGCATACCTGTCAGCAGAACTCTTTCACCTTTCGGGCATCATGGCGTAAGTATTGGCAAGGCGGGCCTTTGAAGCCACACTCCAGTGGGGAATCTGCCAGCTCAGGCTTCTGAAAGGGTGCACCTCTTCTTCTTCTTTTCAGTTCCACTTTTTAGAGAAAAACTGATTCCCAAAGCAGTCATATTTCAATAATAATAATAATAATAATAATAATAATAATAATAATAATAATAATAATAATAATAATAATAATAATAAAAACGTCTTCTGGCTTGGCTCAGTCATTTTCCGAACGGCTGCTTGTCGACCAGGCTTCAGGACCCATATGTCAAATCGCCACACTGCCACCGCCTGGCCGGAAACATCCACTGCAGGGATTTTTTTAGCCGAGACGTTCTTCCGCCTTTTCCGAACCTCGACCAGGACGTCCCGACCATCAGCTAACACCCTCCCACAAGGGAGATTGGTGTGCCCACCCTCTCTAAGGAGTGGTTCCCATTTTATCTACTCGCCGAACTTTCCCCATATGTTCCCCCGAGGGAAATCCGGGACACAAAATTGCTTGGTCCCCCCTGGCCCTAGGGATGCTAAGTTAACAGCAACAAGAACCAGGGCGTTCTCCCTAGCTGCACCGACGCTATGGAACCAGCTCCCAAATGAAATTTGAGCTCTGTGGGATCTTCAACAATTCCGTAGAGCAGTGAAGACCGAGCTGTTCCGACAAGCGTTCTAACAGCCCTGGCCACACTGACCATCCCACATAAGCACTAGCACTTTATAACAGATGGCCGCCACATTCTAATTTTAATAAGTTGTATTTATTGTATTGCTTTGTATTGTTTTAGATGTGACAATCGGTATTAATTGTATACTGGTTTTAACCATTGTAAGCCGCCCTGAGCCGCCTTGGCGGGAGGGAGGGGTAAAAGTCTAACAAATAAATAAATAAATAACTAGAAGGTGCTCTACATAAATGAACATAAAAGACAGGCTAGGATCTGCCATGGAAACTTGCTGGGTGACCTTGGGCCAGTCACACACATTCAGCCTAACCTGCCTCATAGGGTTGTTGTGAGAATAAAATGGAGGAGCGGAGATTGTTGTAAGTAGGGTTGCCAAATCGGCTCACCCCTCGGAGCGGGGGAGCCGTGCCGGTGTCCGAGAGTTTGTGCCGATGCGCGTGCGCCGGCAGCACGTCACCTGAAGTGACGTGGGATGTTGCTGACGTTGGGGGCGTGGCCGGGCTCCGCGGGGGGAAAAACCATATGGTTTCCCCCCCCCCGACGAGCTCAGCCACGCCCCCAATGTCAGCAACGTGGCTGCGTCACCCGCAGCTTCGGGGGCAGGGTTCCCCCGGGCCCTGATTCTGCCGGGGCGGAAATCGGGGCCTCCGAAGCGGGGGATTCCCCGCCCCTGGGCCCATTTGGCAACCCTAGTTGTAAGCCACTTTGGGGTCCCTGTTGGGGAGAATGGCATGGTATAAAATAAGGGGGGGGGGAAATGAATAGAGCATGTTGTAAACATCCCTGAACATCCCTGACAAGCTCAGTCTTGTTAGAACTTGGAAGCTAAGCAGGGTTGGCTCTAGTTAGTACCCGGAGGGGAGGCCCCAAGAAAGTTCAGGGTCTCTATGCAGAGGAAGGTGATGGCAAATCACCTCTGCTCATGTCTGGCATAGAAAACCTCATGAGTCACTTGCAACTTGACAGTGTACAATTAATCAATTAAAGCAAGGCTTGCTTTAGCCCTGACAATGGATGAGGGCAAAAAGAGTCATTGACGGGATTTTCTAGAGTCCCTCATTTTTAAAATGGGTTGCTACTGAGACACGGAACTGCTTTGTACAATTAGCAGCCCAGCTGAAACAAGGCAATGTGTGACTTCAGCTTTCTGTGACTTCTGCGTGAGCTGGCATCACGTTTAAATGGGGCCTTAAAAGAGCAGAGATGTCAAGGAAGAAGAGGGGAGAGACAATTTAGGCTAGTCCGCCAGGGGTCTTTTTGTAGAAAAAGAGCTGCAGGAGCTCATTAGCATAACTCATTAGCATATGCCACACCCCCTGATATCACCGGAAGTGTGTCATAAGGCCACACCCCCTGACATCACCGGAAGTGTGTCAGAAGGCCACACCCCCTGACATAAGCCTTCTGGGGGGGGGTCCCCATTTGGAAGAAAAGCAGGGTTATCAATGTGCACAGATAGACAGAGAGACAGAGGAAGAGACAAGGACTGTTCTTTGCAGTAAAAGCCAGAAGCCTCATTTAAATAAAATCTAGCTCTGAGCCTTTGGCCTAAGACAACTGCAGATCTGCTTTCCCGATATCAATGTCAGTAGCAACAAATCAAATATTTGGTACCCAGATATGTAGAAGCTATGAAATAGCTGACTGATATTGCCTCTTTATTTCTGGCACCACAGTCAAAGGATAGATATGTCTGTGTAACAGTTTAAGTAGGGTCAACTTTTGTGCAGCATTTCTATTTATTTATTTATTTATTTATCAAATTTATACCCCGCCCTCCCCCGTAGGCTAGATGTTACAACAGAAAGATTAGAAGAGCACAGCAGATCTGATAGTTCCGAATAGATTACTGGGCAGACCACAGGAGAATTTAAAATCTGGAATACCCAGGTTCAAATCCCCACTCAGGCCATAGAAGCTTGCTGGGTGACCTTGGGCCTCTTACACTCTCTCAGCCTAACCTATCTCACAGGATTTCTGTGAGAATAAAATGGGGGAAGTAGAATGATGTAAGCTA
>NW_015166419.1:2071891-2100255 GCF_001447785.1 Gekko japonicus
AACTGGGACCCAATGACATCATAGGGAGGAGCTAGTGACATCACAGACCATGGTCACTATCTATGGAGGTGGATCCATGTGGGATTTAGGGATGGGCTCCCCAGAAAGTTAGGGAGGCCTGGGAACCGCCCTAGCGATGTCCCTGGGCTGGGCTAACCCCAGGAACAGTTGCCTTCTTAGCACACTGCTTAGAAACTTAAAAAGCCCCACACACACTCCACACTGGAATAAGAACATAATATCAGGCCATACCACATTGCAATAAAGCCCCTACAACTGTATACAGAAATACTGAGCTTTCCTACCATTTGCCACAACTAGCCCACCACACAACCAGGATCAAGACTCCTAAGTGGACCAACAGACAGGCATACACTCGTTTGAGAAACTGAGTATTACAACACCTCTGGAACATTACAGATCAGTAGAGGCAGCACTGCACAGTGGTCAGAGTTGCAGATTGATGTGGGGAGACCCAGGTTTGTATTCTCACTCTGCTGGCTGAGTGACCCCGGGCCAAATCTCCCCTTCTCTACCTAACCCTACCCCACAGGGTTGTTGTGAGGATGAAATGGAGACTCATGGGCAGGGTCCCCAGCTTCCCCGGCAGGAGCACTATGTTAAGAAATCTCTCACAATTATGCAGCCATAGCAGGCAGGAGGGAAGGAGGTGAATACCTCCAGCGCCAGAGACTTGTAGAAGAAGAGTCAAACTTTGGGGACTCACTCGTGCACCAGAGGGCCAAGGCAGCAGGAGGCAAGAAGCCTGGGCGAGCTGGGCTCCTCCTTGCCTGGCAGAAGATGAGGTGCAGAGGCGAGAGGTGGGCAAGCAGAAGAGGCACTCAGCCGGCCGCACAAGCTGCATGCAAAGAAACTCCCGCCGCCCCAAGCTTCAGGGCTGCCTCGTTAAAGGAGTGCAAAGGCCAGACTCGCAAATGAGGAAAAGCAAGCTCAGGGTTCGGCCCCATTATATCCTATGGGCCATTGAAGTCAATGGCAAAAACATAGGGTATATTCTGGGGGCTGGAGGGGAGGGGGTTTGAGGGAGAGGCTCCAAAATCGCAGGGTAGCTGCTGGAGCCTTTCTCCAAAATACCCGCCATGTTTCAGGAACATTGAACCAGGGGGTCCAATTCTACGGG
This sequence comes from Gekko japonicus, assembly GCF_001447785.1. Classification (NCBI taxonomy): domain Eukaryota; kingdom Metazoa; phylum Chordata; class Lepidosauria; order Squamata; family Gekkonidae; genus Gekko; species Gekko japonicus. The sequence goes on from NW_015166419.1 coordinate 2,073,033, forward strand.
CCCCCAAACAAGTTGCCCCCATCCCCTCCATTGTTCTCTATAGTGGGAAAAAAGTTACCTTTTTGAGGTGTGGTGACCAGAACTGTGCACAGTATTCCAAATGAGGTCACACCATTGATTTATACAGGGGCATTGTGATATTGGCTGATTTGTTTTTCAATTATCTTTCTAATAATCCCCAGCATAGTGTTTGGCTTTTTAAATTGCAGTTGCACACTGTCGCAACATTTTCAGTGAGTTATCTACCATGATTCCAAGGTCTCTCTCTTGGTCAGTCTCCACCAGTTCAGACCCCATCAACGTGTATTTATAGTTAGGATTTTTGGCCCCAAATGTGCATCACTTTGCACTTGGCCGCATTGAACCCCATTTTCCACGTTGACGTGGCCCACTCTCCCATCCTTGACAGGTCCCTTTGGAGTGCCTCACAATCCTCCCTGGTTTTCACCACCCTGAACAATTTCGTGTCATCCGCAAATTTAGCCACTTCACTGCTTACTCTCAACTCCAAATCATTAATAAACAAGTTAAAAAGCATTGGACCCTGTACTAAGCCCTGCAGTACCCCACTGCTTACCACTCTTCACTGAAAAAATTGCCCATTCATACTCGTTCTCTGTTTCCTATTAATTAGCTAGTTTTGATCCACAAGAGGACTTGTCCTTTTATCCAATGACTACTGAGCTTACTTAGGAGCCTTTGATGAGGAACTTTATCAGAAGCTTTCTGGAAGTCAAGGTAAACAACATCTATTGGGTCCCCCTTGTCCACATGTTTGTTCACCCCCTCAAAAAACGCTAACAGGTTAGTGAGACAAGATCTTCCCTTACAGAACCCATGCTGAGTCTGCCTCAATAGTTCATCAATGTGCCTACTAATTCTTTCCTTAATAAAGAGTTTCCACCAACTTACCCGGTATTGACGTCAGAGTGACTGGCCTGTAATTTCCCGGATCGCCTCTGGAACACTTTTTAAAGATGGGAGTGATGTTGGCTACTTTCCAGTCCTTAGGAATGGAGGCATATTTTAATGAAAGATGAAATATTTTTGTCAGGAGATCCACAAGTTCACATTTATTTATTTATTTATTTATTTATTTTATTTGACTTATCTCCCGCCCTCCCCGCATGGCAGGCTCAGGGCAGGTTACATCAAATTTGGTAAAAATACAATATACAAAAATTAACACAGTTAAAACACCAATAAAATACAAATCTAATTAACATTAAACTTATTTTACTGTTTTAACATCTTCAAATGTGTTTAAAATACACCCAAAAGAGAGAGCTACGAACGGCTGTGCCCTGCGCAACCTTAGTACAGGTATCTTAGTTTTTGCCATCTGAGAGGTAGGAAAAAAATAAAAGTTGGAAATAATAAACACACATTTTTGTAGTAGACAAAAGAGTGTTATTTGAACAGAAACAGCTTCATGCGGTCGTATTAGAGCTAGCAGCTCATTTGGGTACTGAGCTAAGTTTTGTAACATGGAACCATTTAATAGCACGTTATAGCCTATCCATTATTGGCAAAATTAAGTCATGTTTAAAGAGTAAATATAAGCATGAAAATGTGTTGTTGTGAATGTAGGATATACATATTTTAAATCAGTAGTATGTTCAAATCGCCAAATGCTGGCTTCCGTTTTCCTTACAACCCAGGATTTGGTGCGGTGACTCAATCCTGGTTTTGGAATCCTTCTTAGTAGGGAAAAAAAATAGGGAAAGTGCAAATCATAGTTTGCAAGTTTACACACAGTGGTTTTCTAGGGAAGGCAGAAATGAGTCATCAGCTGACCAAAAGGAGGGAGTGGGAGCTCAAGTATCCCCTGGGTTCATGCACATAGCGATAAACTTTGGTTTACCATTCTGGCTGAACTGTGCAGTATATCTCTGAATCCTAATTCTTTGGCACTGCACGTATTTAATTTATTATTATTACTTATTTACTTAATCTATACCCTGGTTTTCTCCCCAGTGGGGACCCAGAGTGACTTAAATCATTCACCTCTTCTCCATTTTATCCTCATAATAGCCCTGTGAGGTAGGTGAAGCTAAGTGTATGGGAAATAGCCCAAGGTCACCCAGAGCGTTTCCATGGAAGAGTGGGTGATTTGAACTGGGTCTCTCAGATCTTATTTTGGTACTCTAACCACTATATCATACTTGAAGCTTGTGATAGTGATTTTCTGTTCTTTTTCCCTACCTCCACTTATTGATACAGTAAAAGGAACCTTCTTTTATGGGGTTGGAAGTCCAGCTAGCCCAGTACTAACTGTCCAGTGTTTCAGAGTCTTTCCTGGCCCTGAGTTGAGACTTTTTAACTGGGTGTGCAACAGATTTAACCCAGGAGCTTTTATGTGTAATCTGCCCTAAGGCCACTGGTTCCTTCCCTTCTACCCTAAACCTCACATTTGAACAACAATGGAATGTAGGCTTCCCAAGCCTGACACTTGTGAGGGAAATGTCCCTCTCTTGTGACTTCTGTGACTCTTTCTTCCTGTCTTTGCAGGCTCATTGCTGCTGGGGTGGTCATGCGCCCTTATGTGGAGGCCAACATCTCCCATAAATCCCACACCACCATCAAGTACTTCCTGAAGATGTGGAGCAGCGTCAGTGAGACCCTCATTTTCATCTTTTTGGGTGTCTCCACTGTGGCTGGGCGGCACCGCTGGAACTGGACCTTTGTCATCTGCACCCTGATTTTTTGCTTGATTGCCAGGGTCTTAGGTAAGGCTCTCAGGGTCAAAGGGGGAGCAGGAGGAGGAGGTTTGTACCTGTGCGCAGACCACAAAATTTAGCCGTTTGTCCAGGGTGGAGGCAACCCTAGAATGTTAGGAATGCAGGACCTGCAAGGGGCTATTCCAGCTTGTTGTTGGGCAGGATTCCCCAAGAGAAGGAAACTTCCTGCTTAGCCTATACCAGTGATTCATTGTGAGTTGCAGTTCTCTGACAAATGGCGTGGGAGGTTCAGACTCCTAAGCTGGAAGAGGACATGCTTTGGCCTCCCTCCTCCTGGTGGGGGGGAAGGAGAAAGGGGTAGAAATGCTGCACTACAAGCATAGTTCTCTGTCTTGCCTTGTGCCTGGCAGAATTTGAGTAATTCAGGTACGCCAAGCAAATATTAATACACTTGCTTGATCTGAACAGTTGATACCAAGTTTTAGGATTTGATTCTGCTTCTTCTGTAGCACTGGGCGCTGGAAGAGAAGAGAAAGTCGCTCAATTCAGACATCATGTGAGATCATAGTTAAGAAAGCATAACTGTAGGTTGGCTTGACATCCAGACTGGTGAGCCATGGTTTGTGATCTGCTAGTAAACCAAATTGAGCTACAATGGTTGGAAGCGAATCTGCAAACTGTAGTTTGTGCTAACTGTGGTCTGGTATGAAGTCTTAATTGACAGGCCATCACTTCTACACATAAAACTGCCTTATCCTGAGTCAGACCCATGGTCCATTGAGGTCAACACTGACTGGCAGATGCTAGCTATGGGTCTCTGGTCAGGGTCTTTCATACCACCTACTACCTTATCCTTTTAATTGGAGATGCCACAGGGTGAACCTGGGACCTTTTGCATGCAAAGCAGATGCTCTGTCACTGAGCTGGGGTCCCAGTGGAGGCTGCTGCACCATGGAAATGGGACTGGACATGAAACTGAGTGTTGATGGGAGTGGGGAGAGGAAAATAGGCAGTGGCTGCACACTTGCACTCTGTCTGCCTGTTATGTTTTTGAAAGCACAGAACTTTTGTTTTAGGATCAAAACTATGTTAAAGTATGGCCGGGTGTGATGTCTGAGTTATGCAAGAGGTAAAGTTTAGGAGGTAGAAGTCCAGTGACTTTTGTCTCTTGCTCCCACACTTGAGGATAATTTAAAATTGAAAGCATGTGGCATTCCCCTCCTTGATTGTACAGCATGTGGGGAATTGCTGAATGCTCCTCTGTGTTTGTAAAAAGGTAAAGGTTCCCTTGCTCGAAAGCCAGTCGAATCCGACTCTAGGGTTGCGGTGCTCATCTCAGTTTCAAAGCTGAAGAGCCAGCGCTGTCCGAAGACATTTCCGTGGTCATGTGGCTGGCATGACTAAACACCAAGGTGCACGGAACACTGTTACCTTCCCACCAAAGTGGTACCTATTTATCTACTTGCAATTTCTTGCTTTCAAACTGCTAGGTTGACAGGAGCTGGAACTAGAGATGGGAGCTCACTCCATCATGCGGCACCTGGGTCTTGAACTGCTGAACTACTGACCTTCCACAGCCTGCAGTTCAGCGTCTTAACCACTTGAGCCACCGCAGCTCCGTTTGTAGACAACACTTTATAGTAAAAAAGCATACCAAGATGCAGGATTTCACATAGCCTTCCTGACTGATGTACTAGTTTTCCAACAAACCCCCCCCTCCCAATAGTCATGTATTATTTCTCCTGGTTGGCTCTGCGGTCGAGTAAACGAATACATTCAGAATTTGGGAGGAATTTTCCTGCAAGTCAGATCAGCTGGTGATCTGACATCTTCTGTATCAGAGTTGTTTCTTTGAGCCACCATGTGTGTGCATTTTGCCATGTTTCTTTCTTGTTTTGGTATGTTTTGGTGTCTCCACATCCTGCCTGGAAACTTGCAAACTCAATTAAAAGCACATATGGCCCCATAACAAGGAAGAATTTTTCTTTGCCAGCCTTCATTCCTCTTTTGGCATTCCCAAACTGTAATAGTGCGGTGCAGCTTTTTTCTGCTGAAATTATTATTATTATTATTTTGCTTCTGGGTGTTTTCAACAGTATATTCCTCTTTATGTTTGCCTTACCCTAGTAAACTTCTCTTGCTGTGATTATTTATCATTCAGGTGTCCTTGGATTGACTTGGTTCATTAACAAATTCCGCATTGTGAAGTTGACCCCGAAGGATCAGTTCATCATCGCCTATGGTGGCCTGCGAGGGGCCATCGCCTTTTCTCTGGGTTACCTCATAGAGGAGACACATTTTGACATGAGAGAAATGTTCCTCACAGCCATCATCACAGTCATCTTCTTCACTGTGTTTGTGCAGGTAAATTTGTAATCTTCCTTTAAGGATGAGGATTAAACCAAGGGTCCCCAACGTAGTTGAGCTTGTGGGCAGTTTTGGAATTTTGAGAACAGGTAGCACGCACCCTGACAAAATGGCTGCCACATGGCCAACTACAAAATGGCTACCATAAGGGCTGAGTCCAATAGTAAACTGTTGGGAGGTTCCACATGTTAGGAAGTTCCAAGCCAGACATCCTCCTACAGTGAAGACAGCTGTTTCCAAATGGGTGATCTCTACAGACACACCGGTGATGCGTCTTCTGAAGTACCTCCTTCTGCGCTGAAATGAGAGAAAACCCAGTCGGGCACTTTTCTTTTATCCGGAAATATTAGAAAGTTGGGTCATGCCATAAAATTGATTGGAGGGACAGAAAAAGGGAAATATTTCTTTGTGCAATGCAGGGCTTAGCTTACTATTTATCTGTCTGGTACATTAAAAAAAAACCCAGCCTTCCTCTTAGTCATTATGGTTCTCCCCCATTCCTTCAATTTTATTCTCACAACAGCCATGTGAGATGGGTTCAGTTTTGGGAGAATGACTGGCCCAAGGTCATTCAGCAGGTTGCACAGCAGAATGTGAATTCAATCCTGGGTCTCTCAGGTCCTATCAAAGTCCACTGGCACCTTTAAAACTAGTAGCTCAAGTGGTTAAGATGCTGAACTGCAGACCGGAAGGTCAGTAGTTCAGCAGTTCAAGACCCGAGCGCTGCATGACGGAGTGAGCTCCCGTCTCTGGTCCCAGCTCCTGCCAGCCTAGCAGTTCGAAAGCAAGAAATTGCAAGTAGATAAATAGGTACTGCTTCGGTGGGAAGGTAACAGCGTTCTGTGCACCTCGGTGTCTAGTCATGCCGGCCACATGACCACGGAAACATCTTTGGACAGCCCTTGCTCTTTGGCTTGGAAACAGAGATGAGCACCACATCCCTAGAGTCTGATTCGACTGGCTTTCGAGCAAGGGAAACCTTTACCTTTACCTTTACTAGCATTTAATTCAGTGTGAGCTTTTCTGAGTCCCGACTCACTGTCTGAAGAGGTAAGCTGTGACTCATGAAAGCTCATATTGAAATAAATGCTGTTAGTCTTTATAAGTGCCACTGGACTTTTGTTTTGCTATGACAGACTAACACAGCTATTTGTTTGCAGTCTCCTAGATCCTAGTAGTCTGACACTTCAAATCAATATACCACTTTGGCTCTCTGAGTTCATTGCTGCTAGATACTTGCTGACATAAATGGCATTAAAGTGGGATTGGACAGATTTGTGGAGACCAGATCTAAGAACAGCTACATGAAACCATACTGGGCAGTGGGAGGCAGCCGGTGAAAGATGTTGGCTCTGGGAAGCAGAAGATAAAGGCATCTGGTCAGCCACGGTTGGAAGCCTCATAGATTTGTGGTCTGATTTTGCAAAGGTGGTTCTTAAATCCTGAAGATTATGTCACCTCCGGCAGTTCTGCTGCTGTTTGACCAGGAACCCTCCTGTGACCTTCAACAAGCACCTTCATAACTGGGAGGTTTTCTCTAGAATGAGAACGGGTAGAAGGACTTGTGCCTTTCCTTTGGATCCTACCCTGTTATCCTTGTTGAACAATGGCCCCACCTGGCTTGATTTGCCCATTTGTACAGTCACCTACCTTGGCCTGGATGTCCTAGGCCAGTGGTGGCGAACCTATGGCACGGGTGCCAGAGGTGGCACTCAGAGCCCTCTCTGTGGGCACGCGTGCCATCGGCCCAGCCAGGCCCAGACCGTCATTAAAATGTTGAATTCTCTGCCAAATAATTTTAAGTAAATGAAAGCATTTGGGATTGCTTTCCTTACTTTGTTTGGATCATCTTAAGTTAGTGTATGAGTTGTTTTTTCTAAAGTAAAACCTCAGTATTCAGGTTAAATTGCCGTGTTGGCAATTTAAATAAGTGGGTTTTGGGTCGCAGTTTGGGCACTCAGTCTCTAAAAGGTTCGCCATCACTGTCCTAGGCTAACCCAATCTTGTTAGACTTTGGATGCTAAGCATTGTTGGTCAGGGTTAGTACTTAGAAGAAGAAGAAGAGGAGGAGATTGGATTTATACCCTGCCCTTCACTACCCCAAGGAGTCTCAGAGCGGCTTACAAACTCCTTTCCCCTCCCCACAACAGACACCCTGTGAGGTAGGTGGGGCTGAGAGAGCTCTTGACAGAAACTGCTCTTTTTCCAAGAACAGCTGTGCCAGAACTATGGCTTGGCCAAGGTCATTCAGCCAGGTGCAAGTGGAGGAGTGGGGAAACAAACCCGGTTCTCCCAGATTAGAGTCTGCACACTTAACCACTATACCAAAGTTAGGTAGGGACCGCTGAGGAAGTCCATTGAGGAGGGGCATAAATCCCTGTCTGAACAAACTGGTCCTTTCCTGTGGGTGACTGAGGTGGTTGTAGTCAGTCCGCACCAAGTGCTGCACCAAAGTGCTGTCAAGTTGCAGCTGACTTACAGCAACCCCATAGGGTTTGCAGGACAAGAGACATACAGAGGTGATTTGCCACTTGCTGCGGACTGACTACAACCGAGCATTAGGGTTCCCCATGTTTAGAACTGAGCATACACATGAATTCTGCATCATGGTGGGACTGTGGCTCAGTTGCAGAACAGCTGCTTTGCATCCAGAAGGTTCCTGGTTCAATCCCCAGCATTTCCAGTTAAAAGGACCAGGCAGGAGGTGATGTGAAAGACCTTCCTCTGAGTGAGACACTGCAGAACTGCTTTTAATCTGAGTAGACAATGCTGACCTTAATGGACCTTAATGGTCTGATTCAGTATAAGGAAGTTTCATGTGTTCAAGGTCACTCTTATCTACTCCGAGTGGCAATGGCTCTCCAAGATCTTGCATAGACCTACTACCTGATCTTGTAGCTGGAGATGCCATGGATTTGAACCTGGACCTTCCCACCTAGTTTAGAAGTTAACTAGCTCAGTATAGCCTATGTCAGCTGTCTGTCATTTCCTGGATTACGTCTGAATATTGCCCCATTATCTTTCAGAGCCAAATAGGCTTTCCCTCAGGCAGCTAGCACTCTTACGATGAACCGGTTTGTCTCTCCACAGGGTATGACCATCCGTCCTTTGGTGGACCTTCTAGCAGTGAAAAAGAAGCAGGAGACCAAGCGGTCCATCAATGAGGAGATTCACACGCAGGTGCTGGTTTGGTTCTACTTGGCCATGAAATATCCTCATGTGCTGCTTTAGTTCTGCTGCCTCCATAATCATTTTCTTTTCTCCTTCATGTGTCATTGCCAGTTAGGTGTACAAAGCAGGTAATAACCCCTCAAGTACATTTTTAAAAGGAAGCAGCATGCGGGAACAATTTGGGACTGAAATTTCCAAGGTTATTTGCATATTTCCACCCCCACCCCCACCCCCACCCCCAATGCTGCCCTCCACAGGATCCAACCCCCAAATCTCCAGGTATTTTCCTAATCAGAACTGCCCACTGTATTTGACATGGCTTAATTTGCCTATAAAGCAAGTGGTTGGCATGGGACTTCCTTGCCCCCCAGGGGCCAACTTCGGGATTGCGCCTTATTCCACCACTTCCCAATCTTTACATAATTGGTGAGATTGCTCATACCACTTTATTTCTATTTCTGTTTTATTTTTTAAAATCTGGTTAGCGTGAACTTCAGCATAGGAGAAGAGAAACGTATGATTTCCAAATACTTTTTAAAAAAATTACAAGGCAGTTGGAGCAGTGGTCTGATGCTCAAGTTGTACCAGTCGGAAGGGAAGGAAGAAAAGGGGGGGGAGGTTGTCACAGCACCAAACAAATCAAATGATTATTAATGGTGTGGACAGGGATGCAGAGGTGCGTCTTTGAGCCATCTGGCGCTGACCTTCTCTCATAGATTCTTCTCCCTTTTCCATGCATTTAGATTATCCATCTCTCTGACAAATGTCTTCCTCCCACTCTCTAAAGTATGGCAGGTAACTAGAAGGACACAAGTAAAGGAGAATGAACTTGTAACATTTCAGATCCTTGCCCTTTTGGAATATTCCCCTCTGTTTAAAAACTGATTCCCTGGAAACAGGAAACCAGCACACAAAGCAAATAGAGTGGGTAGAATCTTGTCTTCCTGCTGTTCTAGTTTTCTATTGTGGGAAGGTGTTTTGTTTTTAATGCAGAGGAACATTTCAAGCTGGAATCCACCCCTGAAGTATGTGCCGTCAGTTCTGTTCCCTCATTCTTCTGCTTGGCCTTAGAGCTGCCAAAATGGTGGAGCTCCTTCATCAGCAAGATCCCTTGGACATTTCAAAACGTTTTTAACCTCCAAAGAGGTTTTAAGTGAGTTAGGATCAGATTGTTTAAGTTGGATTCCTTTTGTCATGCCTTGGTTTTTTTGTTTGTTTGATTTTTTTGCTTTTGTTTGGTACATAACTCTGACCTTTTTATTTATTTAAAATATTTCTATGTCTGCCTTTCTCCTGCTCAGTGACCCCTGCTGTAGAGCAGTCCATACATTTAGACCAGCTGTTCTCCATGCAGCAGCCCTCAGAGCAGCTAATGGGCTATGCCAAGTCATCTTTTTCCTGGGTACAAAATACTACAGGCTTGGGCTTCAGTTTCAGAGATAAACTGTGCAGATTTTTACATAGCAGATGAGCAAACAAAAGCATATTTATTCATTTCCTCTCTTCCCCTTCCTTAAAGTTCCTGGATCATCTTTTGACTGGGATTGAGGATATATGTGGCCACTATGGCCATCACCACTGGAAGGACAAGTAAGTGTTGAGCCAGCAAGGCTGCTGCTGTTCATTAATTTCCTTTGGGCTGGCTTATCCGTTGGATGGGATGTTTGCAGCAAAAATCACTGGCTTTGGCTCTCTGCAGGACACCTTAGCACTGCCTTTGCAGCTGGTATGGCACAGCGAACAGTAGAGTTCATAGTAATGCCTCATTGAGAGCCAGTTTGGTGTAGTGGTTAAGTGTACGGACTCTAATCTGGGAGAACCGGGTTTGATTCCCCACTCCTCCACTTGCACCTGCTGATGTGACCTTGGGTCAGTCACAAGCTCTGGCACAGCTGTCCTTGAAAAAGAGCAGTTTGTGTCAGAGTTCTCTCAGCCCCACCCACCTCACAGGGTGTCTGTTGTGGGGAGGGGAAGGGAAAGGAGTTTGTAAGCCGCTCCGAGACTCCAAGTGAAGGGCGGGGTATAAATCCAATCTCTTCTCTTCTTCTTCTCAGCAAATGCCTGGAGAGTTGGGGAAGGGTGGCATTTGAGGAGAATACAGTGTCACTTCTGGGTAATGCTCTTAGCAGCCTCCTGTGGTCTCTGTGGGAGTTAACCATAGAGACTAGGGGAAATTTCTTGAGTGTCATTATGTGGAGGCCATGCCTTCTTTTGTTCCTCAGTTCTTCAGGTGAGGAAAACTGAGGCTGGGGGCAGGGAGTTTCCCAGGCCAGGCGAGTAAATTGGAAGCCTAGTGAACAAAGAAATGGGTTTGGCTCCCCACAGATGTGTCCCATGTTGTAATATTTTGCACTGTGCCATAGATCCAAGGCTCTCCAGTCCCTCTGTCTACATAGCATTTCACCAGGTTCTATTTCTTGATTACACTAAAGTGTGATGGGGCAGCAGAACTCAGAAACTGGCTTTTGTTCATTAAAAATTTTTAATGTGATGATGGTATAATACTTAACAGCATTAATGAGAACAGAACCCAGGGAATGGTGATGATACCTATTTTTTAAACTGAAGTAAAAGGATGCAATTGCATTTCTGTAAGAAAGAATCAAAGCAGGGAGGCCTGTTGAGGATTAACTGATCTGCCTTAGGCAGTACCATTCACATCTTAAATTGAGAGTGCTGTTTTGTGACAATCATGGGCACAGAAACTGCTGCTCACATTGACTGCAAGCCACTCATACCACAAGTTGAAACAGCAGTTTGAGAAGTGACTGTCCCATTGCTGTAGACGTGGTTATCAGGAGGCTACTGCCCAGCTGATATATTCTGGATACCTACACAATTCAGCAACAGTTAGGGGTATTTTTCAATTGTTCATTTTGTTAATTTCAAGGTGGAAGTTGTAAACATTTTTACTCCCCTCCCCCAATTGAAATCCATGGGGCTTAAAGCACTTAGCCGTGGGCTGGATCATACCCCAGGACAGGTAAATTTAATCCGTGATAAGTATGCTAATTTGTACAAGGTCTTCCTCCAAAATTGCCTGAACCACCAGCGACTTCTGTCTTTGAGGGGGAGCCAAACATTGGTCTTTGGTTTTGTGTCTCTTTCAGTTTACAAGCTGAAAACAAAACAAAACAAAAATCCTGACTTCTGTGGGCTTTGTTAACTGGACGGACTGGATGGTGGCATTTGATGTTTGTGTGGTTTTTTTCTTGTCTTTCTTTCTCCCCTCCCCCTCATATCACTTCTGAAAAGGCTGAATCGCTTCAACAAGAAGTACATCAAGAAGTGCCTGATCGCAGGGGAGAGGTCCAAAGAGCCCCAGCTGATTGCCTTTTATCACAAGATGGAGATGAAGCAGGCCATTGAGCTAGTGGAGAGTGGGGGCATGGGCAAAATCCCCTCTGCTGTCTCTACGGTCTCCATGCAGTGAGTACCATGTCAGGCAGGGAACTGAGAGTTAGTTCTCTGTAAGTGGAAGGAAGGGGTAACCCCCCCCCTCTTCCCCACAAACCTGGTAATACAAAGAAATTAACTTTTGAGGCTTCACAGTGTTGCCTAATATATTACCTTGAAATTGTAACAACAGCCCTGTAAGGTAGGCCAGGATTGTTGTTATCACCACAGTAGATTGACATAGGGAGCCTGCCTAAAGCCATCTTCATATTGATCAGTGTTGAGATTCAAACAAGGGGCTTCTTGATTCATGGCTCAGTCATAAGAACATAAGAAGAGCCCTGCTGGATCAGACCACTGGTCACACAGTGGCCAACTGGTTACTCTGGAGAGCCACCAACAGGGCACAGAAGCCAAAGCCTTCCCCTGCTGTTGTCTCCTGGCACTTGGTATCAGTGATTGACTGCCTCTGGATGTGGAGGTTCCTTTTAGTCACCGTGGCTAGCAGCCAGTCATAAAAGTACCCTCCATGAATCTGTCTAATTCCCTCTTAAAGCTGACTATGCCTGTGGCCATCATGAGAGGCAGTTTGGTGTAGTGGTTAGGAGCACAGGCTCTACTCTGGTAGAACTGGGTTTGATTCCCTATTCTTCCACAAGCAGCTGCTGGTGTAACCTTGGGTCAGTCATAAGTTCTTTTGGAGCAGTTCTTGGGAGAGCTCTCTCAGCCCCACCTACCTCACAGGGTGTCTGTTGTGGGGAGGGGAAGGGAAAGGGATTGTTAGCCACTCTGAGACTCCTTTGGGTAGTGAAGGGTGGGATATAAATCCAATCTCTTCTCTTCTTCTCTTCTTCATTACATCCCCTGGTAGCAAATTCCACATTTTAATCACTTGTTGAATAAAGAAGTATTTCCTTGTATCCATCTGAAATCTATTGCCCTTCACTTTCTCTGGGTGCCCTTGAGTTCTAGTATTTTGAGAGAGGAAGAAGAAGTTCCGTCAGTCCACTCTCTCTACCTTGGTCATAGTCATTTAGCCACTACGGTATACAAGCTGAGCACAGGATTTGTCATCTTGGAGCCAGGCAGAATGTGTCCGAAAGCAGTGGCACACTTGATTAGGAAGAATGGCAAGGAAGCCACAATAGAGACTGGTATCACAAAAGGACACCACTGACAGAACGACGGTGATTCTTTAGTGACCCTTGCATTATTTGTTCAGCTGGTCAAATGCAGAATCAGAAGCTTTGAAGACAAAGCGAGAATGACAGATGGGAGGTATCCTGAGGGCGGAACTCGCAAACCACAGGGCCCATCTGGACCGGAGGAAGTTGTATGCCAGTGCAAGTACAAGTCTAGAAAGGTTCTTTTTAGATCTAAGGTTACATTGACTAGGAACCACAAGGGGGTTGGCCGTCTCCTGTAACCCAAATCTCTGAGGCCTTTTCATTCTTAAAATCCACAGGAACATCAATCCGAAAGCCTTACCTGTGGAACGTATCCTTCCAGCACTCTCTAAAGACAAAGAGGAGGAGATCCGGAAGATCCTGCGCACCAACTTGCAGAAAACCAGGCAGAGGGTAAAGGGGGGGAGGGGAAATCCCTTAGCATTCATGGTCTGGAACATCTCAAAAGGTCAGTGTCCAGCATTCCAACTCCCTGGTCCCTATTCTTTCCACTCCCAAGGGCTAACCCTCACAACCAAAACTCACCAAGACAAATTGTGCGTGGGCATTAATCTCTTGCATTCCCCTGCAGCTACGATCGTACAACCGGCACACCTTGGTGGCAGATCCTTATGAAGAAGCGTGGAACCAGATGTTGCTGAGGAGGCAGAAGGCTCGGCAGCTTGAACAGAAGGTGCGAGGGAGGATGCCAATATGGGGGGGGGGGGTTTCCATGCAAGATCTTTCTCTGGTCAAGAAACTTTTATTTTCTTAATATATTTCACATATTCAAAAACAATTTCTAATAATCAGTTTCCCATCTCCCTCCCTCCTCTCCAGTGGCTTCCCGCAATGCGTTTCCCCTGTGGTCCAAAAGTCTTATACTTTCCAAGATAACAATCTTATGCTTAATATTGATCTAAACAAAGTAAATTTCTTTTTACATCCCAGTTTGTTTCTAGATAAATCTTGAAGTCATCCCATTCTTCAAAAAATTCTTGGTCTTCTTTGTTGTTTAGTTTTCTTGTTATTTTATCCATTTCTGCCATGAACAGAACTTTTTGTATCCAATCTTCTATTTCTGGTATTTTCTCTTGTTTCCAACATTGTGCATAAACCATTCTCGCAGTTGTTATTAAATACCAGAATAGAGTCTTTTTCTTCACATTTAGTTCTTCCATTTTAAGTCCTAAAAGCAGAATCTCAGGTGCTTTTTTAAAGGAAAATTTTAGTATTTTTTGCATTTCTCCATGGACTTTAGTCCAAAAGTCCATAGCTTTATCACAAGTCCACCACATATGGTAAAATGAGCCCTCGTGTTTCTTACATGCAAGATCTTTCTCTTCAGTGCCATTAGGAATATGACCTGCATCAGACTCTGATGTCACTTTTGTTGAACCTCCCAGCATCTTAGGCCAATGTCTTCTCTCCATTCTCATTAATACCCAGCCTTTTTCCCCAGTGGGGACCCAAAGCAGCTTATATCACTCTCCCGTCATTCATTTTATCCTCACAACAACCCAGTGGGGTAGGTTAGGCCAAGATTGTGGGACTAGCCCAAGGTCACCCAGCAAACTTCCCTGGCAGAGTGGGAGTTCAAACCTGGGTCTCCCAGATCCAGTACTCTAGCTACTACACAACATTGGCTAAGTATGCCCTGCACATTATGAGTCTTCTAAATGGCCATGAGTATGCTCAGTCCATATCCCAGGATTGTTATGAGGATAAAATGGCGAAGGGAGGATCATGTATGCTGCCCTGAGCTCCTTAGAGGATGCATGGGATTTAAAAAAATGTATTTAAGAACATTAGAGCCTGCTGGATCAGGCTAGGGGTCCATCTAGTACAGCATAAATAGGGCATAAAAGCCGAGGCCCTCCCCTGGTGCTGCCTCCCAGCACTGGTCTTCAGCGGTTTGCTCCCTTTGACTATGGAGGCTCCCTTCAGTCACCATGGAGCCACTGGCGGACCTTCCCTCCATAATCCATCGAATCCCCCTTTAAAGCCATCTATGCTTGTAGTTACCCCTCTTTCCACTGACAGTGAATTCTACAGTTTAATTATTCATTAAATAATTATTTCCTTTTGTTGTGCTGAGCTTATTTCCCATCAATGTCGTTGGGTGCCCCTGAGCTCTTGTGTTATGGGAGAGGGAGAAAACGCTCCCTCTCTCCCCTTCCCCCCCCCCATACATAATTTTGTAAACCTCTCTCGCGTCTCCCCTTAGCCATATTTTGTTCTGGACCAAAAAGTCCCAGGCTCTCCAGCTGTTCCTCCTAGGAAAGGTGCTGCAACCCCTGGGTCACCTTGGTGTTTGTCTTCTGTACTTTTTCCAGCTCTGCAGTATCTAGTGCATCTTATTCCAAATGAGGCTGCACAGTGGCTCTATAAGGCTGTCACAATATTTGCCATTTTCTTCTCAATCCCTTACCTAATAATCCCCAACAAAGCATTTGCCTTTTTTGTGACTGCTGCCCAGTGGATCATCGTTTTCATTGAGCTATCCACTATAACCCTAAAATCACTTTAAATCTTAGTCTCATCTGGTTCAGACCCAATCTGCGTATGTTTAAAATTAGGATTTGAGAGATAGGTTGTTTTTCTTAACTTACAACTTAAAAGTATGCAGAAACGGTGTCCTTTTTTAGCAGGTGGCTCCATTTTGCTACCCTGCTGATGGGCACCCAATTTTTCAGATGACAACGAGCCCTGTAAATAGATCTGGAAGCAATGGTTTGTCATTTGTCTACATTTAGATAACTATTTCTATATGGATTTCCCCCCCCAACTGAACAGCAACTGAACATCTTCCACAAAATTCCACTGCATAGCAAATGACTCTGGGACATGTCCTGGGCAGTGGCTGTCAGCTGGTAACATACATCCTAGGGAACCTTCAGCATTCCCTTATGGGTGAATGTTGGTAGCAACTGACAATCTTTCTTTCAAGGAAGCTTGTCTGCCTGTCCTGGATTTCACTGAAGATCCTGTGGTGCACTTCTGTGGAACTCCAGGTTTTTCCAGTTTGAAAAGTTACTGAGCTAAAAGGAAGTTAGACAAATTTACATCTTTCAGTGGCTCTTAGCCATCATGGTTAAATGGGACCCTCCATGTTCAGAGGCAGTATACCTCTGAATTCCAGATTCTGTGGAGCAAGAATAGGCTTTGACCTCTGTGCTCAGCTTATAGTTCCTGAGGCATCTGGTTGCCACTGTGGGAAATTTTTTATTTATTTATTTATTTAGACATTTTTACCCCACCCTCCCCGCAAGCGGGCTCAGGGCGGCTTACAAGGGGCATGCGCCCATACATAAAAACACATAAAACAGTAAAATCATGGATAATAACAACAATAACAATAATAAAGTGATTTTTTTTTTGGTAAACAAGACGGTCTTGAGTGGCTTTGATGGCATCTTCAAATC
Organism: Gekko japonicus; assembly: GCF_001447785.1. Lineage (NCBI taxonomy): Eukaryota > Metazoa > Chordata > Lepidosauria > Squamata > Gekkonidae > Gekko > Gekko japonicus. Next base: position 2,089,239 of record NW_015166419.1, read on the forward strand.
CTCCCCATTGGGGTGACACTGTCCGGAAGATGGTTCAAGCCGATCCCACATTGTCCATGCCACGCAATTTGTGGCGGAACTTCCAAGGGCGATTCCTATTTCCCGATGGTATCGCCACCGTTGGCGGTGGTGGCAGCGGCGGCCCCTGTGCAAAAGCCTGGCATGCATTGGTCTGGGATACATTGGGGCTCCCTACCCCCCACCCCCGTGGCCAATGCAGTTGAGCCAGAGGAGAACACATGGCATTATGGAGGTAGGGAGTGGGAGGTATTTCTAGGCAAGAGCTGTATGGTGGAAGGTTTGGAGACAGACATTGTAAAGGGGGAGAAAGGGGGAGGCTTTGTATCACAGAGAGAGCTTTATGGCAGGAGAGGAAGGAGGGGAGATGTAGCTGGGATCTTTTTTTTATTTTCAACACTTTTTTATTGAAGTATTAAAAATGCATACAACTGTTAATGTAAGATAGAACCACTTCAATTTTAACAAAAAATAGTTAGTACTAATAACAACATAATCTATACATCAATCTTTTAAGGAACGTGTGCTTCTGATTTCAGATAAACAACTACCTGACGGTCCCAACTCACAAAATTGATTCGCCGACCATGTCAAGGGCACGGATTGGCTCAGGTAAGAGGGACGGCTGCTTCTGTGTCCAGAGAGTAGAAACTGGTGGCCTGACAAAGGGGGGAGGTTTTTCAAAGCAAAGGTGCTGCTGCTGCTGCTGCTGCTACTTGCCTTGATCTTTCATGCCTCGCAAGTTTTGTTTTAATAATGTTGCTTTATTTTAACTAAAAAGGGTTTTCTCCCCACCTCCCAGCAGCGCTCTCGAAGCAGCTTCCATACAACAATTAAAACAAGGAACTAGCATGACAAAGGCCAAGATGAGCTGGCTCATGTTAAAACTGGGTTCCTAGCAATTAATGATAAGAAATGGTTTTAAATAAACCTTTCTGATCCAACAGAAAAACCACAGGACTCAAGTAATTGCAACAGAGAACCAATATGAGCCAACCCATATAATGAGCAGGGGAGATAAAATTAATCCGGCTAGAAAAGAGAAAGCAAGCCGTATCCAAAAGTAGTGAACTCCCAGGTTTTCCTCCTTCGTTAAAGAACTGTTTTCCCCTGGGTCCTAAAGTTCAGAAGTTTGAACTGATCAGTAGTGATGAGTTTCATAACTGAGGTGCCACAATAGAGAAGGCCCTGTCCTTTGTGCTCACCTCCTCCCCACTTCATTAAGTGGGGGCACACTCCACACAACCTTGGCAGCAGATCTCCACTGATGGTTTATTAGGGCCCACTGTATGAGGCCCTGTGGCACAGGGGTGTGTGTCGGATCGATACATTGGGTTTACCCTGCTTGTATCCTTGGCAGTCCACGGCAGAGAAAGGGGGGGGTTGTCATAACAGCAGGCCAGCTTTGAGTGCTCCAGAACTCTTTGTCAGGCTGGATGTTTGGGGGAGGGGGAGAAATAAGATGTCTCAGGCCACAGATGAAGGCACTTTCATTGAGCACGGTTTCTTCAAAACCTAAACAACCCAGCATAATTTTCATTACCATTTTTAACAGTAAAGTGGATGTCTGGTGACAGCCATTTAAGCCGCAAGACTGAGTTATTATTTTTTATTATTTCTTTCAAAAACATATATGCTACCTCTGGATGCTCAGAACTCCCACATGCCATTTCCGTGTTTCAGATGTGTGCTTATGTTACTGAAGTCATGTCGATTTCTTGATCTTCCTGATGGCTGATGCTCAAAGCAAAAGCCAGATAAGGAAGCAGAGATAAGGCAGCAGAGAGGTCTTGAAGAAGGCCAAAGGCCTGCAGCCCCTGATAGGCCAGTCCAGACCACAGGGTGCCACAAATAAGCAAAGAAGTGAACAGTGTGCTGTCTAAGCAGTGTCTGCAGACCAGATAAATCAGATGACTCTTAGAAGTGAGTTAAACCAGAGTCCTTAGCCAATCAGGAATGGATGAGGTCCCCCCCCCCCAGTATTAAACATAGCTCTTAGATCCTGGAATTCACCCATCTAGACACCCCAAGGTGCAGCAGGCCCAAGCAGGTCTTGTAAAAAGTTGTTCTCCTGTTAGTTTTCCTTTGTTCTTTCTTTCTTTATCAGAGCCCTGCATATAAATAGGACTGCAGCTTCTCTTCCTCGCCAGGTAATGGAACCAAACTGGCCAATCCCTGCTATGATCCATATGGACCCACTCCTTTTTTCCCGAGGCAACTGTGAAACCTACCCAGATTAGCTTCCTGTCCCATGAGACCCCATTTCTGCCCCCTCCCCGGCCCTTCCGTTTTGTGGTCCCTGTGATGTTGTGCATCCTCTTCTACTGATCTTTTCCAGTTCCCCAACTGCGCACTGAGGCATGCTCCTGAGCTGTCAATACGCTGTGGTAAACTAAAATGTCTTTTCAAATGCCCTGAGAATCCAAGCAAAAGGTTGCCTGTTTGCTCTGATGGCAACTCCTTTCAGTCTGCTTCCTCTGAGGGGCGGGGTAGGAGATTGTTCTGCTGTGTCTTTGCATTAAGTGTGGTTGTATCAATCACTCAGAATGCTGCAAAGTAATAGGGTCACCTGCCCTAAGTTCTGTCTCCTGCAGAGGTTTTGAGGTATTGAGATCCAGAGAGAGAGCACTAGCTTACACAGGATGGGAGAGGAGAAACCTCCACAAAGCAACCAGAACCAGAAATGTTTCCATTTAATTTGTTCATATTATATATTAATTAAATTTAACTGTACACAGCTTTAAAAAAAGAATAAAGACCCAGGGTTTGTTCGTTCTCCTGCTGCCTTTGTTCTCGTTGAATAAAATATTGGAAAACAGGAGAAGACGGTCTTTCCCTTGCAGTGTGCTTAGAAGGTTACAACCCTGACCTTCTGCTGGGAAGGAAGCAAGCCCATCCATACCGGAAGGGAGGTGTAACTCTCCAAGGCTGGTAATTCCAGGAAGGGTCTGAAGTAGGGTTGCCAAACCCCCCGGTTTGCCAGGGGTCCCCCGTTTTTTTGGGGGGGGGTTCTACCCGCCGCCAGCCAGATGGCCGGCGGGGGAAGCCCCACCCCCAACACCCACAGCCACCCATCTCTCTCCCTTTAAGTGTGTGCAACCCGTGTTTCATCCCAAGCGCGAACTCCGCAAGCTTGCAGGGAAAAGCCAGCTTTGTTCTTAAAAGGGAAACACAGCTGCTCTTAAAGGGGAAACGCCGGCTGCCGGCTACTTTAAGTGTAGGGCACTGCCGTTTCTGGAGATCCGGCGCACGGGTGTGTGAGTGGGGGCGGGAGAAATCCCCAATGTGACGTCATCACGTTGGGGATGCCCCACCCCCTCCAGGAACGCCCCCAAAGTCCCCCGCTGGGGGTGGAAGATGGACTTGGCAACCCTAGTCTGAAGCCACTTGAACAATCCCTGTGCTGAAGCTAAATTTAGGACCGTCTGTCTATCTAGTACAGTCTATTCCAATGTTCCCTCTAAGATGCGTTAGTGTGAGCTAGCTCACAGTTTTTTAGCCTGCAGCTCAGACATTTTTGTCTTAGCTCAGGAAGGATGGCTCCAGAGCAAACTGATTTATGCAGTAGCCAAATCACTTGCTCACAACTTTAATGCCAGTAGCTCACAAAGTAGAATGTTTTGCTCACAGGACTCCACAGCTTAGAGGGAACATTGGTCTATTCTGATCTTTTTCTCAAGGAGTGCAGGGTGGCATACCTGGTTCTTTCTCCCCCATTATCTCACTCTGCAACCCTTCAAGGTAGGTTAGACTGACTGCTCCATGGTCACCCAGCATGCTGCGTGGTGAAGTGGGCATCTGGACCTGGATCTTCCGGATCATAGTTCAACAAGCTAACGGCCATCCTTGACTGGTCCAGTCAATGCCTGAATGGGAGATGCCCTAGGAATGCGGTTTCAGGTTTGTTAGGTAGTGTGGCTTTTTAGATTCAAAGCGATAACGTGTGCACTCACAGTGATGCTAGTAGGGATTAGTGGTCGTTAGGCACAGTTGAACTGTGAATGGGGAGGACTCCACTGTGACTGTCCCTGGTGTACCTCGGACCTGTCGCTCCTCTCTGTTTTAGCTACCTCACAGGGTTGTTGTGAGGATAAAAGGAGGAGGGGAGAGTCACGAGAGTGGAGGGAATGAAAGGATAACAATGTGATTGGTGAGATTTCCCCCCCCCCCCGTTTAAAAATGACGAGGGAGCATCACCTTGACTTCTGTGGTGGCGGGATATTCATAAAGAAAAAGCCAGCAAATGAAATGAGTAATTTCTGACTCTTAAGCACACCGAGAGCAGCAAACCTTTTCAGCTTGTCAGAGGGAGCCATGCCTCCAAGGTCAGCTCTCTGGTGTTTGGGAGGGGCTGATCTGGCTCCCTGTCCCCTTCAGCATGCCTTACTGTTCCTTTTCCCCTTCCAGACCCTCTGGCATACGACCCCAAGCCAGACTCGGAAAACCTCCCCATCATCACCATTGACCCCGCCTCGCCACAGTCTCCAGAGTCTGTCGACTTGGTGAACGAGACACTGAAAGGGATGAGCCACCTCCCGCCATCCCCAGAGGAAGAGGAGGACCAGGAAGGGCTGGTGATGCGGACCAAGGAGCCTTCCTCTCCGGGCACAGACGATGTGTTCACCCCAGGGGCCAACGACAGCCCCAGCAACCAGCGGATGATGCGATGCCTGAGTGACCCTGGGCCTAGGCCGGACCCTGAGGAAGAAGACCCCTTCATTCCAAAAGGGCAGTGAGGGCTAGGTGCACTACTTGATCTGACCTGTAGGGGGACCTTTCTGCACATACTCATACAGGCTCTCCCTTCCCTCTTCATTTTCCTCCTCTCTCTCTCTCTTGCTCTGCATTTTGGAGGCTTTTGTTTCTTTGTTGGGAGGTTCGGAACACGTCTGGCTAGCTGAGCACCTTTGCTGAGAAAGCAAGAGTCATAGCAGCCAGCACGATTTCCTTCTCCTGAGGGGGAAAAAGGCCAGTCCTCCCGTCTCCACGTCAGGGCTGTGCTTTGCCCCACCGCCTTGTCCCCTCCCCACAGTGCCAAGAGATGACTTTCCTTTGGATGCCCGAAGCCTCCATTTGCACTTCAGCAAGCCCCTTTGTTCCCTACCAGACTCCCCAGAGAAGGTGAGGAGATTCTGGTTCAGTTTCTGTCAGGAGTAGCATTGTCTGGAAGTGGAAGGTGCGCCATATCTGCCAGCTACCCTTTTGCATTCTCATGGAAATGTGCCTGACACTAAAAGGGAAACTGGCCTCCTGGGGCTGGTGCCTCATGGGATTCTGAGTGAGCCTCTCTTCTCCTTGATCCTCTGGGTGTAACAGATCTCCCACTCGTCTGCTAAAGAGTATCCTTGAAACCTCTGAGGCAAAGTTTGAAAGCAACCCAGTTGAACATTGGAGCACCGCTGGTTCAGAGAGATGTTTCGGCTCATGGCGTCTCAACATTGCCTGGTGCCTCCATTCCCTGCCAAGCCAAATACCACCTTTTCCGACAATTCAGGTTTTTAGTCTTGAGGATGATCAGGTGGTGGCTGCCGCCCTAAGCTTTCGGGTGTTCTGAAGAGAAACCCCAATTCCACTGAGCCAGAGAAAAGTTCCTTTTGCTTTCTAATCTTCCGAACTTGACGCTTGCCTGGATTTTTTGTTTTGTTCATTTCACAAGTGGAATTGAGCCATTTGCTCCCACACAAAGGGTGCTCTGGGCACCAGATTTGGATGAGGCTGTGGTAGGATGCCTGTCCCCGGTGCCCCCCACCCTTGTCCAGCTTCACCTGGCCATACTCACAAGCCAGCCCCACCTGTTCGAATCTGCACAAGAAATATTCTCTCTGCTGATTTGCTTCAACACCCCCCCCCCCCCGGGTTTGTGAGTATCTGAATCCTTTTGTTAAAATACACAGAGAGAGAGAGAGAGAGCATTTTGTTGACCAAAGATTTAATGAGCAGTTGTATATATAGAACTAACAGGGTGGAGGGTTTGTTTTTATTTCTCCTTGTTTTAAAAACAGGGTATATATTTCTTTAAATGATGGCTTAAATTATTCTACAGGGGGCATTTAATGTCTGTGAAAAAAACACACATACAGCTTACTCCGCCTGCTCCGTTCTGGGCAGAAAAACTACTTGCACACGCATGCACACACCGTAGGGAAAAGGCTTTGTTATTTTGCTGCCTAGAAATTGAGAGTGTGAGATGGTAGGACTGCAGGGCTGACATGACCTTTAGCGACAGTCAGAGCAGAGAAGACCCAAGGCCTCTTCCCACAGATATCCCAGTCCCACAATAGCCCCCTGGTAACTGGCTTCTGACCAGTTGATCTGATTGCCTGTTTCTCCGTTGTGCACTCCCGCACTTTCTGTATGAGACACTATGGTTTTCTTCTTATTTCTTTAAAATCCTCTTCTATCCTTTGTACACCATCCTGCATTTCCAAGAACAGTGCATCATTATTATCCCGGCCTATAAACCCGGTTTTTCTTCTCCCACCAAACTGTATCTTAAGGTGGAGAACCCACCCACTTCCAGATATGTCTGAGACCCAGGTGTAAATCCACTATTCTGTTCTAGTGTAGCCTTTGCAAGTAATAGCCTATGTAGGCAAGCTACAGATGTATATAGCACATAGAAAACTAGCCTGTTGGGGAGAAGGCATCTGGCACAGCTTTCTCCTTGACATTAGTTTTTCTAATATGCAGTCCCCCCCCCCCAATGTATGGGAAGAAGCATTCATTCATGCCATATCCTCTACCAGCAGTCTAAAGTGAGGCAGTCCATGAACAGTGTTGGGAGCATGAGTTTAGCATCCCTTAGCCCAAAGGTTACTGGCTGTATGTTGCAAGGATTCCCCGGTGCTAACACCTGAAGGGCAGAGAGAGAGAGGCTAGAACAAGATCAAATTCTAGGGGAAAAGACAGACAAACCCCTCCCCCCCCTGTAAAGCACTAGCTCTCCAAAAGAGGATTGAACCCTTAGTTCTTGCTGCCTTTTGACCCTGGCTGTTGCCCTACACTGGAGCAAACCACATTTTTGTCTAGTTTTCTGAGCTTTTTTTTTTTTGTTAAGGATGGGTATGTGCGTGCACAGGTGTGTGAGTGTAAGTGGCAAGCTGGAAAGAGGCTGTGTCTGTTTTAAATACTAGTTCTGCACTTTAGACAACAGTCAATGGCTGTTGCGACTCCAGTAATTAGAAAATAACTTTGAGGACTGCACCCTCAACAGAGCTGTGCTGGTGCCTGCTGAATTTTCCCTGGTCGCTCTTAGTCTCCCTCCCCCTGTCCCACTGAAGGGGTGCATTTCCTTTCTCTGCCCCCGTGCGCTGTGCCTTTTTAGCCATACCGTGTCTGCCTGAGCAAAATGGTGTTGTGATTTGCCGCTTTGTACATCCGGCAACCCCGGGTCTCTGGCTTGGAAAAGCCAGGCTTGACCCACTAGTGGCTCTGTGTGCCTCTTCATTCCTCCATCCAAATAGTGACTCTCCTCCCTTCCCCCAGCATATGTGCCCCACCAAAGGAGAAGAGCTACAAGCAGCGCATATGATTCTGCGTGCTCATCGTGGGCCTTTCTGTAGCTCTCTACTTCAGGCTGAGCGGAGGTAATCTGTATGTGCTTTTCATGTACAATGCTCTGTCTCCGGCAGGAGCAGTTAAAGCAGTGAAAAACTATTGTATAAAAATATGTGTAAAGAAGAGACTCTTTTTACATACAAATTCTAATAAATGAATGTTTTAATTTTTAGTGGCTTGTGATAGTTTTCTCCCTCCCACCACCACCCTTTGCCTCTCATTTTACCAGCACTCCCCCACCTGACATCCCAGCGAACATTGCTATAACATAAGCCTTTAAGGGGGAGGTTCTTTAGACTGGAAGGCTGAATTTTATTTTACTCTACATCATTTTGTGACCATTTCTCCAATCAAATATTGAAAGAAATCATTTCACATTAAAACCAGCAGAGATACATTTTTAGTCTCGGCAATCAGTTTGGTGGTCTTAAAAGACATTGGTAAATAAAGAAGATCTCTACTTGCCAGTAAAAAGCAGCCATCAAAGGGGCCTGACAGCCCTCACTGTGGAGACGCTTCCACTACATAGGTGCCACTACCAGAAAGGCCCTGCTTCATGAACTGGTAAATTCAGCTTTATGCATAGTAGGAGTGTAAAACAGAGCTTCCCTAATTACTTAAGGGAACAGGAAGGGTCATTATTTCCCATTATGTGCATATTTTGTCTGTTCTACCCAGTTAGTTTCTGCTTAGACTGCTTTCTGAGGCTTTCTATAGAGATTCTGGGAAAACCTTAAAATAGCTCATGACTGTCTGCGCAGCTCTGGCAAACCAGATATGTGTGTGGCTATTGTAAGCAACTATTGGATCATGCCTATGATTTATATTCACTATTATATTATATTATATTATTTCACTATTATAACCATTTTGACAGAAGAAAGGAAATGTACACAATGCTTTCTGTTCCCATTTTAACATATTTTTTCAACCCTTGTGCGTTTTCTCATCTTAGCACCTTCAAGAACAATTTCTTTGACAGAAACTGACTAGATCAGAAGGTGCTGGAAATCTGGTCTGGTCAATTTTAACAGTCCCCTGAAGGGTTTATTTATTCATCCCTAACCTACCTTTCTCCCCAAGGGGACCCCAAAGACCTTACATCCTTTGCCTCTCTTCCATTTTATCATCACAACAACCCTGTGAGGAAGGTACGGCTGAGAGTGTATGACAGGCTAAAGGTCACCCAGTAAACTTCCACAGCAAATTAGGTTCCTATCCTGGATGTCCCAGATAATAGTCTGACACTCTAAGCACTATGCGCTGGGTATGAGGTCAGAAAAAGATGGCATGAATAGAGGTAGCCCTTTATTGACTTCTACTCAGCTCATCCTCCAGGAAGCTGTTTATCAATGGGTTTTTTGGCAGGGGGGGGAGGTCTCCCAGCCAGGCAGCTGATCGATTCAGACATGCTTCATTTCACATCTGTGTCCCATTTACGCATCTATCATTGCTACTGCCTCAGTAACTGGGTGGGCAGGTGGGGGATGATTTTCATTTCTCATAGGGAACCATTCATCTGTAAACAGTCACATTAACAGTCACTGCAGGGTGTAGCAATTAGTGTCTGGGTGTATGGTTCAAATCCCCAGTCTGCCAAAGAAATTTATATTCTCAAAACATAAAGCTGCTGTAATCCATCCACTTGCCATAAATAACATGACCAGTAGGTGACACTCTTCCCCCCTGAATGTTTACCCCATCAGAAACCGACTGGTAGCGCTCTAATAAACTGATGCAAAATACAGATTTTTTTTTTAACCTAAGCAGAGCTCCTGGTGTGAGGGATGGCTCACTTCCAGTTTTCCCCGGTGAATTGAACTGGGCACCTTGATGACAAATTTTCATTCCCTTTACTACTGCATATATTTGGATGGCTGTTAATAGCTCATAAATCAATAGGATCCTTCTCCTTTGAATTCTTTAATAGTGGTATGAACTTTGCTACCATAGTATTGAGTCCTCTGGTTAACCTTGCATTATGAAGAAAAAGGTCATCTTGTTTTGGTTTCAAAGCTGTCCTTGGAAAACTTGTGATCCTATCAATTCATAAACTATTTTCAAAGCTGTCCTTGGAAAACTTGTGATCCTATCAATTCATAAACTATGCTGAGTTACTCCAGTTTAAGCCCGCTGAAAAAAACTGTAGTAACTCTGCATAGGATTGCACTGTAACACACTGAAAGGAGATACTAAACAAGGAAAAGCGGGCCAGAATTACACCAGCAGTAGAAATCCAAGTTAACTGGCAACTGGAAAAGCTTGCAAGGGAGCATAGAAAGATGTCACTTGGTAGATCTCTGTTCAGCTATCAAGACAGGTGCCAACACAAAAGGCCCTGCTGCACATCTGCCTTGCTCTTTCTTTAGCATAGGCAGCAACACAGAACCAGGCAACTCCATCAGATCTTAAAAGACAGGAAGGAATCTGTTGCTTTGTCAATACTATATGGGGTTGGTGGAGCTATAGCATAGCTAGAGAAAAGAAGATACACAGCTGTTCTCTTAGCCAACGAGTTTAATTTTTCTTCTAATTATTTTAGCATTAAGTCTTTGATAGAGGTGTGAAAATCTTAGAATTCTATTAATCGAGGGAGAGCCAGTTTGGTATAGTGGTTAGGTGTGTGGGCTCTAATCTGGGAGAACCAGGTTTGATTCCCCACTCCTCCACATTCAGCTGCTGGTGTGACCTTGGGTCAGTTACAAGTTCTTTCAGAGCTGTTCTCTCATGAGCAGTTCTTGAAGGAGCTCTCTCAGCCCCACCTACCACACAGGGTGTCTGTTGTGGGGAGGGGAAGGGAAAGGAGATTGTAAGCCACTCTGAGACTTCTTCGGATAGTGAAGGGCGGGGTATAAATCCAATCTCTTCTCATTCTTCTACTCTAAATGCATATTGCATTGAAAGATTTGTTCAGGTAATTAGACTGTACAAGTGGAGACCCGCAAGAAACTTGCGGAATGGTTATCCTGTTCCTCACACCTTTGCTTCCTCCTGTCTCCCTCTACCTCTCTCACACTCTTTTTCCCTTCTGCCCCCCCTTTCTTTTTCTCCTCCAGCTATGGCATTATACTGATCTGTAGTTCCTTCCCTCCTCCAATCCCACCCTTCCCAGGCTCCACCCCACAAATGTCCAGGAATTTCCCAACCTGGAGTTGGCAACACAATTTCCTTCCCACCCAACAGCCAACCTACCTTTATCTGCCTCTCTGTCTGCAACTTTCCATCTCCACACCCCTCCCCCGCAGCCTGTACCTAGGAAAATTACTGTTTTTCTCCACAGTGGGGACCAAAACAGCTTACATTATTCTCTCCTACTTTTAATCTGCACAACAACCCAGCTTTCATAGGGTGGCTGCTGATGAACAGTAGCAAGCAGCTGGGCCTACTTGAGTCATGCAAATCAGGTGGTATCAAGTCACCCAGAGGGTGCTGCCGAGGGATG
>NW_015166419.1:2100639-2231272 GCF_001447785.1 Gekko japonicus
AGGGCCCTCCCCCCACCCCCTTTGACTCACAGAGCCGGTTAGAAGTCTCTTCCCCCCCCCCCGCCCTGAACGTTCTAACCTCTCTCTCACAGTTGATGCCTGGAGGTAGATCCCTGCTGCAGAGGCCATTTCAAAAGCTTTTTGGGGAAATTCAGCCATCCCTGGAGAGATTTCCTTACTTTTTCGATTTTTGTGCAAATACAGGAAGTGTACTAAGCAAATAGAAGCAGGTTCTGAGGCAGACAGAGCTGCCTTTTCCTCAGACTAAGGATCCGCACGGCGCCCTCTGTTGGCTATTAGAATATATGATGATGTTTTAGCATACCCTGTACATGCCTGATGGCAAATCTTAACTGTCTCGTGTCAGGGTTCCTAGTCAAGACACACAACAACGTTCCTTCAGAAGTTTCAGTTTATTGAGAGCAAGTGCTTAGGACACCATAAACGCCTGTGTCAGGAATGGCGGCATAGTGAAAGGCACCCCAGATATACCCCCTTCATACATGCCCCCTGATGAACAGAGGCCAATAAGCAAGCACCTGGAAATGTGGGCTAAAAGCAGCGGTTACATTCTCAGTGGGAAACTAGGAGCAGACAGTGCCCAGCTTCAAGGACACTAAGGAGATAACTTGGGAAGAACGATGGAGGCAGGGAGGGGGAATGAGAGGCATGAACAGCAACCCACACATTCCAATCCATGGCAGCATTAGCTGACATCTCGTTGGGAAGATTCTACATCATGAAAGAACTGCCACTGTGTTCTTAGCTGCAGGGGATGTTTGAAAGGCAAGGAGTATTAAGATTTGCACCACTGGTTACTAGTTAATCTTAGTGTTGCTTTTATCTGCTTATGGCAGTCCAGCTACGGGTCTGGGATGTGCAGTAATGACTCCTGGGGCACCGTAATGTACAAGCCATAACTACCCAACCAGCCCCTGTTCCAAAGGCTGCCGCTGTGCCAACGTGAAACAACTGCTCTCAATCTTTTGTTTGGAACTGCAAGCAAATCCTAAAAAGAGGAGTTGGTCTCAGCTGAGACAACATTTGGGACAAGGTCAGTATGAATCCAATCACAACTTTTGCAAAGTTTTCAGTATCCTATGCAGAGTTGCTCCAATCTAAGTCTCTTGATTTCAGTGGGTTTAGTCCAGAGTAACTTTGCACGGAATTGCACTGCTAGAGGAGCGACGTTTGCCTTACCAGTTTGGAATGCTACCACCATGTTGACTCTTGTGTCAGATCGAAGGCCGCAGTCCTAGGAATTAGGATAAAAACTGATGGCACCTGGTATTTTTGGCCACTGTGTGACAGAGTGTTGGACTGGATGGGCCATTGGCCTGATACAACATTGGCTTCTCTTATGTGTGATCCACCAATCCTTTGAGGAGAAAAAGCAACAACAAAAGAAAATGACTTTTAAAATGTTACCTTGCCAAACTAAAGAGAAGGCTGCCTTTTAGCTTGACTTTAAAATACATCTGGAGCTGCGGTGGCTCAAGTGGTTAAGATGCTGAACTTCAGGCTGTGGAAGGTCAGTAGTTCAGCAGTTCAAGACCCGAGTTGCCGCATGACGGAGTGAGCTCCCGTCTCTAGTTCCAGCTCCTGCCAACCTAGCAGTTCGAAAGCAAGAAATTGCAAGTAGATAAAAAGGTACCACTTCGGTGGGAAGGTAACAGCGTTCCGTGCGCCTTGGTATTTAGTCATGCCAGCCACATGACCACGGAAACATCTTTGGACAGCGCTGGCTCTTCGGCTTTGAAACGGAGATGAGCACCGCAACCCTAGAGTCAGACTCGACTGGCTTTCGAGCAAGGGAACCTTTACCTTTTTAAAATACCCTGCTCACAAAGCCAATATCTTCCCAGTATCTCTTCAGATTTATCACTTGAATGTGCTGCACCCTGTGACCACAATGATGAATGTGAACAGAGGGGCTTACCTGCCCCAAGGTGTCTCTTTTGCGTTCATGCATCTCCATGCCCTCAACTCTGACGTGGTTTTAACAAACAGAAAGCCGACCCCCAACATGGAAAGGTCATCCCAGTTTTTAATGGTGTGAGGAAAGCTGGCGCTTCTACAGTGTGCAAAACTCACAGCATAGCTGCATGGAGACAGCAAGAATCAATACAGTAAGAAACAAAATACTAGAGATTACCAGACAGAGTAGACAACACTGGTCTTGGTAGACCGACAGTCTGAATAAGTAGAAGGCAGCTTCATGTGTTCAATTTCTGAAGTTTTTTTTTATGATGAGGGGCTGTGGCTCAGTGACAAAGCATCTGCTATGTGTGCAGAAGATCCCAAATGCAATCCCTGGGACCTGCCGTTAAAGGATCAAACAGTGAATCATGGGAAAGGTCTTTCTCTGCCTGAAAGTTTTCAAGCCAGGGTAGATAAAATACTGAACTAAATGGGACAATGGTCTGACTTGATATGGTTAACAAAGACAGCATGAACAGCCTCCCCTGTGGAACAAAGCTGTTTGTGCAAGAGCCAGCATCCTTCTAGTTCTTAATTCCTCTCTGCAGGGCAGGGTTGGTTTATCTGTTTCTTTTCTCAGTTTGCAGGGTGTCTGCCAGCCTGGTGCCTGCTCCTTCTCTTCCTTGCTGCTGCCCCACCTGACCTTTGACTCAGAGAAAATGTGTCCTGGAATCCAAGCAGAGCCTTAAATTGATGGCCACTTGTACTGGTCACAAAAGGCAGCTTGGCCAGGTTGCATCCTCCTAGCAAAGCAGGAAGGCCCTTTGCCAAAGAAGGAAGTGAAAACACACACACAATTCTTCTGCGCAACTAGGCCTAGATCACCTAATAGAAGCTGAAAAAACAACCTGGGATACCAGTTTATATTACAAAAAATACAAACAAACACTGTGATACGCTGGCTAACACATTTAGGAAAACTTTTTATAATCAATATATAATTCTTATGTCACATTATAGAGAAGTTGTTGTTGTTAGCCATTCATTCATGTCTGACTCTTGGGGATTCTATGGGCCAGCTCTCTCCACGTTTTCCGATCTTGTACTGTTTCTTTGAGTCGTTCCATGCTCAGGCTGGTGTCGACTTTTATGGTGTCTAGCCACCGTGTTCTTTGGCGGCCCGGTTTCCTTTTGCTGCTAACCAATCCAAGCATAATTGCTTTTTCTAGTAAGTTTTTCAGCATGACGTGGCTGAAAAAAGTCAGTTGCAGTTTTATGATTTTTTCCTTCCAATGACATGTCTGGCTTTATGCACTCCAATACTTGCTTGTCTGTCATCTTTGCTGTCCAAGAAGCCTTCTCCAGCATCACAGCTCAAATGAGTCGATTTCCCGCCTATCTTTCTTGTTCATGGTCCAACTTTCACAGCCATAGGTTGCTATGGGGAACAAAATAGCACAGAGTAATCTGCATTTGGTTGCTAGGCTGATGTCCTTCGTCTTCCATATTCGATTCATGCTCATCATTGCTGTGCAACCCAACGTGATTCAACGTTTTATTTCTGGACTGCATTTGCCGTTTTGGTTGATCTGTGATCCTAAGAAAGTGAATTCTTCCACACACTCGGTCTCTTCATCGTCAACTGTTATTTTGACATTTCTCTTCTTCTTGGTGGTCATGAACTTGGTCTTTTTGATGTTTAGGAAGAGGCCAAACTTCTCACTTTCCTCTTTGATTTTCTTGATCAGGTATTCCAGGCCTTCTTTAGTTTCCAAGAGGAGGGTTGTGTTGTCAGCATATCGAAGATTGTTGATATTCCTTCCTCCAGTCTTTACACCGATTTTTGACTCTTCCAGCTCTAACTTCCTCATGATTGTTTCAGCATACAGGTTGAATAGGAAAGGTGAAAGAATGCAACCTTGTTTTACTCCTTTTTCTATCTTGAACCAATCAGTATCTTCATATGGTGTTCACACAGTGGCTTCCTGATTTGTGTACAATGATTGTATCAACTTGACTAGATGTGCTGGCACCCCCAGGTCTTGTAGTGCTCTCCACAGTTTGTCATGATCAACACAGACAAAGGCTTTCTTTCAATGAAGCATAAGTAGATAATCTTTCTTTCTTTTTTTCTGACCCCCCAAAGGGAATTTTTTTTTATTTTTACATTTTCTACATACTACACACTACATAAAGGGAGTGGGGAAAGGAATACTAACGCCCTATCACTATTACTATGGGAAATGGGTCAGGGAGATCTAGATACATACAGTCTACTGGGTAGGGGAAGGAAAGCTACCATTCTATTCTAAATCTCCTACTGGATATGGGGATAGGGTAAAGACTAATAGAAATCACGATCTGAAAAGCTCAAAGAATACATCTTTTTAACCTATTAGTACAGGTTATACAGAGATTAGTTCGATTATAAAAATATAAAAGTTATTAGCTTGGCACCATTACTGCCCTTAGCACTCATGCTTTAGTTTTAGCGTCTTTTCTTCTTAGATTTCTTCGTTTTCTGCAGTTTGGGAGCGGCCTCTCCTTTCTCCGATTCAGATTATTCTGATGATGAGGAAGTTTGGCTTGTTGAGTCTTGTGAGTAGGACTCCTCCTCTTCTTCCTCCACATCCGGTTTTAAATTCTTTTCCTTCTGCTTCTTTTTTACATTAAACATTTGATCCATAAATCTTTCCGCTTTTGGAACAGAGTCAATTTTATATTTTTTATCCTGGTAATTAAAACTCAACCCTTCTGGGAATAGCCATCTATACTGTGTTCCCTTTTTTTGCAGGGAGAGAGTAAGCATTCTGTATAGTTTCCTCCGTTTTCATACTTCAAATGGGATGTCTTTCAAAAATTTTATCTTTTCAGTCTTGATTTTTAAGGATTTCCTCATTGTTGACTATAGCACCAGTTCTCTGGTTGATCGTTTTGTGAATTTTAAGTAAGTTTCCCCTGGGAGTTTATTTTTCTTTATAAAATCCGGATAAGTCCTGTACACCATCCATTTCCTTAATTAAGTCTTCTTGTTTATAATCCATTAGTGGGGCCAAGGCAAATGCCAAAACTTTCTTTAAGTCCTCATTCTTATCCTCAGGTATTCCATGGAACCATAGAACATACATGGATCTTTCCAGCTAGAGCTGTATTAGTTGGGTTTTATCCGAGGATCTCTCCTTCTCTGCTTCATCCACTCTTTTATTAATACTCTCTGTTTTTCCATCTTTTCCAATGTTTTCTCGGTTGCTGTGGTTCACTTGTCCATCTGCTTTAACTGTTTTTGCACATTATCCAGTTTGGAGTTGAGAGTAGTCATCTAATCCATTAGAGGGCACAGTGCATTTCCTAACAATGAACAGAAGTCTGTAGATGCTGCCTGGTTCTGGGAGGGAGTCGTTGGTATGTTATTTCTGGTCACCAGTTTTTTCTCCGGCGCTCTCCGTCCTCTCCCAGCCATAATATCAACAAGAAGTAAGTTTTCCAAAACAAAGCAAAAGTTATGCGTTTTAATTCCGCTTCGTATATTTTAGCAGCTTTTGCATTCGCTTAAGAAGGAAATGGCAACCCACTCCAGTATTTTTGCCAAGAAAACCCCATGGACAGTATCAAAAGGCTAAAAGATATGACGCCGGAAGATGAGCCCCTCAGGTCGGAAGGTGTCCAATATGCTACTGAGGAAGAGCAGAGGACAAGTACAAGTAACCCCAGAAAGAGTGAAGCGGCTGGGCCAAAGCCGAAAGGACGCTCAGTTGTGGATGTGTCTGATGGTGAAAGGAAAGTCCGATGCTGCAAAGAACAATACTGCATAGGAACCTGGAATGTAAGATCTATGAATCAAGGTAAGCTTGACGTGGTCAAAAATGAGATGGCAAGACTGAACATCGATATCCTAGGAATCAGTGAACTAAAGTGGACAGGAATGGGCGAATTTAACTCAGAAGACCATTATATCTACTACTGTGGCCAGGAATCTCGTAGAAAAAATGGTGTGGCCTTTATAGTCAACAAGAGAGTGCAAAAGGCAGTACTGGGATACAATCTCAAAAATGACAGAATGATTTCTGTCCGATTCCAAGGCAAACCATTCAACATCACAGTAATTCAAGTGTATGCCCCAACCACTGATGCAGAAGAGGCTGAAGTGGACCGGTTCTATGAAGACCTACAACACCTCCTAGAACTAACACCAAAAAATGATGTCCTCATCATCATAGGGGACTGGAATGCTAAAGTAGGAAGTCAAAAGGTAACTGGAATAACAGACAAGTTTGGCCTTGGAAAGCAAAATGAAGCAGGGCAAAGGTTAACAGAGTTTTGTCAAGAGAACACACTGGTCATAGCGAACACCCTTTTCCAACAACCTAAGAGGCGACTCTACACATGGACATCACCAGATGGGCAACACCGAAATCAGATTGACTATATAATTTGCAGTCAAAGATGGAGAAGCTCTATCCAGTCAGTAAAAACAAGACCTGGAGCTGACTGTGGTTCAGATCATGAGCTACTCATTGCAAAATTCAGACTTAAACTGAAGAAAATTGGGAAAACCACGAGGCCATTCAGGTTTGACCTAGATCGCATCCCTGATGAATATACAGTAGAGGTGAAGAATAGATTCAAGGGTCTGGATTTGATAGATAGAGTGCCTGAAGAACTATGGACAGAGGTTCGTGACATCGTACAGGAGGCAGCAATCACCACCATCCCAAAGAAAAAGAAATGTAAGAAAGCAAAGTGGCTTTCTGATGAGGCTTTACAAATAGCAGAGGAAAGAAGGAAAGCGAAAGGCAAAGGCGAAAAGGAAAGATTTACCCAACTGAACGCAGATTTCCAGAGAACAGCAAGGAGAGATAAGGAGGCCTTCCTGAATGAACAGTGCAAAGTAATAGAAGAAAACAATA
Source organism: Gekko japonicus (assembly GCF_001447785.1). Classification (NCBI taxonomy): domain Eukaryota; kingdom Metazoa; phylum Chordata; class Lepidosauria; order Squamata; family Gekkonidae; genus Gekko; species Gekko japonicus. Next base: position 2,107,467 of record NW_015166419.1, read on the forward strand.
GAATGGGAAGGACTAGAGATCTCTTCAAGAAAATTGGAGAAATCAAGGGAGCGTTCCATGCAAAGCTGGCCATGATAAAGGACAAAAACGGTAGGGACCTAACAGAAGCAGAAGAGATTAGGAAAAGATGGCAAGAATACACAGAAGAACTATACAAGAAAGACCTCAATGTCCTTGACAAACACGACGGTATAATCACTGACCTTGAGCCAGACATCCTGGAATGTGAAGTTAAATGGGCCTTAGAAAGCATTACTAACAACAAAGCTAGTGGAGGTGATGGTATTCCAGCTGAGCTATTCAAAGTCTTAGAAGATGATGCTGTTAAAGTTCTGCACTCCATTTGCCAGCAAATTTGGAAAACGCAACAGTGGCCACAGGATTGGAAAAGATCAGTATACATTCCAATCCCAAAGAAGGGCAATGCCAAGGAATGTTCAAACTATCGCACAATTGCACTCATATCACACGCTAGCAAGGTCATGCTCAAGATCCTACAAGCTAGGCTTCAACAGTACGTGGATAGAGAACTACCAGAAGTACAAGCTGGGTTTCGAAGAGGTAGAGGAACTAGAGATCAAATTGCCAACATTCGCTGGATTATGGAGAAAGCAAGAGAGTACCAGAAAAATATCTACTTCTGCTTCATTGACTATGCTAAAGCTTTTGACTGTGTGGATCACAACAAACTATGGCAGGTCCTTAAAGAGATGGGAGTACCAGACCACCTCACATGTCTCTTGAGAAACCTGTATAAGGGCCAAGAAGCGACAGTTAGAACCGGATACGGAACAACTGATTGGTTCAGCATAGGAAAAGGAGTACGACAAGGATGTATACTGTCACCTTGCTTATTTAATATATATGCAGAGTACATCATGCGAAATGCTGGCCTGGATGAATCACAAGCGGGAATTAAGATTGCTGGGGAAAAGATCAACAACCTCAGATATGCAGACGATACCACTCTGATGGCAGAAAGTGAAGAGGACCTCAAGAGCCTCTTGCTCAGGGTAAAAGAGGAGAGCGCAAAAGTGGGCTTGAAGCTCAACATCAAAAAAACTAAGATCATGGCATCCGGCCCCATCACTCCTTGGCAAATAGAAGGGGAAGTCGTGGAAGTGGTGACAGACTTCACGTTCCTGGGATCCCAGATCACCGCAGACTGTGACTGCAGCCATGAAATTAAAAGACGCCTGCTCCTTGGGAGGAAAGCGATGGCGAACCTAAACAGCATGATAAAAAGTAGAGACATCACCCTGCCAACAAAAGTCTGCATGGTCCAAGCAATGGTATTCCCAGTAGTCATGTATGGCTGTGAGAGTTGGACTATAAGGAAGGCCGAGCGCCGAAGAATAGATTCTTTTGAACTATGGTGCTGGAGAAGACTCTTGAGAGTTCCTTGGACTGCAAGGAGATCAAATCAGTCAATCCTCAAAGAAATCAACCCTGACTGTTCCCTGGAAGGCCAGATAATGAAACTGAAGCTCAAATACTTTGGCCACCAAATGAGAAGGGAGCACTCACTGGAGAAGACCCTGATGCTGGGAAAGATTGAAGGTCAAAGAAGACGGGGACGGCAAAGGATGAGATGGTTGGACAGTGTCATCGATGCAACGAACATGAAACTGAGCAAACTTCAGAGGACAGCGGAAGACAGGAGGGCCTGGCGGGATCTAGTCCATGGGGTCGCGAAGAGTCGGACTCGACTGTGCGACTGAACAACAACAAAAGCTTCTTATACGCTTGGTTTGGCTCAAAGTCTCTTTATTTTAGCTTTAAAACCATTTTTACAGTTTACTCATATGGGGGGGGGCTTGAAACCGACTCCCCCCGCGCTTCAAACTTAGGCGGTTCCAATTACTACCAAGGCTCCATTCGCTATTTTCACCTGAGCTTTGTTTAAGTCACTATTTGGGGCCGTGGAGATCTTTTGGAAGAATTTTTAGAAGTTTGATCATGGTCGCTTGCTCTGGCAGTTGTCTCTGGGCGCCATGCTGGCTCCGTGGCAACGGTACCTTTCGGGGAAGAAGGTGAGCCTCAATTCCTTGACCGTCGCCTTGGAAGCGGCTCTCCTCAGCTCCCCAGGCTGGGGGTCTCCTACAAAGACCCCGGGGAGGTCCAGGACGAACTCGGACCCCTCCCATCAGCCAGGTCTCGGCGTGTCTCTATCAGAGCGAGACGGGTGAGCGGCGAAACACTTAAACCGGAAGTCAAGTAGATAATCTTTCGATACTCATGAGATTTCTCCATGATCCAGTGCAGATTTGCTATATGGTCGCGAGTGCCACGCCCCCTTCAGGAAGCCTGCTTGGAGAGAAGTGCATCCTTATAATAATACAAAGAGAAGTCCATTCTCATTACGAGCACCAGATGTAAGCTCGTTTAGTCAAAGTCTTCCTCAGGAGTATTCCTATTGTCTTCAAAGTTATCAGCCTCTTGTTACAATTCAGTGTTTATATTGGGAGCAAGCCAGTCCTTAACCTCTAAACAGATGCAAAAGACTTCTGAATTTGACTGGCAAAATGCTCTCTGCAAACCTCAGGAGTATTTTATTTTCTTCACAATCATCATTGTCTTAATATCACTTGTTTATATTAGGAGCAAGCTAGTCCTGAACCTCTTCTCTAACCAGATGCAAAAGCCTTCTGAATTTTGCTGGCAAGAGCCATTTTTGCATTCCTACTTGGCACCAAGGCTGAGGCTGCCAGTGAGATAAGAAAAACTGCTGTTGAATGCAGCCTTGCATGTCCCTGTTCCTGACTGTAAGCTGCCATGTTTTGGAATGATTTATTTCTTTGTGATAGTTCTGAGCCTCTGCTCAGCAGAAAGACCTGAAACACTTGCATCAGGATAAATCCTGTAACTTTTTAAAAATTAAACATGAAAATAAAAAATAAAACAGTAGTGTTAAAAACCCTAAATTAACTGATCTTGTTCTTGGACAGGCTCCTTGACTTAGAAGTTCCAGTTTGCTAAAAAACACACACACACACACACACACACACAGAGGTTTTGGGCTGGAAGAGGGACGGATCGGGGGTGCAGCAAACGGGCACGAGCACACCGCAACATCTGGGAATGGGCGTGCACCCGTCCCCGATCTGTCCCTTCCGGCCTAAACCCAAGTAAAAGGTAGCACCAACCTGGAACGGCGCAGCAAGTGCAGCCGTGAGATCGCTGGCGCGCCTGTCTGCAGGAGCAATCGAGGCTCCCGGCTGAACGGCGCACGCACGCACATGCGCAGTTCGGCTGCCTCGCTCTCCCTGCAGTGGCTTCCCCCCGGCATCTGATCGTGCCGGGGAGCAACTGCGCGGCGGCTCAGGGGATCTATCTGATCCTGCCGCCGCGTGTCTCTTTTGGTGTGGCTTTAAAAAGCCACACTTCGGCCGTTCTTTTTTCCACCACGTGGCAGGGGCCGCAGCTTTCCAAGATGGAGCTTGATGTAAAATCTTCCTCTCCCCAGATGGAATCTGCCAAATGGATCCTCTCTCTCCATGACAGGGGGTTGTATTAGCTCTGCCTGCCCATAGCCTATGGGTCAAAGAATCCTTTCCTGAAGTCTTCAGGAAAACACAATCTAGCCTCTCACCCCCTCCCCCCATCAACTTCTAGGTGTCTAATTCCAGCTAAACTGTGAGCTGAAAGTTTCATTGTCTTCAGCCAGGAGGCCCATTTGGATTTACAAAGCTTTGATGGGGCGATGCTTGGGAAAATGGCTCCAAAACTAAGCAGCACCCTCAAACTTCCTCCCTCCTTCAAGATCCCTCAGGCAGCTCTCAGCAGCCTTGCAAACAATTCGGTAGTAATTTGAGGCCCAAACTAAGACTCGGTAGTAATTTGAGGCCCAAACTAAGAGCTGCTTCTTGGAGCAGCCAGAAAGGAGCAGCTGAGGGAGGGATGTTTGACACGGCATATGGTGAGGGAATGATTAAGACCAGGTCCCTTAATTAAAATAATTGGCTTTAATAGCCAAAGCAAAGATAAATGCAGTGCATTCCTCCTTTGAAGAGCATGAAATGGCAACTGGGCTCTGCAGCACAGCAGCCCGTATGTGTTTAATTGAATCCTCTCCCTTCTTTCTTGGTGATATGAATCGGCAGTCATGGGGGAAACTGGGGGTGGGGGATAACTACCTAAGTGAGAACCAGTCAGTGTGCTGCAGTGGTTAGAGTGTGTCAGGGGGTTGCAGCCACTGTTCCTTCTAAGCTGAGTTAGTGTGAGCTAGCTCACAGTTTTTTAGCCTCCGGCTCACATACTTTTGTCTTAGCTCAGGAAGGGATGGCTCCAGAGCAAGCTAATCTATGCAGCAGCCAAATCACTCACTCACAACTTTAATGGCAGTAGCTCACAAAGTAGAATTTTTGCTCACAAGACTCCACAACTTAGAGAGAACATTGGTTGCAGCCTGGCTCCAATGTCTGCTTGCGTGATTGTCCTGGGGGCACCACACTTTGGAGCGGCTGGCACAAGAACCATGCTTTGGACCCGGAAACAGGATATATTTTCTTGAAGTGGAGAGTCCCCTGAACGTGGGGGTGTATGATATGTGGTGTTCCAGAGCTTATGTTGGGGTTCAGAGCTTTCCAACTCTCCTCAGTGTTTCTCGATGATTTCACGAATAAGGAATGAATAAGGAACTGCAAATAAGGAACCAACTTCAGCCTCCTGCTTTTACAGCTGATCTCCTCTGGAGAAAATGGCTGCTTTGAAGGGTGGACTCTATGGCATTGTTCCATGCTGAGGCCCCTCCCCACCCCAAACCCCGCCCTCTCCTGGATCCACCCCCAAAGTCTCCAGGTATTTTCCAACCCAGACCTGGCAACCCTAGTTTAGAGGCTTCAAGAAGCACAGAATTGCCAATGGGAAATCAGCATGTTGTGGCATTAACAGCAACCTCAGGTTAAATGCTTCTGGCAGGGCACCGAGTGTCTTTTCTCTGACAGGGATAACAATTATTTCCTTTTCTTCTTTTTTAATGTTAAGGGCAAATTGCCTTTCAGAGTATCTTAGGGTCCTTCTTTAAAAATGCATCAAACATAATGTAGAAAATTAATAAAAATACTATTTCCCCCCCCTTCTACCTGTTCATTCTTTTGTTTTGGCAACAGGGTAAGAGGATGAAACGCTGGACTCTGACCAACTGGTCAGCCTTGGAAATAATATACACTAAGCAAAGGAGAAAATGTTCCCCCTCTCCCCTGAAAAACAGTAGAGTCAATATACTTCTGAATATCAGATGCTGGGGGCAGCCATCAGGAGAGGCATGGTGCCTTTGGCTTGTGGCCTTTCCAGCACTCATTGCCAAAAACAAAATACTGCACTAAATACAGGACCATGTGGTCCAATCTGACAGGATTTATCTCATGACCAGAAGCAACTCCCACAGAGCTGGAGGTCTGAGGAAGAAATGCCCTTTAAAGAAGCTAACTGATAATCTCTGAAGGAGCTTTGGCTCACAAATGCTTATACCCTGGAAAAATTTAGTGGTCTTTTAACATGCTAGTGATCTCAAATTTTGTTGTTCTACTACTACCACTACACTAACACTAACCCACCTGAAACTGATATTGTAAGCAACCTCAGGCAGGACTCTGAAGAGGCAGCATAGAAATATTCTAAATAAAGAAAGAATCTTTGGCATTTCCTGTGATTTCATTGTGTTCCGTCTGTGAATTAGTGTTGCCAGCCTCCAGGTGTGGCCTGGATTTCTCCCTGTTAAGTTGCTCACTTAACAAAGAAGTCGGAGAGTGATTCAGCAAGAACACAACTTTATTCTTCAACTCGAACACAACTCCAACATGGATCAACATCTGATAGCCAGAACAGCCTTTACATTGCAGCTGTCCTGCTTTTAAACATTCCCGGCTAATGTAGCCACACCCACTGTACAAATTCCAACCAATAAGGTTGTTCACATAAGGACCAATCACGGATGTTCCCGCTCAGGGAGCTTGCTAGAAGGTGATTGGTTAGGTGCTTCCTGGGCTAGTAACACGATTGGATGGATTTGGATCCTAGCCCAGGACGAAGCTTTACATTGCACTTCAATTAGATGTTTCACAACATATCATGCATTCAAGGCAGCTTTGAATACACTACACTCCCTGAAGTACAACTGTTCTCCAGACTTCAGAGACCAGTTCCTCAAGAAGAAATGGTAGGTTTGGAAGGTGGAATCTATGGCACTACATCTGCTGAACTCCTTTCCCAGACATTACCCCAAGTCTCTGCCCAGCGTGAATGCAACTCTCTGTTAATGTAATGTGAATGGTGTCCCCACAAGACCCAGAATAAATGAACCTCTGTCAGCTGACATCAATGAGGCTGTGCATGGCTTGTGATATATGTATATGCCACTGTCCTCCACTGGCCGAGATGCACAGGAGGTATGATAACATCTCCTTGGTCCAATTCCTGTTGGTACTAAAGCGTGCAAGTGTTTGAGCTAAACTGAATTATTCATCAGGCCAAACAGAAAGGATCAGCTGAAACAAGTGATACAGCTTGATGGTATTTTGTGTAAAACTGACAGGCAAGATATCAGTTACGAACAAGACCTTCGCTTCCAAGATCTGACCAGGTTGGGCTATAATCATGCTGCCTTCCTTCCCAAGAGGTCAGGGATAAGCAAAGATGCTGTTTATTATTGCATAGTTTCATTATTACTTGGGTTCTATTCCAACTGCCTCCTGGTAACAGATGCGAATTTGAGGGATTCTGCAAAATGGAAAAGATCTTTTTTTCCGTTGAGATTTATAAGGACATGAAAAAAAAAGTTAATTACTTCTGCAAAAGAAAAACATTGTAATGTCTGGTGCATCACCACATGAATGCAACAGACCAGCTACAGTCCTTTGCGATAAGAAACCCCTTTCAAACTAACCCTTTGTGCACACCCAGACAAAATTGTGGATTTGACACAACACCATGTTCCTATGGTGGAGAAGAAAAGGGAGAGAGGGTGCCAGTCTTAACCTCCCGTTGCTGCCCTCAACTAAAAGCCTGGCAGAACATCTCTGCCTTACAGGCCCTGCAGAATTGCATCAGATCCCGCAGGGCCCTGATATTATTTGGCAAAGAGTTCCACCAGGTCAGGGCCAGGACTGAAATGGCCCTGGCCCTAGTCGAGGACAGCTGGACCTCCCTAGGGCCAGGGATCACAGGCAAGTTTATTGTCAGCTGATCTCAGCATTCTTCTGGGGACATATTGGAGGAGAGGGTCCCGAAGGTACATGGGTCCCTGACCATTCAAGGCCTTGAAAGTCAATACTAACACCTTAAATAGGGCTGCCAAGCCGTGGCAGGGGATCCGCACGGCTTCACAGGCTGTTTGGAGTCCCGTTGCCAGAGCGACGCGTAGCATCACATCCTGGCGACGGCAGTGCAACGCATATCACTGTCCCCCATGGCAGGGATCCTGTGAAGACATGCGGATCCCCCGCCGCGGCTCGGCAGCCCTAACCTTAAACCTGACTTGGTACTCCACCGGTAACCAAGGTAGTTGGTGCAGCACAGGTTGTATATGTGCTGTCTGTGGCGTTCCCACCAGGATTCAGGCCACCGCATTCTGTACTAGTCGGAGCCTCTGGGTCAGTCTCAAGGGCAGGCCAGCATAGAGCGAGTTACAGTAGTCCAGCCTGGAGGTGACCGTCGCATGGATTACCATGGCTAGGTCCAGGTGCAACAAGAAAGCAGCCAGCAGCCGTGCTTGGCGTAGGTGGTAAAATGCCAATCTGGCTGTATTTGTGACCTGCCCCTCCATAGACAAGGAGGCATCCAGGGTCACACCCAGACTCCTGACAGAGTGCGCTGGTATCAGTGGCTCCATGTCAAGAACCAGGAGCCTGAGCCCCAACCCCAAAGCCTCCTTCTCCAGCCACATAACCTCCGTTTCCCCCCAGGTTCAGTCTCAGCATTTCTGTGTGCAGAAAGGCCCTTGACCAAATGCAGTGAGTTTTGGAATCCAAGGCACATCTCTGAATGGCATTGTCCAAGTTTCCAAGGATCAAAAGGTGGGGAAAGGAGACATGCTCACCCAGCAGTGGCAGGGCATCCTTGTCACATTTTCCTACGGGAGTTCATTCAAGGCAGTGTCCATTCATTCACCTAGTAAGTTGGCCTACTGCAAATGGCAGGAAGGGCCCTGCATTTGAGATGGCTCATTAACCAGCTCGCTGGTGAGTCACTGAGGAAAAGAGGCAAAGGAGGACATTTCTCTGTTCACGGGCTCTTCGATATTTCCCGGCTTTTTCCACAGCCTTTCCAAACTGACTAGGCTTGGCCAGCCAGTTCTTCACACATGGCCCACAAAACCAAGCAGAATGTGAAAAGCTTTGTTTACGGAGCGAGAACCCTTCCATGGAAAGTTGCTGAGGCCAGTGGAAAGAAGGGCCACTTCCAGGCACGCCATGGAAAAAAATGTCCCTGCTTGGCCCTTGACCTGGGTGTTTGTTCTCCACCTGCCAAAAGGCAAAACAATTGCTTGCCTTTCTAATCACCCTGTCCTTCAAGAGCCGTTCTATGCCTTGCATGATAAAGGGCCGGTAATCTCAGAGGGCTGGTGTTTGTAAAGACACAGCAGCCAATCATTTAATACTAGTATTGAGGATCAGCTGGAAATCTTCAGTCCAGATCCAGGAACAGATTTTTTCCCCCCACAACCTTTCTCAGTTTTAGTGTAGATAATGTCAATGCCACGGTGAAATTTATCTTTTCATGTGCCATTTTCATTCATTCGTTTAAAAAAATCATATAGGGTGATTACAGAGATAATGCAATTGTTTAAAGGTAAAGGTTCCCTTGCTCGAAAGCCAGTCGAGTCCGACTCTAGGGTTGCGGTGCTCATCTCCGTTTAAAAGCCGAAGAGCCAGCGCTGTCTGAAGACGTTTCCATGGTCATGTGGCCAGCATGACTAGACGCCGAGGTACACGGAACACTGGTACCTTCCCACCAAAGTGGTACCTATTTATCTATTTGCAATTTCTTGCTTTCGAACTGCTAGGTTGGCAGGAGCTGGGGCCAGAGACGGGAGCTCACTCCGTCATGCGGCACCCGGGTCTCGAACTGCTGAACTACTGACCTTCCACAGCCTACAGTTCAGCGCCTTAACCACTTGAGCCACCGCAGCTCCTGCAATTGTTTAGACATCTCAATAATAAGAATTTCACTCACCAATTTTATTCTGCTTGGGCAAGAGTGGATCGGGCTCATCTTCCCTTCAGTCACCTGGAGGCAGCATTCACTCAAGTGGGGGAAGAACAAGATGGCAGAATAGACTACATTACTTTAGACTGCAGCTGGTAGATCCCACCTTTAAATATTCCTCAGCATAAAAAACAAACAAACCAAAAACAACCCTCTATGCAAACAGAAAAGGAGTTTGACAGGGAAACAAATCCTACCTTCTGTCTCAGCTTGCTGTTCTGGCTTTGTATTTGTAGGGAGGTTTTTTTGTTTGTTCTTGTTTTTTAACACCTGGGAGAACCCTAAAACAGGATCCTCCACTTTCAGTTCTGAGGCGGCACAATCTGCTCTGCCGCCTGAGCCTGACCTTATTCTCCTGCATGTGTGGGAAGAAAACAGTTATGAAGCTGTCCTAGTCAGCCCATGGATGCATAGAGCTTAGCACTATCTGTTCTGATTGGTAGTGGCTTTTCGAGATGTGAGGCCAAAACAGCTTATTTGCCTAAAACCAGAGAGCTTTTTAAGTGGAAATGCCAGGAACTGAACCTGGGATCTTCTAAATGCACAGAATATGCTTCCCTCTGAGCCTCAGGCCATCTCCCAACACTGGCAGCCATCAGGCGTGGAGGCTGTTCAGCCACAAGAACAGAAATGTGTAGTGGGCCCCCAGTATGAGGTAAGTTAACACTAATGGCTGCTCGTAATATTTAAAAAGGAGCTGCGGTGGCTCAAGTGGTTAAGATGCTGAACTGCAGGCTGTGGAAGGTCAGTAGTTCAGCAGTTTGAGACACGAGTGTGCCGCATGACGGAGTGAGCTCCCGTCTCTAGTTCCAGCTCCTGCCAACCTAGCAGTTCGAAAGCAAGAAATTGCAAGTAGATAAATAGGTATCACTTCGGTGGGAAGGTAACAGCGTTCCGTGCGCCTTGGTGTTTAGTCATGCCAGCAACATGACCACGGAAATTTCTTCGGACAGCGCTGGCTCTTCGGCTTGGAAACGGAGATGAGCACCGCAACCCTAGAGTCAGACTCGACTGGCTTTCGAGCAAGGGAACCTTTACCTTTAATATTTAAAAACTTATATGTTTGGTGTTGAAGGAGAATCAGCTGCTTTCTGTCATTTCTACATCAGAGTAAGGATTACTGTGCACACAACTGGATTCTTAATTTATGAACAAATGAATGAACATCCAACAACAAACCATCAATTCTTTCCATGTTCCTATGGTTTAAATTTGCATTGGACCTCTGCACACCTGAGAACTGTGTTTCAAGCATGGAACTTCAGCCATTTGTCTGTTGACAGTCCATGTGTCCACCACATGGGCTTTTTATAGTGTGAATTGGTCCCATGGAGCCTCAGGTTCAAATCACTTCTCTGGTGCTACATTCAGTAGATGACATCCCCCAACTATACACTCTTCCTCAGCCTAGCTTACTTGAAGGGATTCCTGTGAGGGAAAAGTGTCATTAAGGGGACCGTGTACGCTGCACTAAGGTTTAGAGACAATCATGACTAATTTCATTGACTTGCCAAACTTTTATTGAACAAAGATTTGGGTTTCTTCACTCACTGGAGGTGTCAATACCTCTGTATGACCCATCAGAGATACCACAATGGTCTCATCCACTTGCGTATCCTCCAGTTTAATATACATCATCAGTGCTTTTTGTTCGTTAAAAAAAAAGAGGTGCCATTACTCATACATAAGGGTACACTGATTTCCACCAATTCCCTCCTCAGGACTTGGAGAGCCCCCCAAAAGGTGCCAATACTCAGAATGATTGAGTATCACTACAAAAAAAAAAGCCTGAACACCATCATATGCCAGCAAGGTCCTTCTGCTCTCTATGTGGAACAAACAAGTGAGTTCCTATTTAACAAAATAAATGGACACAAATCTGACATTAAAGACTGCAGCATTCAGATAGCTGTAGAGGACCATTTTAATCTTTTTGGACATATCACTGCAGATCTAAGTCACTGTTCTATACAAAGCTTCAAAGGGAGACACCATCATGAAAGTGATAAATTAGAACACATCAAGAGAATAAATGCTGTATCTCCCCCTGGCTTAAACAGAGGCTTGGGTTTTTACACTGACAACAAGTTGCTAATCGTTCAGCTGGAGGACTCTTCCTTTAGAGATGTCAGCTGATCCTTCTTATGTTGTAATCAAATAGGGTTGCCAACATCCTGGAAAAATGTTCTGTGTCTTTAATAGAGTCTTAATTTGTGGAAACAAACAGGTGAAGCTTTTCATGGTATGGAGGTACCTGCTAAATGACATTCCATTAAGCCTCTTATTAAAGGTGCAGAACTATTTTTCTCTCCAGGTTATTGGCAACCCTAATTATCATATTGTATCACCGTGTAATCCTTTCTTATGTTTCATACTGCACCTTCTGTAGCTGCACCCTGTGTGAGGTTGGAACCTCTGACCTCTCTCATCATTCATTAAGGCTGCAGTCTTAAGGACACTTTCATAGAAGTAAGCACCATTGCATAACTTCTGAGTAGACCTGTTTAGGATTATCCTGTAAGTATAACAACCATGTGGTTTCCAGTGCCTTTCAGGGGGATGCACACCTGAATGATTTACAACCGGTTCTACAACAGGTCTCTCTCTGTTACACATCCCATCCATCAATAGGTTTGATTATAAAAGTATCTGCAAAATAATTATCCACTCCATATGCATTTGAAGAAGTGAAGTCTGACTCGCAAAAGCTTATGCTTGAATAAACTTTGTCAGTCCTTAAGGTGCTACTTGGTTTCTGTTTCACTTTGCTACAACACACTAACACAGCTTTTAAATATTTACAGATGTTGATTAGTTAGGAGACAGTTTGGTGTAGTGGTTAAGTGCACGGACTCTAATCTGGGAGAACTGGGTTTGATTCCCCACTCCTCCACTTGCACCTGCTGGATGACCTTGGGCAAGCCATAGTTCTGTCAGAGGTGTTCTTGAAAAAGAGCAGTTTCTGTCAGAGCTCTCTCAGCCCCACCTACCTCACAAGGTGTCTGTTGTGGGGAGGGGAAGGGAAAGGAGATTGTAAGCCGCTCTGAGACTCCTTTGGGTAGTGAAGGGCGGGGTATAAATCCAATCTCTTCTTCTCTTCTCCTTTAACATGTTTCACAATGTACCTTCTTTAATTAGCTTAAAAGTTTATTCTTTTCTAACCATCTTCTTCTAGCATAAGGAGTGGTCCTGACTTGTTCTGTATGGATAGATCTCTTTGATAGGTTCTTGTTTCCAAGTGGCCTCTCTTTGTAACATCTCCCCATTCTTACCTTTCTGTTGCTTGTAAGTGTAAGCAGTACTCTGTTTTTTTCCCTTTAAGGTGCTGGTACTCATATATAAAATTGCACCAATTTCCACCAGTTTGGGACTTGGGAAAGCTCCTGAAAAAGGTGCCAGTACTCAGTACTTGTGAATACCACCATAACAATGCCCTGAGTGTGAGTATAAATATATCTACTATAGATGAACACCACATGTATCTAATGAACACAGACTCATGGAAGTGTCAGGTTCCCAGTCAAATCACCTTCCACACTCACTTTGGCAGTGAATTGCTTTATTGAAGATATGAGATGCTATCAGTTCAAACTCTCTGTTAGGACTAATTTGCAAAGGCGGGGGGGGGGGAACAACATATAGGTGAAACCCCAAAATTCCATTCACACCAACGTCAGCGTTTCTATAGCAACCCAGACAGCTATATGGTTGCCCTATCTAACCTAGCCAGGCATAAGACTTTGCCAAGGACATTCTCATGAGAATGCTGTCTTGGGGCTCACTTCAGAAAGTTACAAAGCGATACTCCCTACTGTTCTGACAACACACACACCTCCCTAAGGAATGCAAATGGCAAGCGAGGGCAGAGTTACAGCGATAAGGCAGGGCAAAGGCAGATGCTAACAAAGAATATGTTTAACAGAGACAGAATAAGCCAATATGGATGCCAGAGCTTGACATACTGCCCCCCAAGCCTCCCTCAACCCCCCTCCCCGGCTTCTGAGGGTGATGTCGATGGAATTCTGTAATTAACCGGGATGCTTTGATATGCCTAGATAGCACCCATTCGTTTTGTTGGGGCCCAAAGTCGTTCCATTTAACCAGGTAGTATAGCTGGCCTCTCCTGAACCTGGAGTCAAGGATCTCCTCCACGACTTGGTGAAGTTGTCCGTCCATGAGGAGGAGGAGCTGGAGGATGATGAGTCCAAGGGAAGGGTCCAGGATCTCTTTTCAATAGGCTGAAATGGAAAACGGGGTGCAGAGAACGCAGAGATTTAGGCAGTTCAACCTCAACAGCCACGTTATTGATAACAGAGTCACCCGGGGCTAGGTTCCACTCAGGGCTCCTTTTACACTCAGCATACCGTGTGTAATCCTCTTTGGCTTTATTTAGTGTCTTTTGTAAACTGTCCCAGTTCCGTGTCAAAGTAGACCACCATATTTGGGCGTCCCCTTTCACTGGTTGGAGCTGCGGTGGCTCAAGTGGTTAAGACGCTGAACTGCAGGCTGTGGAAGGTCAGTAGTTCAGCAGTTCGAGACCCGAGTTGCCGCATGATGAAGTGAACTCCCGACTCTAGTTCCAGCTCCTGCCAACCTAGCAGTTCGAAAGCAAGAAATTGCAAGTAGATAAATAGGTACCACTTTGGTGGGAAGGTAACAGCGTTCCGTGCGCCTTGGTATTTAGTCATGCCGGCCACATGACCACGGAAACGTCTTCGGACAGCGCTGGCTCTTCAGCTTTGAAACGGCGATGAGCACCGCAACCCTAGAGTCGGACTTGACTGGCTTTCCAGCAAGGGAACCTTTACCTTTTACTTTCACTGGTCACTGGTGACTCACTCATTCAGGATCCCGTTCAAGGACATTAAAGTATCAAGGTCAGAAATCTTTCCAATCAGGAAACCTGAAGGAGTGTCCAGGCCCTTGTGTGCCCTCTCCAGCTCTGGAAGAAGTTCTGCTCCAGTAGATTTTGCCCAGCACGGGCAGTGGGAAAACCCCTACAGTTTAAGGGACCATCCAGAACACACTGTGACCAATTCAGGCATGGCTTGCCTCAGTCTTATATTTCCCCCTTTCCACCTGGATTAAAAAATAAACCTACTTGAATCCAGCTCAACTGGACAGCTGTGGGGTAACTGCTAGTGGTGGGTCCATCTGCTAAATTCCGCATCTACTCCCTTTTGGCTATAATGCTACAGTGCAGCTCAGCTGGGAAAGAAAAGGGGGATCCGGGTTGTGCAGGGAGTGCATTGTATTTGCTGTTGTGTCTGTGCTTTTTCAAAGATGAAACGGAGAAAAGGGAGAAGGCTGGGAGCTGGGGAGGCAGCAGCACTAAAAGTACAAATTGTTCCTGCCCCACTTGCTGCTGCTATGGTGGGGGTTTGTTTCCGAGCCCTCCCATGGAAGCAGCCTTTACGAACTTTCTGAAGAAGACTGCCAGTGTATTCATGTAGAATTCCTATTATACCACATGATAGAAGGCTTTTGTTCTGTGGTGGATTCTTGCTGGGTTACAAATGATGGGTTCTCTGGCTTTGCTGGATCAGTGTTGTTCTTGCTGTGTCTATATAATTTAAAAGATTAAGTTTTAATATTCATTAGCCAATGGGACACCCTATCATGGCCACCAGCCCAAACCTTTTATTCAAAAATTAAACAAAATTTAGCTGAGGCGAACAACTAAAAAAAAAAAAAAGAGCTTCCATTATTCTTGACCAGCTTCTGCAAAGGTTTATTCCCAAGTGGATGGGTGCCTACAGTGTTCTTCAGAACCTGAAAAAAATCTCCAAGCAAGGTTCAATTATCTACAAAGAGCAAGTAGGAAATAAGTGACCTACACAACAGGCCAGACGCTCTAAAAGACACAAGCACAGCAGGAAATGGGTGAGCAAACTTGATAGGCAACTTCACCAAAGGCAAATATTCATCTGCTTAAACTTTGGGGCTGACTGGGAAGTGCTTGATCTTCCGCCCATTACAGACAATTAGGACCTTATCTCATAAATAAGTACACACCCATGCTGAAGTCTGTTTAGAAGCCTATGTATTTGGGGAAGGCTAGGCATTAGGCAAACCACCCACAGGCATGGAGTAAGTGAGCCCAACGCAGTCCCTCCTGTATAGACTAATGGCACTGTCTGGTCCCGTCAATATTTTTTTCCACATCTAAGTTTCTAAGAGCAATAGGAAGAGGTGCCCCATGGCTGCTTCTACTTTTCATGCAGCCAGGTTTAGGATCACAATCCAAGAGCCCATGGACCTGAGGTTACTGGAATATCTCTTTTCTTCATTTAGGTTTAAAGCCACCCACCCTTTCCCCATCCACAGGTTGCTCAAGTCAGCTCACAAATATTTATCTGGAACTGCTCTGCAAATGCCCCCAAATTATCCAGCTGGGAGCGGCCATAACTCAGTGGTACAGAATATGCTTGGCACGTGGAAGGTCCTAGGCTCTACACTCAACATCTCCAGTTATAAAGCACCAGGTAGCAGGTGATGTGAAAGATCTCCACCTGAGACCTTGGAGAACCTCTTCCAGTCAGAGTAGACAAGACTGACCTCCATGGACCAAACATCTGATTCAGTGAAGGCAGCTTCATGGTTCAACCTAATCAGGCTTCAAGATGCCTCTGGCTGATGACCACTTGATGTGATGGGCTCCCTTATGTAAATACTGGACCAACCTTGGGTCTCGAGTTAGAGCAACTCAATTACCCATGTTCCCCGCTCAGATTATGTGTTTGCCTGTTGTCTTCAGGAGGATGCTCACTAGTTTGATTCCTGATATGTTCACCAGTTGCAAAAAAGAAGCCAGTTTTTCAATGAATTGTTGGTTGGTTGGTTGGTTGATTGATCCATTTTTGGCTGGTCAGCAGGTTGATTCAACTATTCCTTTTTTAACAGTGCAATCCAGAAGTGCAGTCCAGCACAATCAGCTTTTTGCACACACTCCTTCCCATACAGCCTGCTGGAGTTCTACCTCCTTTCTACAGGCAATGAACAGTTAAATCAGTCACAAATCTTAATAAATACATGCTGTATTTTTTTAAGTGCCATTTGATGTTTATCTAAGTAGAGTCCTTAGCAATGTTAATGGCTGCAGATCTGTTTAGATCAGCAGCATTTTTGCACATTAGTAGTTTTCCAAAAACCCAATGCAAATTTGTTCAGCTGGTGTTTGAGTCATTAAGGGCCAAACTGAACAGACCTGGTGATCAGCTTGTGTCTGAGTGACACAATTGAACATGTTCTCTATGAAATTTGCTGTATCTCTAGCTTCTAGCAGGGTTTATTCAAAGCTTTTTCCCTACTGCACAAGAAGCAAGTGGTAGCACAAAATCCACAATCCTATGAACACTTCCTAAATGTGTTCTAAGTTAAGAATAATGTGAAAGAGGGAAGGAAAATGAGAATGATTAGAGAAATTAAGAGAAAGAGGCTGACAGAAAGGAGGAGAGGAGAGGAAAATAAGAAGAGAAACAGAAAGAATATCTTTATTACATAAACGATTGTCGAGGACAGTGACTCCCTGTAACAATGAGTATGCCCTCCCCTGATTACGGCCCTTTTCAAACTGCCTTTGTACTCTGTTTGAGTGACTGATTGCTAATGGAGTTTTTCTGTCATTTCAGACAGACCTGTTTTAGTAACCGGCTGCTAGCGGAATTCATTTACCTGTTCAAGCATGGTTGAGCTGCTTTTGAGGGAAACTGCTTTCTTCTGTTTTCAGCCACTTAGTTACACTTCTGAATTGCTGTGGTGTGCTGTTTCAAATGTCCATAGAGCTTCTGACAATGCTGCTTTTCCCCCACGTGATCTTCTGTGGTTGGTGTTTTATTTAATGTTCTAAGTTGAGTGCTACAGCATTAAACCAATATAGCATTTCAGTGCTATAGTGGCACCATTGAGATGCCTGGAGTCAAGGCATCTCACTTGCTACATTAATACAGTGAGATCGCAGCTGTTGTTACTTGGAAATAAGGAGAGAAGTAGCTCATTGGGCAGCGGGTGATCAGGGCATCAGTGATTGGTATGACAGACTATATTGTGATAACATCTCATAAATATAGTATGCAATATCATTATACACGGTACTTTAGTTACCTGCCCTAAACACAGGAGATAAGGCACGTTTTTGTATTCTGTTCCAATCCAAAGTGAATGGTAATGGTCAAGAATCTTCTGTCTCTCTACTGAAGATCTGGTGTGGAGTCCATTTCTCAAATCTGCATCTGAAAGAACTCAAATGTGAACTTGTAGATCTCCTGACAAAGATATGTAATCTTTCCTTAAAATCTGCCTCCATTCCTGAGGATTGGAAGATAGCTAATGTCACTCCCATCTTTAAAAAGGGTTCCAGAGGAGATCCGGGAAATTACAGGCCAGTCAGTCTGACGTCGATACCGGGTAAATTGGTGGAAACCATTATTAAGGAAAGAATTAGTAGGCACATAGATGAACAAAACCTATTGAGGCAGACTCAGCACGGTTTCTGTAAGGGAAGATCTTGTCTCACTAACCTGTTAGTGTTCTTTGAGGGGGTGAACAAACATGTGGACAAGGGGGATCCAATAGATATTATTTACCTTGACTTCCAGAAAGCTTTTGATAAAGTTCCTCATCAAAGGCTCCTAAGTAAGCTCAAAAATCATGGGATAGAAGGACAAGTCCTTTTATGGATCAAAAACTGGCTAGTTCATAGAAAACAGAGAGTGAGTGTAGGTGGGCAATTTTCTCAGTGGAGGGTGGTAAGCAGTGGGGTACCGCAGGGATCAGTACTTGGTCCACTGCTTTTTAACTTGTTCATTAATGATTTGGAGATGGGAGTAAGCAGTGAAGTGGCTAAATTTGCGGATGATACAAAGTTGTTCAGGGTGGTGAAAACCAGTGAGGATTGTGAGGCACTCCAAGGGGATCTGTCAAGGATGGGCGAGTGGGCGTCAACATGGCAAATGGGGTTCAATGTGGCCAAGTGCAAGGTGATGCACATTGGAGCCAAAAATCCTAAATATAAATACACATTGATGGGGTCTGAACTGGCAGAGACTGAGCAAGAGAGAGATCTTGGAGTTGTAGTGGATAACTCACTGAAAATGTCGAGACAGTGTGTGACTGCAATAAAGAAGGCCAATGCTATGCTGGGGATTATTAGGAAGGGTATTGAAAACAGATCAGCCAATATAATAATGCCCCTATATAAATCAATGGTGAGACCTCATTTGGAATACTGTGTGCAGTTCTGGGCACCACACCTTAAAAAGGATATTATAGCTTTGGAAAAAGTGCAGAAAAGGGCAACTCGAATGATAAAAGGGTTGGAACACTTTCCCTATGAGGAAAGGTTAAAGCGCTTAGGGCTCTTTAGCTTGGAGAAAAGACGACTGAGGGGTGACATGATCGAGGTTTATAAGATTATGCATGGGAAAGAGCAGGTAAAGAAAGAGGTACTTTTCTCCCTTTCTCACAATACAAGAACTCGTGGGCACTCCATGAAACTGCAGAGCGGTCGGGTTAGAACGGATAAAAGGAAGTACTTCTTCACCCAAAGAGTGATTAACACATGGAATTCACTGCCACAGGAAGTGGTGGGTGCTACAAGCATGGACGGCTTCAAAAGGGAATTAGATAAGCATATGGAGCAGAGGTCCATCAGTGGCTATTAGCCACAAGGTATAGCTAGGGGCTCTGGGGCAAGTGATGCTCTGTCTTCTTGGTGCTTGGGGGGGGGGTCAACAGTGGGAGGGCTTCTAATGTCCTGGCCCCACTGCTGGACCTCCTGATGGCACTGGTATTTCTGGCCACTGTGTGACACAGAGTGTTGGACTGGATGGGCCTTTGGCCTGATCCAACATTGGCGTCTCTTATGTTCTTATGTTCTTAAATGTAGGAGCAGGACCAGGGTACTTTAATCCATCAGGGAATTCCTGAGGACTGGGAGGTAGCTAATATCACTCCCATCTTTAAAAAGGGTTACAGAAGAGATCCGGGAAATTACAGACCACTCAGTCTGACATCAATACCAGGTAAATGGGTGGAAACCATTATTAAGGAAAGAATTAATAGGTACATTGATGAACAAAAGCTATTGAGGCAGACTCAGCATGGGTTCTGTAAGGGAAGATCTTGTCTCACTGACCTGTTAGTGTTCTTTGAGGAGGTGAACAAACATGTGGACAAGGGGGACCCAATAGATGTTTATCTTGACTTCCAGAAAGCGTTTGATAAAGTTCCTTACCAAAGGCTCAATAGTCATTGGATAAAAGGACAAGTCCTTTTGTGGATCAAAAACTGGCTAATTAATAGAAAACAGAGAGTGAGTATAAATGGGCAATTTTCACAGTGGAGGGTGGTAAGCAGTGGGGTACCACAGGGCTCAGTACTCGGTCCGATGCTTTTTAACTTGTTCATTAATGATTTGGAGTTGGGAGTAAGCAGTGAAGTGGTTAAATTTGCAGATGACACTAAATTGTTCAAGGTGGTGAGAACCAGGGAGGATTGTGAGGCACTCCAAAGGGATTTGTTGAGGATGGGCGAGTGTGTGTCAATGTGGCAAATGGGGTTCAATATGGCCAAGTACAAAGTGATGCTCGTTGGGGCCAAAAATCCTAACTATAAATACACATTGATGGGGTCCGAACTGGTGGAGACTGACCAAGAGAGAGATCTTGGAATCTTAGTAGATAACTCACTGAAAATGTCAAGACAGTGTACAACTGCAATAAAAAAGGCCAATGCTATGCTGGGGATTATTAGGAAGGGAATTGAAAATAAATCAGCCAGTATCATAATGCCCCGTATAAATCAATGGAATACTGTGTACAGTTCTGGTTACCACACCTCAGAAGCACCTTATAGCATTGGAAAAAGTGCAGAAAAGGGCAACTAGAATGATAAAAGTTTTGGAACACTTTCCCTATGAAGAAAGGTTAAAGCACTTAGGGCTCTTTAGCTTGGAGAAATGACTGAGGAGTGACTTGGTAGAGGTTTACAAGATTATGCATGGGATAGGGCAGGTAGAGAAAGAAGTACTTTAATCTCTTTCTCACACTACAAGAACTAGTGGGCACTCAATGAAATTGCCGAGCAGTCGGGTTAGAATAGATAAAAGGAAGTACTTCTTCACCCAAAGAGTGATTAATACATGGAATTCACTGCCACAGGAGGTGGTGGCAGCTACAAGCATGGATGGCTTCAAGATGGAACTGGATAAACATATGGAGCAGAGGTCCATCAGTGGCTATTAGTTGCAAGGTAGAAGAAGAAGAAGAAGAGATTGGATTTATACCCTGAGCTTCACAACCCAAAGGTGTCTCAGACTGGCTTACAAACTCCTTTCCCTTCCCCTCCCCACAACAGACAACATGTGAGGTAGGTGGGGCTGAAAGAGCTCGACAGAAACTGCTCTTTTTCAAGAACAGCTCTTATCAGAACTACGGGTTGCCCAAGGTTATCTAGCCAGGTGCAAGTGGAGGAGTGGGGAATCAAACCCGGTTCTCCCAGATTAGAGTCTGCGCACTTAACCACTACACCAAACTGGCTCTCAGGTATACATAGGAACTCTCGGTCTGGGGCAAGTGATGCTCTGTATTCTTGGTGCTTGGGAGGGGGCAACAGTGGGAGGGCTTCTAGTGTCCTGGTCCCACTGCTGGACCTCCTGACAGCACCTGGTATTTTTGGCCACTGTGTGACAGAGTGTTGGCCTGGATGAGCCATTGATCTGATCCAACATTGGTTTCTCTTATGTTCTTATGTTAAGCTGAGCGTATGTTCAAGCAGTTTACAGGGCTGAGTACATATTTCCACATTTAGGGCTCAGATACAGAGAACTCATGGTCCATGTGGCTCAGCGGCCATTTTAATGTTAGGCTTCCGGAGACTTCCAAAATGGTTCCCCCCCCCAACTTTGTTCATTAAAGCATTAAAGGAAAAAATGTTTCCAAAGTTCTAGGCTTCCCATGCCCCCCCCCTTTACATCTCATGTCAATTTCCTTCTGTGCTGACAATCCCCCCTTATTTTGTTCGCATGAAGCACAGAAATCCTTTTTTTTTTTTTTGGTGTGCACTGGGGATGCTGTTGTTTGCCTCCTTTCAAGTCAATACCAGCAGGGAGCTAAACCTCATGGAGCTCCTTTTAAAGTGTCCCCCCCCCATCATTTTAATTTTTTTATTCAGCAGTCCAAGACTAGCAATAGTCTCATATCATTAGACTCATGCCGCTTGTCAAAACAAATTAAAAAATTTAAAACGCGGGGGAAATGGAGCTTGTACACCGATGAAGGGGGGAGGGTGGCAGAAGGTGCAGAGTGGGTGGAACAACCTCAGTGTGGGCAGAGGAGAGACCTTCAAGAGGCTGCAAAAGGGTAGGGGGGAAATCAGAGGGAATCTCTATGCTTTTGAATTACCTTTAGCTTGGAAGCGAAACAAGGGGGAAATCGGCACAAAAGAACTCTCAGAAAACTTGGGGAAACAGTGACCAGAAAGCGAACTGATAGCTGAAGAGAGGAAACTCAATGCAGAATGACAAAGAAAACCTGAGGGACATGTGCAGTGAAAGCGAGAGAAAACACCCATGCATAATAGGCCAGAGATGCAGCAGTTTTAGCCCAACATTATTCTGTGAGTTCCATGGCTGAGGTGGGGGAATTGACCACAGCTCTCCCTGGTCCAAGTCTGACACCTATTATACCGTCTTTCCTTAATTGCATATGTGAAATGTTAGGTGGTGTGTGTGCATCCTGACTGCTCATTACCAATTGCAACCTAAAATGTGGGACAAAAGGAGGTGAGCAGATGTGCGGAGAAAGAACTGGCAATGTTTCTGTTGATTTTCATGCTGGGGAAGAGGAGGCTTAAAACTTGGGATGGTGTGAGAGAAAGTTGAGGCTTGTGAGATTGAGAAGGATGTTGGGTGCCAGGTGGGAAGCCCTGGGGATAGGATGGGAACGTTTGGCCCCACCTGCCAAATTCTTTGCCTGAGCTGTTTTCAGGAAGCTGCTCATGCCTTAAAGGTAATTTGTGTGCAAATCCAGAACGAAACATTTGCACTCATTCTGGGTGGCATTGATGGAGCACTGGTGAATATTGTGTTTGTTGAGGTGGAAGCTAAAACCAACATTGGACAGTTTGTCAAACAAAGCAAAACAAAAATGAGTCGTATTGGGGGAGGGGAGGACAGGTCAATATTTAAGCTAGTGTCAGGTCCAACAGTCAAACAAATGGAGCACAGTCTTCCAAGAAGCATATACTTTATTGTCAGTACTATTGGTCAGGAACACAAGCACTGTTAGGAATGAGGAAAAAGGGAAAGCCCACTGGGATGTACCAAGTTCAAACTACCCCCCACACACACACTTAGGACCAATCGGCTTGATTCCCGTGAGCGGGAAGGAGTAACCGATGCAGCTAAGCTGGGAAACCAGTCACACGGTTGATTAATATGAAGACACTACGACTAGCCAGGGGTACAAGGTTACAGATAACAGGAGAAGCTATGCAGGGAAAGGAATGCGGCACCCAGACATATACAGGTCAGGTGGGTGCCCCCTCAGTCCATAAACAATATGGCAGCATAGCTGACATTCTGCCCACCTAAAACCCAATCTCCGGGTTAAGCTGGGAGACCTCCCGGTTTGCCCGGGAACTCCCGGTGGAACTTTTGCAACAGTTTAGGGGCCCGAATATCCCCTACTTCCACCCGTTCATGGTGCTGGGGTCCAAAATCTAACCACTCCACCAGGTAAAGCAGCTTGCCACGCTTCAGCTAGGATCTGAGAAATTTCGAAATGCTCTTTGCCCTCCACCATTGGGGGGGGGAATCGTCTTAGCAGGGTGGTGAGGGCTCAAAATCGGTGCATGTTTTAGTAAGCTAAAATGAAACACAGAATGAATATGGCGCAAGTTTTTTTGGAGGTCCAGATCCACAGCCACCTCATTTATGAGGCGCTTCACCTTAAACGGTCCATTAAACTTCCAGCCCAATTTGCGACTTGGGTACAACATTTTAATGTTTTTAGTAGACACATAAACAGAGTCACCAGGCTGCAGAGTCTTAGCTGAACTGCTTTATCTACAGCAGAGGCTGTTTGGGGTCCTTTCGCCTGTGTATACAGAAGTCCAAAACCGACCCAGGGAATTTCCCAGTGGTATTAACGGAGATGAGACTAGTACCTTGAAATCAAGTTGTTCTTTTTACTACGTAATAATATTTGGTTCACATACATACAAAAATGGAATCACACGCACAAACATACAAGTTCCTCAGGGTACAAGAGTAGGAAATAGTCACTTTTATACTAAAGGATGGGAAAGGGGAGTAGCAAATACTTATCTGATCCGAAGCTTGACCTTCTCAATGAAGAATACAGGAATAAGACTAGAATAACTATAGGAAATCTATATGCACACGGTTGGAAACTGCCAAACACATGTGGACCTTTGTGGATGCAGTCCACGAGGTCAGTAAGAACAAAGAGTTACTTGTACAGCAAGGCTGTAAGTAAATAGCTTAAGAGAGAAGATGGCTAGCGGGGTTCAAACTGTTGAACCTCACTTTATACAGGGGGGCTCTTGGGGGCTGGCATTGATGCCATCCTCCTTGTCCTTCCCACCTGTGGTCCGTCCCAAGAACTAACACTATTGGTTATTAAGCAATGATGTGCCTACCTAGGAGGAGTGGGCAATATTGAAATCTAAACCTTTAACTCAGGGGATGCATCTGGTCAAGGTGTGAAGATGATGCCAAGGCAACAATTGATGTGTAGATGGATGTAGCCTGGTCCCAAGCCATAAAATGACCATTTGGCAGGAAACTGTCTTTTTGGATGCAAACCAGATACCAAGGGTTACGTGTCTCCTTACAGTTCATGCATGGTGGTTGAAACCATAAAAGTTGTCGTTTGTGCTGACCCACAATGGCGATGCTTTCTTCTTCCTCAGGCTGGGGCTGTGTGAGTGCAAACCTCATTAGCATAAAGTGCAGGCAGAGCATCTCTCAGGTGAGGCAGTTCCAGCATTCCAAGCACACATCTTTCCCAAACCCATAGGGAGTCATAGTCACAGTCCATGGCAGTGAGTGTGTGTCAGCAAACATAAATACATAAAAGCAAATATTCATTTCATCTGCTAACAAGAGCCCAACCCTCCACCCTTCTCTTGTCAGCTTGAACTTTATATGCCTCTTTGGCTGCATCCACTGTCTTGCATAAAAGGGGCCAAGAATCTTTCAGTCTATTACACCATTCCACAGCATCACCCAATACCGAGGCACTATTCACAAGGAATGGGGCAGGGGGGCTATCATAGCCATATACTGCTTTGAATGGGGACACACCAGTGGAAGAATGACAAGTGTTGTTGTAGCAGAATTCAGCCAGGGGCAGCAAATCAACCCAGTCATCTTGTTGGTAGTTGGTAAAGCATCGTAAATACTGTTCCAGGGTTTGATTAACACGTTCGGTCTGCCCATCAGTCTCTGGGTGATATCCACTGCTTAACGCCCGCTCCACCCCCATGAGTTGCAATAGTTCCCCCCAGAACTTAGAAACAAATTGGGTTCCCCTATCGGATATTATTTTGCATGGAAGCATGTGAATGCGAATCATGTGCTGCAAGAACGCCTTGGCTGAGGGCAATGAGGCAAAGGGGATGAAGTGAGCCTGTTTGGAGAATAGATCTACAACAACCCAAATGACGGTCATCGTCCTGCTGGGGGGAAATTCGTAATAAAATCCATGGAGATAACCTCCCATGGCTGACTCAGTCAGGAGGAGTTGCAATAGTCTCGGAACTTTACCCGGCCGGGGTTTAGACATAACACACATTTGGTATGACTGGATGAAAGACAAGAGGTCTTTGCGCGTATGAGGCCACCAAAACTGCCGTTGCAAGAGGTGTAGGGATTTGACAAAGCCCAAGTGGCCTGCCAGCTTCGAGCCATGCACCACAGCCAAAACCTCCCCCCGTAAGGCTTTGGGGAAAAACAGTTTATTGGCGCGGTACCAACACCCATCCAATCTCAGTTCCAACCCCCTGTCCGTCCAAGTCTACCTCCCCTTTGTCATCATCTGAGAAGGCGGAGGCAAACCTCACGGTCCAGGCAAACCCATCGAGACAGGCCCGGTGGGAGGGGGTGGGGTTGGAGGAAGTGGCATGGCTTTGAGTTGTCACCACACCCCCGAGCTGGGTGGGTGTGAACATGGAGTCTAGGATTAACTCTTGTTGGCTGCCATGTTGGGGAAGGTGGGACAAGGCGTCGGCCAGAGAGTTGGTGGAGCCAGGGAAATGATACAAAGTGAACTGGAACTTGGATAAAAAATCAGCCCATCGCAGTTGCTTTGCATTCAGATTAGAAGGGGTTTTGAGTACTTCCAGATTTTTGTGATCCATCCACACTTCGAAAGGCACCCTTGCCCCCTCCAGCCAGTGCCTCCATGTTGAAAGAGCCAATCCGATCGCTCCCGCCTCCTTATCCCAAACAGACCAATTGCATTCAGTCTCAGTAAATTTTTGGGAGACATAAGCAAGAGGGTGCAGAAGTTTATCATCTCCCTCTTGCAGGATCGCTCCTCTCATGGCGACGTCAGAGGCATTGACATGAACATATTTTTTCAATTAATCGGGGTGGGCCAACACTGGTTCAGCTGTGAATAGGGATTTGAGACGCTCAAATGCCTCCTGGCATTCGGACGTCCACTGAAGCTTTGTGCTTGGTTTGGTAACTTCCGGGCCCTTCCCCTTAGTTTTTAACAAGTCAGTTAGGGGTAGGCTAACTTGGGCAAAGTTGGGGAGAAAAATTCGGTAAAAATTTGAAAACCTGAGGAAGGATTGGAGTTGGCGACGGGTACGCGGGGCCTCCCAACCCAGGACATCCTGGACATTTTTCGGGTCCATTTCAATCCCCTTGTCTGAAATCCAGTACCCCAGAAAGTCAATGGTAGTTTTGTGGAACTCGCATTTAGAGAGCTTAGCGAACAGCTTGTGCTTGTGCAACGTTTGGAGTACCTCCTGCACCAACTTCACGTGCGAAGGGAGGTCGGGAGAATACAGCAAGATATCATCTAGATGCACCAGGACCCCCTTAAATAAATGCTTGTGCAACACTTCATTTATCAAGTTCATGAACATTCCCGGCACCCCCTGAAGCCCAAATGGCATCACCCGATATTCAAACTGGCCCAGGGGGGTGTTAAACACAGTCTTATATTCATCCCCCTCCTTTATGCGCATGCGGAAGTATGCGTCTCCGAGGTCCAACTTGGAAAAGATTGGGGGGGGGAAGAAAAAAGAAAAGATTTTACCCGTAGAAACCTCGCCTAGCAAATCCTTAATGAGCGGCATGGGGTAGGCGTTGGTAGACGAGACGGCATTCAGGCCTCCGTAGTCCATGCACAAGTTCAGACCCCCAACCTTCTTTTTTCAAAATAGCATGGGGGCTGCAAAAGGGGACGAGGCCAGTTGGATAAAACCCCAGGCTAAGTTTTGGTCGATAAACTTACGCAGTTCATCTTTCTCTGCTGGGCCCATTGCATAAATCCAACCTTTGGGAACTTTATGCCCTGGTAACAGTTCAATACTACAGTCCGATCGTCTGTGGGGGGTAGTTCGTCAGCTTCCTCAGCTTCAAACACTCTGGCCAAATTGCGGTATTCAGAAGGAAAGGAAATGAGTTTTTCCTTTGGTAAACAGGCGCGGGGGGAGTCGACTACCGGCTTGGGACCCCATTCTAGGTTCCAAACATGCTGTTGGCATTTAGGGGAGATGAATTGCACCATTCCCTCATCCCAGCATATATACGGGTCGTGGCCATGTAGCCAGGGGCTCCCCAATACCAAGGGGAACTGCGCCGTTGGGGTGATGACGGCGCGCTAGCAGACTCACCTCCTGGACCGCCCGGGGGTGAAGCTGCACTCCAGCCAAAGGAGGGGGTGCGCAGGCTCGCTTACCCCCCAGGGGCCATGCGAAGGGACCCTGGCTATGGAACTTATAAGAGCTTGCCTCTTCGATGGCAAAATGCCAGAGAATTGAGGCGCCTCTTCGTTCCGACGGTTCTCCGTGCTGTGAGACTGAATGGACTTAGTGACGCTGACCGGGGCAAGCGTAGGAGTTCGAGCAGCAGAAATGAAAGTTGAAAGCGAGGTCGAATGATCAATTATGAACGTGAGTCAGCTTTGAAGCATTCTTCAAAGGGAAAAAGATAGCTCTCCACTCCACCAAATGGGAAAAAGGCGAGCGTGGGAGGGACGCCTCCCATGCACATGAACTTTTGAGCAATTGAGGGGGGGAGCAGAAGAAAACGCAAAGGAAACTGCCTAGAAGTACTTACCAAAGCGAATCTAAGCGGTCAAGTGCACATTCAGAGACTTTTTAAAAAATTGCGAAAGTAAACAAACGATAAAGATGGCGGGGAAGAAGGACAGAGAAAAACTTTTGAAAGCGAAAGGGTCTGAGAGCCCGAAACCGGAAGCTACCAGTGCGGTAGCAAAGTCTATAGCGGAATATATGTGCCCTCTGCTGGAACAGCTGAATAACTTCAAGGAATAGATGTCTATAGTGACTCAAAGTATTACTGCGCAACAAACCCAGATAAACGATATGCTGCAAATAATGAAGCAAGATACTGAGAAGGTAAAGGAAGTGGCTGCAACTACCCTGAAGGTGAAGAAAAAAGTGCAAAAGCTGGAAAGGAAACTAACCTTCATGGAAGATCAACTGTTGCAAGTGCAAATGGAAAAGGCCAACACGATTCTTCGCTTCCAGGGCATGCCAGAGAACAGGGGGGAGAATCTTAAAGAAGTGATGAGTGAATTACTAGCCCCAGTGACAGAAATGAAGATGGAATTGTTGCTGAGCGATAGGGATGTGGTTTACAGATCATATTCAGGCTATATAAAAAAAATAATCTGCCTGGGGAAATTGTCGTAAGATTCTCGAAGAGGCATGTGAGGGATGCAATCCTGAAAGCGGTCGCTGGAATACCCCTGAAAGTGGGGGGAAATACCATCAGAACGCTAAAGGATATTCCATTTGAAGTAAGACAACGGAGAAAGAAGTACAAAGAGCTCGTGCTTTTTCTTCAGACAAAATCAATTGGATATAAATGGCTATTTCCAGAAGACGTTAATTTCAAGTTTAAGGATAAAAAAGAAAAGATTGACTCTGTTCTGAAAGCTCAAGAATTCCTAAGGGTTCAGCTGGGAAGACTAGAGGACGGGGAAAAAGAAGAGGACAGCAAGTCTAGTGGCGAGCTGGACTCGGGTTCTTCCGGAGAGGACTCTCTGACAGAGCAAGGGGCAGCTGCTCCAAAAAGTCCTTATAAGCTGCGGAAGAGACGAGGAAAGGAGAAGTGAAGGCTGAAGGACTCTGAATTGTGCCTTTGAGAACTTTGAAATGGGATGATTGGGGGTACTGTTTCTAGACAGTTAAATTTAAGATTTAAAGAAAAAGAAAAGTAATATAAATGTTTGACTCAGTTTATAATAATATAAATGAAATGAAAATTTGTTGTAACTAAGCTAGTGAGGATCTCCTCTCTTGGGTTTTTAGTTAGTAGTGGGTTTTTTTGCTTTATCCTATATATATGTAGTCCCCCTTCCCTTTTTTCTGTAGTAGTTTTGTAGTCTTACAAAAAATAATAAAAAATCCCCTCCAGGGGCTCAAAAAAAAAAATCGCCCTCCTCTTCTGTCCACAGAAATCCTCCTCTGGATCTAAGCCATTGGCAAGAGAGGCCATACTTATATGTACAACATCATACTAGGTATGTCATGGGTTGGATCCAGCAATCTGTGAATAACATATGTAGCGCAGTCCTGCTTGCACAAGGATCAGATCAACAGCATCAGCAACACAGAGCACTTCCATATAATTTACTACAAAATAACAATGTGCATATGGAGGAAAGGAATCTGCAACATGCAGTTCGCCTGATTTCCTTTGGTTTCGTTTTGAACCCCAGGAAGGCGCTTAGGGCTCTTTAGCTTGGAGAAACGACGACTGAGGGGTGACATGATTGAGGTTTATAAGATTATGCATGGGAAAGAGCAGGCAGAGAAAGAGGTACTTTTCTCCCTTTCTCACAATACAGGAACTCGTGGGCACTCCATGAAATTGCTGAGCTGTCGGGTTAGAACGGATAAAAGGAAGTACTTCTTCACCCAAAGAGTGATTAACACATGGAATTCACTGCCACAGGAGGTGGCGGCGGCGACAAGCATGGATGGCTTCAAAAGGGAATTAGATAAGCATATGGAGCAGAGGTCCATCAGTGGCTATTAGCCACAAGGTATAGAGAGGGACTCTGGGGCAAGTGATGCTCTGTCATCTTGGTGCTTGGGGGGGGGACAGTGGGAGGGCTTCTAATGTCCTGGCCCCACTGGTGGACCTCCTGATGGCACCTGGTATTTCTGGCCACTGTGTGATACAGAGTGTTGGACTGGATGGCCCTTTGGCCTGATCCAACATTGGCATCTCTTATGTTCTTATGACACCTGGAGCCAGAGAAAATGGATGAACCTCACCCCCAACTGCCATTTTCACTGGCAAAAGTGGGATGGATGGGAAACCAGAAGCTCCTTCTCCCCCCTCTCAGTGCTGAGCAAATGAGCATTTTTTAAAAGTGAATTCACACCCCCGTGACTTCACATGTGTCAGGCATATTGTGTAGTTACACCCTAAGGGGATAAATCCAGGTGGAGATCCAGGTGGCTAGCCATGTTGGTCTGAAGCAGTAGAACAAAGTTTGAGTCCAGTGGCACCTTTTGAGACCAACAAAATTTTATTCAAGATATAAGCTTTCATGTGCATGCGCACTTCTTCAGATACAGTGAAAAATAATTTCCTCAACCATTACATATAGAAAGAGAGGGGAGGAGGTTAGTTGCCAGGAAGGGCCAATTAAAGACAGAGACAGAAACAAAAATGGAAATTACCAGTCCATACCTATAGGTAGAGGGTGGGCAGTAAATTATCATACAGCATAATGAAGATATCTAACAGATACAAGGATCAAACAGAATAATAAGCTTAGTTTATATGGTAACCATTTGTTTGGGCTCAGTACCGGGGCAAAAACAGTGAAGGAAATAAATATGTGAAAACTGGAGATTGATGCATCCTCAATTATAGAATGCTGAGAGTAATTAATTATTTGAAAAAGTGTGCATAAACACGAAAGCTCATACCTTGAATAAACCTTCGTTGGTCTTAAAGGTGCCACTAGACTCTAAATTTGTTCTAATTGAGACCCTGCCATCCATCTCCTGTCAAGCCTGGAGGCGACTTTACGTCATATTCTTCTTTGAAGTGGGATGATTCGCGATTACCCTAAGGGGATAATTAACCTGCCCCTTTGGCCTTCCACAGGACATCCCTTAACAGTGAAATTGTGCTTAAAAGCAGTGCACTCACACTTCTGAAAATTGCTGTATGCCGCTTAGAGGGTCTGAAAGTCTGGCCACCCTTGACTGTTGCCTAAATAATATTAGAAAATATAACATTTCACAGGAAAATTCCAGTGTGCAGCAAAATAAACATGAATGGATTCAATCTGCATAATGGAGTACAAAATTGAAATGGGAATTTAGGGGCTAGAGCAGGGGGAAAATGAGAAATTCAGTATCATACTGTTTTGTCTCTTTCAGAAATGTTATTTTTCTACCCTTGGTTTGTGGAGATGTTTGTTAGTATTAATAAGGATTACATAGCACCAACTGTCTTGTAGGCAGTGTCAATAACTGGAAGAAGGATGATGCTGAACGTCATTTTGTGAGCCTCAGGGCAAAGCAAGCTGCTGAGTTTGGATCTCCCTCATTCAGACCTGATATTTATTTTATTCTTTATTTATTTAGTAATTTTTATGACTTGTCTTTCTGTCTGAAGGAACATCCAAGATAGCTCAAAGGTTCACAGCAGCAAAGGCCATGTGTTTAATGTCCAAGGAGAGACTCCCCTCCCCTATTTTGCTCCTATAACTTGAAAGATTATCAGTATGGAAGGAAAGGTGTGCCACTCAAGACCTAAAAAGGAGAAATGTCCCTATTTGGGATGCACTGCAGGCCATTGATGATGTATTAGACTGGGTTTGGGCTGCAGGTGTTCTCCTTTGGACCTCTTGTGTAGCAGGGTATTTCCAGGAACCAGTCTGGCTTTGAAATTATTCCAGCATAAGCTTTCACAAGTTACAGCTCACTTCATCTAATGCATGGCATGTACATGAGAGATACTTACACTTGCAGTTACAAACAATAATAATAATAATCTTTCAATGTATTAATCACTCAATCCTGCAGAGCTTGCTGGGTGGCCCCTCTATTACACTCAGGGGTAGTCCTCACTCATTCTGAACAGATGGGATTCTCTTGAATTGCTGTTTCTAACATTTGTCTGCTTCTACCTTTCTGTTGCTCGTATCTATTGGCTATGGATGTACACTCCATGTATCTGATGAAGTGAGTTCCAGTTCACAAAAAAGTTAGGCTGAAATAAAAAATTGTGAGTCTTTAAGGTGCCACTGTACTTGTTTGACTAAAAGCACCCACAAACTTAAATACCATTTTTGGGTCAATAATTCAACTCCCATCAGTTGCACCACTTCAGTGGTAGGAGTTACTGAGACAGCAGCCTCACACAACATGTTCACAGCCATGGGAGCTAGGATTTTATTTTTTAAAGCTAAAAAATTATTTATTTACTTATATCTCACCCTTCTTCACAACAACTTCTCCCCAAACAGCTTACATTGTTCTCTTCCCCTCCATTTTATCCTCACAACCAGGCCCGTAGCCAGGATTTTTTTTTATTTGGGGGGCCTTTCAAAAAATCGGGGGGGGGGGCACTGAAATAAAGATAAATTTAAAACTCACATAGGCTGGCCGGCCCCTGCCCCAGCCAGTCCTCCCATGTGGTGGCTGGAGTGAAAGATGTGCCAGGCTCCAGTGGGACAACAAAGCAGTGCTCGCGCCCCCTCCCCCCGCCATGACTGCTGCACGCACGCACGCGCACACACACACAGGGCTGAAGTAAGGAGCCGCGGAAGGGGGCTGGCCTGGGAATAGCTGTGCAGAGACTGGAGGGTCCAGAGCCCCGCAGAGGGAGCTGGAAGCAACTGGGCCCCTCCGGGGGATGCACCGTCCCCCTCCCCAGCCAAGAGAAGTGGTACTGGCCAAGATCCCCCGCCCCACCGCGGGTGCGCAAGTCTGGTCCGTCACAGGCTTCGCGGCGCGCTTCTTCCAGGAGGGACCATTGAAACCACCCTTTGTGCCCATTGTGCATCTAAAATTGGTTAGATGCTGTACAGAGACTAAAATCAAGACTGGCTTGGTCTGTGGGCCTCATAACCTGTATCCGTATGTGGTCTCCAGTTCCCTGAATGACAAAATCCTGGTTAGCAGTATTTGAGTCATCATGTTGTAGTGCTGTATGAGACACCTGAACACACCTGAAGCTGCCCTATACTGAATCGGACCACTGGTCCATCAAGGTCAGTACTTCTACTAAGACTGGTGGTGGGTTTCCAGGGTCACAGGCAGAGGTCTTTCACATTAACTACTGCCTGGTCCTTTTAACTGGAGATGCTGGGGATTGAACTTGTGTACAAAGCAGATGCTCTTCCACTAACCCACAGCCCCTCTCCACTTTCATCCAGTCATTCTCTCTCCCTCTCTCTCTCTCTCTCTCAGCTTTAGCTACCTCACAGGATTGTTGTGAAGATAAAATGGAGGATGGGAGAATTCTGTTATAAGGATTTGATGCTGGTTCATGTGCTAAATACATCGTGGTTTGTTTGTAATCCCTAAAAAGAGCTTGAGAGTCAGATGTCATTGAAGGTGCATAACCAGAGCCAATAAACTGGTGGGAACTTGTTGGATCAGGTCTCTCAGGGTTGCAACTAATGTTCGCTCTAAGCTGTGGAGTCTTGTGAGCAAAAATTCTACTTTGTGAGCTACTGGCATTAAAGTTGTGAGCGAGCGATTCGGCTTCTGCACAAATTAGTTTCCTCTGGAGCCACCCTTCCTGAGCTAAGACAAAAATGTGTGAGCTGGAGGCTAAAAAACTGTGAGCTAGCTCACACTAACTCAGCTTAGAGGGAACACTGGTTGCAACATGTGGCAGTGTCGATTCAACGTATGGCAGTGTTAGTGTGCATGACCGGAGCTAATATCTAGTGATGCACAAGCAGAAATATAAATGGACTTAGCACAGTTCCGCTTGTGCAAGATCTTGAGCAACATTTAGTGCTATACGTTGTATTGCCCAAACGTTGGTTGCATGACATCTTGCACAAGCAGACACTGAAGTAAAGAAACAAGTTTGGCTTCACCCAAGCTGCTACCACAGTCTTTCTTGTGTTTCCACTTGGATGAACGCTCTAGCACAAGTGGAAATTTTGCACTGAATCCAATCCAGTGTTTTCTGTATGCGGATGGTACGTATATGTATGTTGTGTGTTAAGTGCCATCAAGTTGCTTCTGACTTGTGGCAACCCTATGAGTTAATGTGCTTCAAAACATCCAGCCATTAACAACCTTGCTCAGGTCTTGCAAACTGAGGGCCGTGGCTTCCTTGACTGAGTCAAGCCAGTCTGGTGTAGTGGCTAAGTGCGCGGACTCTAATCTGGGAGAACCGGGTTTCATTCCCCACTCCTCCACTTGCACCTGGCTGGATGACCTTGGGCAAGCTATAGTTCTGATAAGAGCTGTTCTTAGGAAAAGAGCAGTCTCTGTCAGAGTTCTCTCTGCCCCGCCTACCTCACAGGGTGTCTGTTGTGTGGAGGGGAAGGGAAAGGAGTTTGTAAGCCACTCTGAGACACCTTTGGGTAGTGAAGGACGGGGTATAAATCCAATCTCCTCCTCCTCCTCCTCCTCCTCCTCTTCTTCTTCTTCTTCATCTTCTTCTTCATCATCTTCCACTTTTCCTGCTGTCCTCAGCTTTCCTAGCATTATTGTCTTTTGCAGTGACTCCTGTCTTCTGATAATGTGTCCAAAGTACAACAGCCTCAGTTTACTAATTTTAGCTTTTAGGGAGAGTTCAGGCTTGACTTGATCCAGAACCCACATATTCGTCTTTTTGGCAGTTCATGGAATCCATAAAACTCTCCTTGAACACCAAGTTTCAAATAGATCAACTTTCTTCCTGTCAGCTTTCTTCGTTGCCCAACTTTCACAGCCATACATAGTAATGGGGAATACCATGGCATGAATTAAATTTGATCTTGGAGAAGACTCTTGAGAAATCAACCCTGCCTGTTCCCTGGAAGGCCAGATAATGAAACTGAAGCTCAAAGACTTTGGCCACCCAATGAGAAGGGAGCACTCACTGGAGAAGTCCCTGATGCTGGGAAAGACTGAAGGTCAAAGAAGACGGGGACGGCAAAGGACGAGATGGTTAGACAGTGTCATAGATGCAACGAGCATGAAACTGAGCAAGCTTCAAAGGACGGCGGAAGACCGGAAGGCCTGGCGTGATCTGGTCCATGGGGTCGCGAAGAGCCGGACTCGACTGTGTGACTGAACAACAACCAGTAACATAATCCCTATTTAAGAATCCTTTCTAGCTCCTTCATGGCTACCCTTCCCAGTCTCAATCTCCTTCTGATTTCTTGGTTGTACTCTCCCTTTTGGTTGATGATGGAGCCAAGGAATAGAATATCAGTTTTTTCATTGTCAACCTTAGTGTAATTCCTCAGTAGTCATTTATTTTGTCTTCTTGATGTTCAGCTATAATCCTGTTTGGCACTTTGGCTCTAACCTTCATCAGGAGTTATTTCAAGTCTTTACTATTTTCTGCTGGCAAAGTGGTGTCAGCTGCATACCTCAAATTGTTAATGTTCCTTCCACCAGTTTTCACTCCACCTTCATCAAAATCTAATCCATCTTTCCTTATGGTATATTCCACATATAGGTTGAAGAGACAGGGAGATAAGATACACCCTTTGCCAATTGGAATCCATTCTGTTTCTCCACATTCTGTCCTAACAGTAGCCTCTAGCACATCAGAACCATCAGAATGCTGTGGCACACCATTTCTTTTTAAAACCAACCATAGTTTTTCACGACCCACAGTCAAAAGCTTTGCTTTCTATGGTCCCTGCCACACGGGACGGCTGGAACGCGGCTAAGCAGAGCCACACCAAACTTGACACGCCGTGGCGGGATCCCACGGATCCCCTCAGCCACGGCGCATCGCTCCCCGGCATGATCAGATGCCGGGGAGAATGCGACGGTGCGAAGGAGAGCCTGGCGAACTGCGCGTGCGCACACATGCGCAGTTCGGCCAGAAGCCGGGGATGCGCCAGCGCAAGGACGCGCCGGCGATCCCACGGCCGCACTTGCCGCGGCCCATCCGAAAGAACCACCTAGGGAGGTGGTTCTTTTTTGCTGCGCTATATGGGCGAGATGGGACGGATCGGAGACGGAAGCATGACGTTCCCCAGATGTTGCTGTGGGATCGCGCCCGTTTGCTCCGGCCCTGATCCGTCCTTCTCCCGGCCCAAACGGCTCATATGAACAGGACCTATGTTTATGTATATATAGGGAGGCAATTCATTCACATGCATCCCCATGTGTGCAGTGTGAAATGGCATAGCGCAGACAGACATTTGCTACCTCAGGGAGATGATGCCTGTGATATCATTTGTGTGTATTATATACTACAGACATACAGACATACATACAAACAACCCCCAACTACCCCCCACAACATATAACATACAAGAGACTTTATTATTTCTTCTACTTATTAAATTTCTAAATTCATTATCTATTTCACTAAGCTTATCTTTTCTGCGTTCTCAAATTACTACATTTATCTATCAGTTACATTTACATTATACCAATCGTAGAATCTCTTCCAAGTTTTTTGAAAAGTCCATTCTGTACCGGCTCTCATCTCAAGTGTCAGTTTGTCATTTTCCGCCGTTTCAAATAGCTTGTTCACGTACTCTTGTTTCGTTGGTATTTCCATTATTTTCCAATATTTGGCATATACTATCCTTGCAGCTGTCAACATATGAACTATCAAATACCTATCTGCTTTATCGAAGTCTTTCGGAAATATATTCAATAACAGTATCTCTGGAGTAAACGGGATATTAGTTCTTATTATTTTTTCCATTATCTCATGAATCCATCTCCAGTACCTCTTTGTAACATCACATAACCACCACATGTGATAAAAGAACCAGTCTTATTTTTACATTTCCAACATTTATCAGAGCAATTAACATTTTGTTTAGCGAATCTATCTGGTATAATATACCATCTATAAAACATCTTATACATATTCTCTTTATATGACACAGCATTAGTTAGTTTTATATTTTTCTGCCAAATCTGCTCCCACTCTTCAAAATTAATATTACGGCCTATATTCTGGGCCCACATAATCATATTTTTTCACCATTTCATCAGCCATCACATCATCCAATAAAATCTTATTGGGACCCTATACATAAAAACTTTTATACTAAAAGATCGAGACTGATTATACCTTTAGAGGCATTTACCTTACCTAATGTATATGTGGGAGAAGAATTGTTAAGATACCAGGACATTTTGGATAAAAAAGACAATCTGAAATTACCAGAACAATTATCCTGGTGGAAGAAAGCGCAACTGGAATCGATACATTTGAAGGATAAGAAACTAGGTTTTAATACTAAAATCACTAAACTGGAAGAAACTGGTTTTTTAAAAAACATTTATTTAAAATACTGATAAATGGAAGAAACTGTTTTAACAGCAGAAAACATAGTGTGATACATGTTAACTAGAGACAATGAAATGTTACAATATTACCACAATCAAACAGTTTTATTTTCGCCTGGAAAAAGAGAGTGTTGTTTTCTGGCCTCAGTCTCTGAAATCAGAGGGATAGCCCCAACTTGTCTGGTGTGGGTATTGTTTTCCAACTGAGCGAGCAGAGAAGGTGCCATCTTTGGAGATCTGTTTATTCATGCAGTCATTCTTGAGGAAAAGTTACTGCTCCGAGGATTCAGTCAGATGCTCCTGCATTGAGGGTTTTATCAATTTTCATGAACACTCCTAAGGATTTTTCTCTTGCTGCTTCTGGTATTTAAGTTTTTATATTTTGCAGGAGGTCTGCTATTGCTTCCCTGCTGCTCCAGTTGATTTGTGTGCCGGAGGTTTATAGTGGTTTTCATGCTTCTTTATGAATACTGTTTTAACTATTGCTGTAAGTGGCTTCAGAATTACTCTATTGTGTATTTTAAACAATTTCCAAAAAAATGGGGTGTTATGTATTGCGATGGAACCGGACTTGCAAATGAGCTTTGCAATGGACATGTGAAATAGCAGAGCTTAGAACGCATGACAATAGAAGGCTAGGATCCTAGAATGAACCAATAGATTGACCCAGATCCTAGTAATAGCCAGTTGCTTAACAATACCTTGCAAATAGCCTATCATAGGGAGTTGGGTGTGTGTTTGGTGTGGTGTGTGCTATGAATATAAGCAGGGCTCTGACCCTGCAAGTTTGTCTTAGTTTTGGAGCTGAAACCACTTAAGAAACATGAGCTAATCACTCTACGCGTCTGAACCCAGTATATTTCATGGGGTTCGAAAATATTTATACTCTTCTCCCCGAAGTGTCTTACAACATCATTAATCCTCTTCCACTTTACCCTCAAAGCAACCACCCTCTGAGGTAGCTTAGGCTGAAAGAGAGTGACTGGCATACAATCCCCCAGTGAGCTTGGCCGTGATCACACGGTCATTTTGATCGGGTTTCACCGCTGTTCTCTCTCGCATTTAAAATTGCTAATCAGACGCTGCATCCACCTCCCGCACCAAAGTGGGCTCAGTCGCACAATCCTCCCGGTTCCCTGGCGAGTTTTCTGACACCCGGAAAATCAAGTACTTTCTGGGTATTTGCACTTTGAATCCGCGACTTCACTGATCTGGACAGCCATCTCTCGCACAATGATTGCGATTAGGTCGTCTGGCCGTCCTTCACATGATGAGGGTTTTTTTCTTCCCAGCTTCCTCCTTTGAGCGCATGAGCAATCCTGCACTGAATACATTCATTGCATGAACGTTCAAGCGCACATAGACTTCTTCCTCGCCTTTCTCCTGCCCACCACCATCGGTCCCTGGGTTTCTTGGTTTCCAGTGAGGCTCTTCTTGCCAACCGGCTTCCTTCTCTGCTGGGTCTGATCCATC
Source organism: Gekko japonicus (assembly GCF_001447785.1). NCBI lineage: Eukaryota > Metazoa > Chordata > Lepidosauria > Squamata > Gekkonidae > Gekko > Gekko japonicus. The sequence continues at coordinate 2,145,843 of NW_015166419.1, forward strand.
CCGCTCCAGTGTCCACTGCTGCCCCTCCCTCACCGATCCTGGGCACTTTCACCAAAAACAAATCTTGCTTTCCACCCCCTCTCTTCACGTGGTGCCAGGAAGGAGGCAGAGAAGCTTACGCTTTCCCCTCTCATCTCCAAAGCTGATCTCCTCCCTCCCCAAACAGTGAGAGGGAACCGTCACTTCTCCCCCCCCAGTTACTGCGGGGGAAGGCAGGTCGCTGGGAGGCTATGGTCACACGGACCCCTTGCCGCGCCAGTTTTCCCGCAGTAATTACATCCGGGACATCCATGTCACTTTGATGGTGTTCAGATGGTCCCTCTGCATCCCGCTTTACTTGCGCGAGTAATTGTTCACACAGCCGCGCCGTTCCCGCGATCGCGGGTTTTTTTTAAAAAAAACACCTGTGCATGTGCTCGTCTATCAATAAACAATGTGGTTAAACAGGCGCTTGGTCGCTCGGGCGCTGGGGCGTACATACACACAAACAACCCCAAAAAACAAAATAAAAGTGAGCGCCCGTTTGAGCATGCGCATGACTTTAACCGGAAACAAAGAAAAAAGGGGGGGGAGCACTATCACGGCGGATCGATGTCCAGATACCAAAGAAGCGAATATAAAGCGCAAGATAGAGGGAAAACACCAGTTCCAACAGGGGTCAAAAAAAACGCGGATAAAAGAGCAAAAACCGCAGGACTCTGCCGGCTTCGGGGCGGGAGGCGGGATTGCCTATATAGACAGGAAACTTTAATGCGGGAGAGATCGGCTGTGAGTCCCGCACTAAACGTCCGTGTGACCGGACCCGGAGACCCAACGGGATTGTCAGCGGGCTCGGAGCAAAGTGGGAGGGGGCTGCGACACCTCCAAGGAGCATTCTGAAGGCGGGCGGGCGCTTTTATCCAGGCTCCCTTCCCTCGCTCCCTGCCACTGCGTGTGTACCTTCTTCACCTCGTTTGGGCAGCAGTAGATGTGCCTCACTAAGCCCAGAGCCTACCTCCCCCAGCACTGGTTCTTCTGGAACAGACTGGGGGGGGACACTGACAATTGGGGTGTCTTTACTGTGACCCCCTCTTCATTGGATAATCAGTGCTATACTACAGCTGTCCATGGAAGCTCCACTGGGCGTTTATGGCTAACAGTTGCTATCTGGACAGTGCCTGAAGCCTCATTGCGCGTTACAAGTGGTTTGGGGAGAGATGTGTGATCATCCCAAAGCGCAAAAAAATATCTCCGATCAAAAATATAGTGGGAACAAATCGCTATAGGCTTGGTGGAGGGCCAAGCTAGATGTGACAGTATCCCTGTGGTCACCTCAAGGATGCCATCTTCATTTTGAAATGATTTTAAAAATGATGTCAGGGGCAGCAGACTGAGCAGCTCTTGTTTCCAGTTTGGAGCCAGTTTGGTGTAGTGGTTAAGTGCGCGGACTCTAATCTGGGAGAACCGGGTTTGATTCCCCACTCCTCCACTTGCACCTGCTGATGTGACCTTAGGTCAGTCACAAGCTCTGGGACAGCTGTCCTTGAAAAAGAGCAGTTTCTGTCAAGAGCTCTCTCAGCCCCACCCACCTCACAGGGTGTCTGTTGTGGGGAGGGGAAGGGAAAGGAGTTTGTAAGCCGCTCTGAGACTCCAAGTGAAGGGCGGGGTATAAATCCAATCTCTTCTCTTCTTCTTCTTCTTCTTCCTCCCACGCACCTTATCAAGTGCCAAAACAGCCCCTCTAGAGCTGTTTTGGCACTTGAAAAGGCACGTGGTGCCCTAACCTGGACAGCCCAGGCAAGCCCAATCTTGTCAGATCTTGGGAGGGGCCGACCCTGCCAAGTGTTTGGATGGGAGACCTCCAAGGAATACCAGGGTCGGGAGGCAGAGGCAGACTATCAAGCCACTTCTCTGGACTTCCTCCATGCCCCAGTAGGAGTCACCAGAAGTCACCCCAACTTCCAGGCATGGGCACACACGCACATACACAAATGAAAAAAAAATACCAAAAAAGAAAAGGCACATGGTGGGGGAACAGGAGCTCTGTGCTGCTGGCCTGATGAGGACCAGGCCCTTGTAGCATTTTAAAATCACTTTAAAATATTTATGGCATCGTCATGGTGGCCACAAGGAAACAATCATGTCTGGTTTGGCCTTGAACGACACCATGCTGGCTCTGCCACAAGCAGTGATTTAGAACTTAAGAACATAACAGAGACGCCAATGTTGGATCAGGCCAAAGGCCCATCCAGTCCAACACTCTATATCACACAGTGGCCAGAAATACCAGTGCCATCAGGAGGTCCACCAGTGGGGCCAGGACATTAGAAGCCCTCCCACTGTTGATCCCCCCCCCAAGCACCAAGAAGACAGAGCATCACTTGCCCCAGAGCCCCTAGCTATACCTTGTGGCTAATAGCCACTGATGGACCTCTGCTCCATATGCCTATCTAATTCCCTTTTGAAGCCGTCCATGCTTGTAGCCGCCACCACGCCCTGTGGCAGTGAATTCCAAGTGTTAATCACTCTTTGGGTGAAGAAGTACTTCCTCTTATCCGTTCTAACCCGACCGCTCAGCAATTTCATGGAGTGCCCACGAGTTCTTGTATTTTGAGAAAGGGAGAAAAGTACCTCTTTCTCTACCTGCTCTTTGAACTTGGGTCCGGCTCTAACACTACTTTAGCTACATCACATGAACTTGGTGTGGGCCCCAGTCCCCCTTTGACAGCACATCACCTTTAGCGCCACTCGTTCGATTCCAATTGTGATTGGATGTCCTCTCCCGTGGCACTCCTGGCATCCGTCCGTTGTCAGAAGAGTGTGTACAACCTTCTTATCTCATCTTTTCACTATTGGAGGAACTGAGGGAGGCCCAGAAACAGCGGCTTCTTCAGTGGCTCAGACACACCTAACATCTGGGGCAATGCTATCTACCTCTGGATCTCCAGGCAGGCTGGATCAGAGCAGATGTCTATCTCCTTGCTATTTGTCTGGGCAGAAACGATACGCCCTGGGTGGTTTGGCAACCGTGACACAGCAACTACAGAACCTAAAGCTGATGGTCCTTCACTTGGGGATGAGAGGAGGGCGGTGTATCCCTTTCTTAGTTTCACAACTCTCCAAGAGCTCGGCTGGATGATAAAACACACTGGAATGTCATCGGTCAATGGGAGGGGGGGGGATAATCCTCTCCCAATCTGCTTGCTCATCTGTTTTGTTGGCATTTCCTTGATGTTGCATTCTTAGCCTGCTTTTCACAGCTAATTAGAAGACAAGCTCCTTGGGGGCAGGAATTGTTCTAGTTCCCAGAATCCTGTCACATTACACCGTGTGACCAAGAAACAGAAACTGGTCCAGGATGGGGCTCTACAGATGGAAGTAGGCTTGATTCCCAAGGGCTGGGGAGGGGGCTGTCTTAGAGCAATCAGCAAACAAGCTTCACCACATGTCCCAGCAGTGGGCTTTCCTCCCTATATAGGTGAATGATTGCCTCCCACGCCTGTAATGAAAAACAAGGCATTGCATTTTGGTATGGAATGTTGCTGTGCTTTGAACCCTTCAGGTTGATTGACCTGGATCTCACTGGCAGGAATCATCCAGAGAGGGGACACTTGGACTCTCGGAGTGTTGCTGTTATATCCAAGAGGTTTTCTAGCCTTCTGGCTCACTTTATTGTCATGTTGAAGTGTGACCAAGGAATGGAACCCAGGATAGGGCGTGCAGATGATGTAAAAGTAAAGGTAAAGGTTCCCTTGCTCGAAAGCCAGTCCTAGGGTTGCGGTGCTCATCTCCATTTCCAAGCCGAAGAGCCAGCGCTGTCCGAAGACGTTTCCGTGGTCATGTGGCCGGCATGACTAAACACCAAGGCGCACGGAACGCTGTCACCTTCCCACCAAAGTGGTACCTATTTATCTACTTGCAATTTCTTGCTTTCAAACTGCTAGGTTGGCAGGAGCTGGAACTAGAGACGGGAGCTCACTCCGTCATGCGGCAACCGGTGTCTCGAACTGCTGAACTACTGACCTTCCACAGCCTGCAGTTCAGCGTCTTAACCACTTGAGCCACCACAGCTCCATCACCGCAGATGATGAGATGGTGCTATCAGACTCCACTGACCTTTCACTGGGTCCTTTGAGATCTTTCACATCATATACTGCCTGATCATTTTAGGTGGGCAAGCAAGGGATTGAACCTAGAGCCATCAGCATGCAAAGCAGATTCTCTGTTACTGAAGCACAACCCCTTCCTGAATGAAGCTGCCTTATACTGAGTCAGATCTTTGGTCTATCAAGCTCAGCACTAGGACTGTCAGCAGCTTTCCAGAGTCCCATGCAAAGCTCTATCACATCAATTGCTACCTGATACTTTTAACTGGCAATGCGGTGGATTGAAATGGAGGTTTTTGCTGCAAAATAGGTGCTCTATTGGGGCTGTGGTGGCTCAGAGGTTAAGATGCTGAGCTGCAGACTGGAAGGTCTGTAGTTTGGCAGTTCAAGACCCTCGTGCTGTGTGACGGAGTGAGCTCCCGTCTCTGGACCTAGCTCCTGCCAACCTAGCAGTTCGAAAGCAAGAAATTGCAAGTAGATAAATAGGTACCACTTCGGTGGGAAGGTAACAGCGTTCCGTGTGCCTTGGCGTTTAGTCATGCCGGCCACATGACCACGGAAACGTCTTTGGACAGCGCTGGTTCTTCGGCTTTGAAACGGAGATGAGCACTGCCCCCTAGAGTTGGATTTGACTGGCTTTCAAGCAAGGGAAACCTTTACCTTTACTTTTAGATGCTCTAATACTGAGGCATGGTCCCACCACCTCTTTCTCTGGTGGGGAATATAAAGCCATTCACTTTAAGAAGAATTTTGCAATGAGGGTGAAGCAACAATTGATAAATCCTTCCTCTGTCACAATGACCGGTATTTTTCTTTAAATAGTGTGATCTCCTTAGCCATGGCTCATCAGACTTTAGCACCATTGCAACCACCAGGGCTCCCTAGCGTGGTACCCGTGGGTGTTGTTATGACCACCAATATCTCTCCTGGTGACTGTCAAGTATTTTTAGAAAGCAGGTGGGGCCAGTTGGGGGTTTTGCCCAGCAGGTTTCTGACTGGACATGGGAGATCTGATTGGCTGTTCAGGTTCAGGAAAAAAAAATCATTGATTTGGCAGCAGCAACTGCCATCCCAGCACAGGATCTTCACTGTTTGATTGGAGGCCAGCTGTGTATAGACAAGGAAATACTTCAAAGCAATGTGTTCATTTTAAAGGGCATCCTAGCAGTTCGAAAGCAAGAAATTGCAAGTAGATAAATAGGTACCACTTCGGTGGGAAGGTAACAGCGTTCCGTGCGCCTCGGTGTTTAGTCATGCCGGCCACATGACCACGAAAACGTCTTCGGACAGCGCTGGCTCCTTGGCTTTGAAACGGAGATGAGCACCGCAACCCTAGAGTCGGATTCGACGGGCTTTCGAGCAAGGGAACCTTTACCTTTACCTTTACTAAACAGAGCTTCTTCCTGAAATGTTGAAGAGTTACTATGAGAGATATACATAACTTAGTCAAAAAAATGCCAAAGATGCCAAGGAGTCTATATTCCGTATTGTAATGCATGTGCACCAGCAAGCCACACGTGCTTGCACAAAGCGACAGCTGAAAGCTGCAGCCCTTTCACATTTTGTTTGCTTCCTCCCGGGGCAGAGGCACTGAGGACCTTCATTCCCAGCAGATGTCAGTCTTGCTACCTTACCCTGTGGGTTGTTGATTCCTAAACAGCTCACAGAGGCGTTTGGTGTTGTTCTGCAGTCCTGCGTCACACAGCCTCTCCCTCTGTAATGACAGCCTACTCAGCGGCAGTGCCTTTCATCTTGGGATCTTACAAGCACTCATTATGTCTCGCTACACCCCGTTTGAGGTAGGTGTCAAGTGTTATTAATTGTGTTGTATCCAGAGGGAAACTGAGGCACAGAGCGGTCAAACAACTCGCCTGCAGTCACAGAGGAAGTCTGTGACAGAGACATTAATAGAGACCATGAATGCTGGCTCACCGTCCCTTTTTTTAGCTTTTACTAGCCTAATAAATACCAACGTACTGCAAGAATCTATTATCTTTGTGGATGTATCATCATTTGATCTGAACTCCACTCTGCTTGCCTTATACGTAATGTAATAGAGACGAATGGTACATTGACTCAGTCCTGTCTTCTTAATGTGAATCCAAAAGTTGCCCTGAATCAAAGCGTTGCCATGAATTTATCACTGAACGTGTTTGACAGTTGAACTTAACTTGTTTGGTGACAATCAGATAAATCAATGCAATGGTTGGTCCAAAGTGTGGCACAATAGAGATGCTGGGGATTGGATTTAGGATCTTCTACCACACAAAGCCTGCCAACCTAGCAGTTTGAAAGCAAGAAATTGCAAGTAGATAAATAGGTACCACTTCGGTGGGAAGGTAACAGCCTTCCATGCGCCTTGGTGTTTAGTCATGCCGGCCACATGACCACGGAAACGTCTTCGGACAGCGCTGGCTCTTCAGCTTTGAAACGGAGATGAGTGACAACCCTAGAGTCGGACTCGACTGGCTTTCGAGCAAGGGAAGCTTTACCCTTTTACCACACAAAGCACATAGGGAATGCCACAAATGTCAATCAAACAAATTTGACAGCCTTACCTTGTTTGGTTGTGGACATCAGATATGAACTGATTCCTTAGCCCGTTCAGTTTGGCACTGAACAATGCAAATGTCTGTCAAACAGGTTTGCATATTTTAATTCCAGGTTTTCTTCTCATGCAAAAAGCTTCCATGCAAACAGAAAATTGGCACAGCAAGGAGAAAGGTTCTTTTCCACCACTTTGCTTACTGTGCTAGTTTTAGGTTTGCAGGGAGTCTAATGTTGGGAAGCATTCCCAAATGTGATCCTTTCTGATTCTCCACTTGCAGTCTCTGAGCTGATATGATCCATTCTACCACTTTGGGTTTCTCTCTGTTCCCTCATGGCCTCTCAGCACATGTGAATCAGGCTAAAAAACCCACCCATAATAAACTGCAAATTGGTGAACAACAGATTAGCACTTGGATTATTTCACAAACTACAAATGCAGAATACTTATTTAAAATAGTCATATGCCCAGCTTTCTCTTGACAAAGTTAGGGTCTAAGGCAGGTATTGGTAATACAAATTACAAATTGGTAATACAAAAGACAATAAGAATCTTTAAAAACCCACATAATAAAAAAACCGAAAACAATAAAAAGATATTAAATAAACATCATAATCACCACTCTAGAAAGCACCCTGTGTGCAGCCGGAAAATAATCCCTTTGGCCAGGCTCAGACTGTGCCAAAAGCTTTGCAGAATTATTCTGATTTACAGGCTCCCCAGAAAGTTTCACAAGAAAGAATGTGTATGTGCAGATTGAGGTGTTCAAAGAAACAAGCTTTTGAAGAAAGGCTTGCAACATTTCAGAATCACAAGTGTAGAGCAAAGCAAGCATTCTGATCCCATTTCAACAAGACATTGTAGGCAGGGCCATCTCTCAATTTCCAGAGCTTCCTGTTCAGCCCCCAGAAATGCAATAGAAATTTCAAAAGGAATCCTTTGGGATGGCGTGAGCTGGGTGGAGGGCTAGATGCCAGGGAATTCTCAGGGCTCCTCTCTGCCCCAACACAATCTTTCTTTTTCGGGTTCCTGCTCTCCTAGGATTACATCTGATCTCCAGACAAGAGACACCAGTTACCTGGGAGAAACAGCCACTTTAGAGGGTGGATTCTTTGGCATCACATCCCTGCTGAGCTCTCTCCCCTCCCCAAACTCTACCTTCCTCAGGCTGTGCCCCCACAATCTCCAGGAATTTCACAACAATGGAGTTGGCAGTCCTAATGCAGAGGCATGCGTGTTGGTTACTTGTGACAATTTGCTGCCCATTTTTCCTTAGTTCTTCCTTTCATGTGTATGGTATTCTGCTGGCAGGCCCAGAATGCCCTGCCACTGCTCAGTAGGGTGGCAGGAAGAAAAAGGAAAACTAAGGGAAAATCAGTTTTGTCCTGATGCTGTTATGTTACCTCCAGCACAAGCCTGGAAGTGATGTCATTGCACTAGGGTGACACTCTAGGACTCCACTAGGGTTGCCAAATGGGCCCGGGAGGCGGGGAATCCCCCGCTTCGGAGGCCCAATTTCCGCCGTGGCGGAATTGGGCCCCGGGGGGAACCCCGCCCCCGAAGCTGCGTCACCAGAGGTGCATATGGTTTCCCCCCCGACGAGCTTGGCCATGCCCCCAACGTCAGGAACGTAGCACGTCACTTCCAGTGACGTGCTGCCGGCGCGCGCACCCTTGAGGAACTCCCGGACGCCGGCTCGGCTCCCCCGCTGTGAGGGGTAAGTCGAGTTGGCAACCCTAGACTCCACTGAAACTTTATGATAAAAGGATTACATTTTCCCCTCCCCCCAGACTTTCTTACTGGCTGCTAGTGCTCATCTGATAACCCTAGTTATAGCACTATGACAGTTTGGTGGAAAGTCCCATCAAGTCGCAGTTGACTTATGGCAACACTGTGGGGTTTTCAAGGCAAGCGACTCCAGAAGTGGTTTCCCATTGCCTGGTCTCCCATCCAAATACTAGTCAGGGCCGACCCTGTTTAGCTTCTGAGATCCGAGGAGATTGGGATAGCCTGGGCTGTCCAGCTAAAGGACTGTAACAGTTTACTTTGCAATAAGTAACAGGCAATAGATTGTTACTGCGATAGCAATTACCACCTTTAAAAAAAAACTGTTGTGACAAAAAAGGCAGGGAAAATGGTGCCTGGGAAGGGCTGATGGTGGGAAAATGGCAACACTGGGGGTGGGAAAATGTACCACACTTTCATGACACTTGCGCTAACATATCTGGACTGCATTCTTTCCAAAAAGATCAGAGTAAAGCAGGTTTGGGAAAGGGCGTACTGAGAAAGAGTATATTGAGAACTGGCAAGACCTGGAAACAAGGTAGTTAGAGCACAATGTTGTATGGATGCTGTTGTAAAATAGTCAAAAATTGTTTAATACTCAGACTATTTGATGGATCTTGCTCTATTGGAAAGAAGAGATTTCTTTGCTTAAATAAAAACCTTTATTACTAAGGGTAAAGGGTTCACGGGATTACTACAAATCAACATAACACTAAGAGCTACATTTCTAAGCTGCTACTCAAGACAAGCACACAGATACTAATGGAGAATCTCTCCTTCTTCTTGACCCTTGAAAGGAAGTCACCTGAAACAAATGACCAATCTGTATCACAGTAGAAGCTACTTTTCCCGGGCTAATTCCCCATTGGCTTAGTGCCAGGTATCCCTTCCAGGTCAATCTAAACAATAGCAAACTAGGAATACAAGTTAACCCTATAATGACTGAATCAGACCTTGTAAACACATACATTTCCAACAGATGCAACATGTTGTGTACCAACTTAGACCGCGCACGTGGTCGCTCTGCATTCACGGTCAGCGAGGTAACCAGAGCTTCAATCTCAGAGACAATGGGCACCTAGGATCCTAGTAACAGCTTATCGGCTGACCAGGATCCTAAAGGAACCCTATCAGATGTAAAAAGGTAAAGTAAATAGCCAATCACGGGCGTATGGGTGTGTGTGGGTGGAGTTGTTGTTGTGCATTTAAGCAGCCCACAGGCTTGCCCTGTATCTTCTATTTTCTGAAATCACTTAGTAAAGTATGAGCTGAAAATCACTCAACGATGCGTCAGTCTCGGTACTTTTCACTGGCGATGAAGGTGGGATCCCGATGAGCGGGCCAGACTCGGCATCCCAACAAGCACCGAGCACCGATCCATTGGACGCTGCTGCGGCCTGCACCACTCACGAGCAGCACCACACCGCGTAACGCTCCCCAGGACATCGCTCCCCACCTTGACCAGGAGTCATGACTACCGCTCCAGGACAGATGTCCCCTTTCGACCCAGGACATCCCGAGCTCTGGGAATCCTGGGGCGAACAGCTAACCCATTTCTTCAAAATTCAAAAAACTACGGACGAGAACCTGAAAAAAATCATGGCTCCTGAGCACGTGCGGCGTCGCCACAATACGGCTGGCAAAGAGTATGATCGTCCCGAAGAAAATGGAAGCAGCCACCTACAGTGACCTGATCAAGGCCCTGAACAGGTATTACACGGCAAAGCCTTCGGTCATGGCCATGCGGATGGATTTCATTGCCCGAACCCAGAAACCCGGCGAGACCACCCGCAACTTCCTGGTCAACATCCAACGCCTGGCCATTGACTGTGAATTCCCCGACATGGAGGATGCGCTGCTGACCCAATTTGTGTGGGGAATCCGGGAACCGAAGCTCCGACACAAGTTGGTTGGCCTTGAAGAGCGGAAACTAGAGAAGGCCCCCTAGACAGCCACGGCATTCGAGACGTCCCAACGGGATTGACAGGCTGCTACAGCTCACCAATCCAACACCATCCCGGACTCCGGCGACTCCAACAATGAGGACGTCCATCAGTTGTGGCAACCCGCCCAGGCCAGCACCCCAGTTCACCACTCATCCGGGCCAACACACCGCCATGCCAGCTCGACCTCAGCTTGTGCCAGCTGCGGGGAAGACCACGAGCACCATTCCTGCAGGTTCTGCGATGCGATCTGCCAGACTTGTGGAAAGACCAGCCATATCGCACGTGTCTGCCGCTCCAAGGGAACTCAGAGACGGAAGACAGCACACACGGCATCCTCGGACCTGAACTCCCTGATCGTCAACCACCAACACCATCAGGTACTGAATTTGCCCCCTGAAGCCCCGAACAAACTGCATGTCACGGTTTTAATTGAGGGGTCCCCTTGCGAGATAGAACTAGACACGGGGTCATCTTATTCTATAATTTTTATGGACACTTTACAGAAACACTGCCCCTGGGGGGGTACCCCTCTTTAAAAAGCCGCTGGGTCTCTCTTTACAGGATTTCCAGAAGAACCCAGTCGCCATCAAGGGGTGGGGCAAATTTTGAGTACAATTCAAGGGCTTTAAGGGACTTCTAGAACTGTTGGTGGTAGAGGGGAGGCTCACAAGCCTCTTGGGTCTTTCATGGTTTAGGCCCCTAGGTTTGGGTGGGACAGGCTTAAACCAGGTGTGGCCCATGGACTTTAATGGGGTATGCAATGAATTTCCGGAGGTCTTCGACAGAATGCTAGGGCGCTACACGGGTCCCTTGGTCTCCCTGGACTTAGACCCCCTGGTGAGGCCCATCCGCATGAAAGCCAGGCACCCCCCCCCTCGCATTACGGCCCAAAATCGAGGTGGAGCTCGATCGCTTGGTGGCGCAAGGGGTTTTAGAACCTGTGCCCCACACCAAATGGGAAACCCCAATAGTCACCCCGATCAAATCAAACGGGAACGTTCACATCTGCGTGGTTTATAAATGCACGCTCAACAAAGCCTTACAAGACCATGCGTATCCAGTCCCCGTGGTCAGTCAGGTGTTGGCGTCATTGGCGGGGGCCCGGGTTTTGGGGAAATTAGATTTGGCCCAGGCTTACCAGCAACTTCCAGTGGACGATGCCACCATGGAAGCACAGACCATTGTTACGCACAGGGTGGCCTTCAAGGTGACGCGATTACAATTCGGCGTGAGTGTGGCTCTGGGGATATTTCAGAATTTAATGGACTGTCTCCTTAAAGGAATCCCCGGAGTCCAACCCTTTTTTTGACAATGTTCTAATCACTGCCCCGGACTCGGACTCTTTTGCAGAGTGGCTAAGGTCTGTGCTGAAGTGTTTCAACAAGGCGGGGCTGAAGGTGAAGAGGGAGAAATATTTGCTGGGGGTTCCACAAGTGGAGTTCCTGGGGTTCGCCATGGACAGTCAGGGCATCCATCCCACTCCCGAGAAGGTCCGGGCCATCGTCGAGGCCCCTGCGCCATCTTCCAAAGCGGAGTTGCAGGCATTTCTAGGACTTCTGAACTTCTGCTGCACCTTCCACGTGGTACCACGTAAAAGAGCCAGTTTGGTGTAGTGGTTAAGTGCGTGGACTCTAATCTTGGAGAACTGGGTTTGATTCCCCACTCCTCCACTTGCACCTGTCTGGATGACCTTGGGCAAGCCATAGTTCTGATAAGAGCTGTCCTTGAAAAAGAGCAGTTTCTGTCAAGAGCTCTCTCAGCCCCACCTACCTCACAGGGTGTCTGTTGTGGGGAGGGGAAGGGAAAGGAGTTTGTCAGCCGCTCTGAGACACCTTGGGAAGTGAAGGGTGGGGTATAAATCCAATCTCCTCCTCTTCTTCTTCTTTTTCTTCTTCTTCTTGCTCCACAAGGCGGCGGTAGCTGAACTGCTCCACAGACCTTTGGACAAGCACGCCCCTTGGTCCTGGGGCTCCAAACACACAGGCGCGTTCACAGCCGTAAAAGAGCTTTTGGTGTCTAACGCTGTTTTCGCAAACTTTGATGAGTACCTACAGGTGATGTTAGCGTGTGATCCTTTTGATCCTTTCCCATACAGGGTTGAGGCAGTTCTGTGACACATCCAGGCTGATGGGCGGGAGGTACCAGTCGCGTACTACTCCCGCACACTATCGCAGGCGGAGCACAACTATGCGCAAATTGATAAAGAAGCGATTGTGGCGGGGGTTAAAAAATTCCACAGCTATCTATACAGGCGCCCATTCACTATTGTCACCAACCACAAACCCTTGCTGGGATTGCTAGCCCTGAATCGCCAAAAAACCCCAAATGCTGTCCCCTCATGTCCTGCGGTGGTTGATATTCCTCGCGGGCTACCAATATGCCCTCATACACAGGCCCAGCAAGGCGATGGGCCACGCCAACGCTCTCAGCCACCTTCCCCTACCCTCCTGTGATCCAGCCCCAGCCCACTACATCGCCCTGGTTGAAGACTTGCCGGACAGGCTGGTCCTGGTCTCTGAGGTCTCCCAGCACACCACCAGGGACCACATCTTGTCCCAGGTTTTAGACTGGGTGGGGAGGGGTTGGCCATCCGGCTCAGTGGGACTGGAGTTCATGGCATTCACCTCTAGGAAGGAGGAACTCTCTTCACACAAAGGGTGTTTGCTGTGGGGCGGCCGGGTGGTGGTGCCCACACCTCTTCGGCAAAGAGTACTGGAATCACTGCATGAATCACATCCCGGGATTGTGCGAATGAAAGCACTAGCCCGGAGTTATGTCTGGTGGCCGGGACTCGACTGGGAAATAGAGGACTGAGTGCAGAGGTGCCAGAAGTGCCAGGAGTTGCGACCCGAGCCACCGAAAGCTCCCATAAGGCCCTGGGAATCCTCACACAAACCATGGGCCAGGCTGAACCTGGACTTTGCCGGGCCATTCCAGGGACAAACGTTTTTTTTATTTTAGTCGATGCATACACCAAATGGCTAGAGGTGACACCGGTAGCCTCCACTTCATCCCGGTCCGCCATCTGAGCGATGTGGTGGATTTTTAGTACACACGGGATACCGGACCCTTTGGTGACTGATAATGGAACTGCATTTACATCCTCCAAGCTCCATGAATTCACCCAATACCACGGGATCCGGCACGTCTGATCGGCGCCTTTCCACCCTGCAACAAATGGCCAGGCGGAGCGCATGGTCAGAACGACTAAGGAAGCACTCTGCCACATGGAGCACAGAGACTGGGAGTATAAACTGGCTAGGTTCCTGTTCGGCCAGCAGATGTGACCCCCCACACCACCATGGGAAAATCTCCCGCAGAGCTCCTCATGGGTCTCCACTCCAACTGGGCCCTGGAGCACGACACCGCAACCCAGGATCAGGCTGCCGCCAGAGGTTAATTTCCCAGGGACCCGGTGTACGCTAGGAACTATGCTCGGGGTCCCGCGTGGATCCCTGCCAAAATAGTCTGAGTCATAGGACCAAGCTCCTACAAAGTGTCTTGTGAGAACGGGCAGCTGTGCAAAAGACATATCGACCAACTGCGGCGGCGCCTCCTCAACACTGATCTTGAGACATCAGCGGACGATGGAGTCAAGGACTTTGGCCCGGAGGAGTAGGGAGGACCCGTCCCACAACCAACGCACACGGATACCCCAGTGGCGGAACTCAACAGCAACGGCCCACCACCAGACCCGAGCAGTGAGCCCACCGCACACTAAACCCCGACCACTCCAGAAGAAATCGGGAGTCCAGCCCCCAGAACTCCTGCTCAAGGTCCAGGGTTGTGCCGTTCGGCAAGAGCACGGCACCAACCTGAATATTTGCGGGACTATATGTGCTAGGGTAGGCTCCGGACTACGGGGGGAGGAGTGTTGTGTGCCAACTTAGACCGCGCACATGGTCGCTCTGCACTCGCGGTCAGCGAGGTAACCAGAGCTTCAATCTCAGAGACAATGGGCACCTAGGATCCTAGTAACAGCCTATCAGCTGACCAGGATCCTAAAGGAACCTTATCAGATGGAAAAAGGTAAATAGCCAATCACAGGTGTATGGGTGTGTGTGGGTGGAGTTGTTGTTGTGCATTTAAGCAGCCCGCGGGCTTGCCCTGTATCTTCTATTTTCTGAAATCACTTAGTAAAGTATGAGCTGAAAATCACTCAACGATGCGTCAGTCTCGGTACATTTCACTACAGAAAACAGAGGTGCTCCAGTTTTGTAGCCAAAACCGAGAAAAACCTCTCCGTGTTAGCTGCCTTTGTCTTTTTGGATACCTGCACAATGGAATTTCCATATTGGCATCTCTCATTCTAACTGCAATTGATCTCTCATCATGTACCAGAATGACATGGTAGAGTCCTGAGGTAGCAAAAGAATATTTAACGGTACCATTTGACATTGCAGGTAAAAAAATACCATTTTTAAATGCTCCTGCTAGCCCCCTTTAAAAAAAAACAACCCCCCCCCCTGCAATTACAAAAGTAGCTCATTGGAAAAATAGTTCAGTCTGAGCCTTTTCTCTGCTGTGCTAGAGTTCTACTTCCAACATGTTTGATTGATTGGGGGGGGGGGTTTTCCTCAGTTGGGGAGTTACATACACAGAAGCATTCAAAATGCAGTTCTTCCAGCTGCAGCTTTGAGTGGCACATTCTACCCCCTCGCCCAGCCACATCTGTGTATCCAGCCAAGTAACGTTTGCATTCCAGAAACAACATATTTAAAACTTCTGTTTCTATCAAGCATGAGATTGATGATCAAAGGGAAAGGTCTGCCTTGGAGGCACTGCTGTTCCCATGCGCACAAAACAGCTGCAAGGAGAAGAACAGCTGCTTGTGCAAACATGTAAGAGCAGAGAGAGGAAGTCCTTAGCACTCTGGAAGGTGCAAAGCCTGTTACAGGCCCATTAAGTTTATAACACAGCATTAGATATACCAAATGGTATAAAGATCAGTGGACAACTACCGTCCCTTTCCTACCAGGACCATTCCAATAAAACTTTGCTTCCCAGTCCACTTAAGAAAGGAAGTAAAGGGAAAGTCCAAGGCCCCAAGTCCAAGCAACATTGCAGGTTTGTGGGTGATTGCTTTTTTCTATGGTGTATTGAGTAGCTCTGTGTTGGGATTTGCAAGTGTCACCTTCAGTCATGAAAGAGTTAATCTGTTGTTTCTTTATGTTAATGTTAGTTAGCATAGCACCTATCAGATGTGTAGAATCTTCTCGCCAAGAAGGGGCATGGATTATTCCTAATGAGATGAGTTTTAGATTGACTATTGGCTAATCAATATATTGAGAAATGGTACGACGGGTGCGCCGGCGATCCCACGGCTGCACTTGATGCGGCGTTCCAGGTAAGTCCTCCTCTGTAGGTGGTTCTTTTTTGCCGCAGGTTTTCCGGCTTTAGGGACGGATCAGGAACGGGTGCGCGCCGCTTCCCAGATGTTGCGGTGAGATCACGCCCATTTGCTGCGCCCCCGATCAGTCCCTCTCCCGGGCCAAAACCTTCCACGTGACCGGGACCCTCGTTTTCCTTTTATGGGCTAAACTTTATTTTCTGGACCTACAGTTATATTCCTGGAACTATAGTAACAATAATTTATCTCTACAAGACCCTGTTGTGGATTATAATAACCTGATATTTGGAGAGTTTTCAATTTTCCTTCTTTTGGGTTGAAATTTATTTTTCTGGTCATTTCTCCCTTTGGATTTATTATTGTATTATTTGGAGCTACATAAAGAACCTTTTAAATGGATTACAGTTATAGACTTAATACCATCTGGATTACAAATTAAGTTTTCATTTTTCTGGGTGCTTTGAAAAAGAAGAAAGAAGAAGAAGGTCACATTTTAAAAACACAAGCTACAAGTCTTGTACTGCCTGTGTTTACTCTTGTCTATGGTGTTATCACTATAAGTACACTGTGTTCCAAGTGTATTGTAAATAGTTGATAATCCTCTTTGAAACGTTGGGAAAGTTTTTTGTTTTATATAATAATAATAATATAATAATTGTTTTGCTTTGTAAACACAGACAGCTGTTTGGTTTTATAGGCTTCCACTGAAAGACAGAGTGTGAAACTTAACATGGGCAGTGGTGTAGAACCCCCCCCCCCCAAAAAAACCCCCCCCCCAGCATCAGGGTACTTCCCCAGGAACAACTAGACCAGTGAATGCCAGTTTGGCACAAGTGTCATTAAAGGATTTACAAACCTTAATACAGGACTCAGGGGCTACAACTGTTAAAGCAGAAGTGACAACAGCAGCTGCTGTAGAACCAATGCAAGCGAAACTGGATTCCTTAATGCAGAAAACGACATCTCAAATGGAAGAGCTCCAGGAGCAATTTGAAGAAAATAAACAAGAAATGGTGGACTTGACTAAAAATAACAAGTCAAATGGAAAAACAGGGGAGATGGAGCAAAAGTTGGAAACAGTGAACTCCTTCCGGAGGAATGTGACATGCAGTTGTGAGATCACACCTCCCTTTATAGCTGCAGGCTCAGCCCGTCACTATGTGATCAGACGCAACTGCCGTTTGTTTCTCATGCATATAAACGAGGAATCGCACCTCTGCAATGAGGGCCCTCTATGGAGTATATGATGATGTTCATACTGTGAAGGGATGGCTGGGATGGCATGAGCAGACCATCCCAATGGCATGAGAGTGTGCGTGTGCGATCAGACAGGGGAAAGTCTGTCCATGACCTGTTGGAACCTGTTAGAGCCGGACTTTCCCCGGTGTCTTTTAACTCCGCTTCTGCAGCAGAGCAGCATGGGTTGCCGACGACTGCGGGACTCTTCCCAGATTGTGCCCTTTAGATCCATCAGGCTTTTGCACCTGTCTGATTGCGCCCTTTAGATCCATCAGGCTTTCGCACCTATGTCGGATCTAAAGGCACGTGTGATCACAGCCTGTGTCCACTTTATTTTCCGCTGCGCAACATCACTCTGCTAAAAGAATCCAACACTCTGCTTTTGAAATGTGGTGTTGGAGGAGAGTTTTGCAGATACCATGGACTGCCAAAAAAGACAAATAAGTGGGTTTTGGATCAAATCAAGCCTGAATTCTCCCTAAAAGCTAAAATGACTAAACTGAGGCTATTGTACTTTGGGGACATCATGAGAAAACAAGGTTAGAACATAAGAACATGATAATGGGACGGTACAACAAGGGCGACGGGTGGTTTCTCAGGTGGCTCCCGAGACGCCCGATCCTTTTTCTTCTTTTAGAGTGCTTCCCGGTCTTGGGGAGCCTCGCCGGATCTCCTGGAAGGAGTGGTGTCCAATACTGCCCTGAAGCAGGGATGAAGAGAGGGGTGGAACATGGTCTCCATATTTTCCACGCAGCCCTGACCATCCTTTTTTTAAACTGCTGTTTGTTTTTTCTTGGAACTATTACATCGTAAAAAGAAGTATTTGAAAGAGTAAGAGATTACCCAAAAGAGCACTGGATTATAATACCCCCAACAAACAACTTCAATATTATAGAAAACGGCCATGAAGCGAGTAGAAAGTGAAAGGATTTTCATTGAAAAAAAGGAAGGGGTAAGGAAAAGCTATTCTGTCCTGTTTGAGCTAGTGTGTGTCTGAAGTTGAAGGACAATTCAGGCTTTGGTTAAAAGACTTAGAAGTTAACCTGCATGTTGAAACGTGAAACGTTAAAATGGAGTTGGGAGAGAGCAGCGAGGAATAGGATCCGGACACTGAAATTGTAACTCTCACAGCAGAACAGTTAAAAAACTTACTGGTAAGGGAAATATCACAAGCCTTCAGAGCTGCCTGTAATAATCTTCTTAAAACCTCACAAAATGTGAGTCAGGATATAAGCAATAATGAAGAGCAAACCCAAATGACTCAGGTTGTTGGTGAGAAGAGGGACGGCTTTTCAGAAGGGACGAGAGAAATGGCGGATAAACAACTGGAACCCGAGAAAGAAGAGAATCAGGAGATAGATATAGATTGGACAAAAGATACAGCAGACCTTGTATTAGAAAAAAAAGATGTAAAAAAAGTCACCACAGTTGCTTCAGAAGAAAAAAAGGCAAAGAGACAAAAGAGAAAAAGAGGAAGAAAAGTATGGGTTAAACAGACTAAACCAAATAGAAGATTGAGGACTAATCATTTGAATTATGGAAGACAAGTTTCAAAGATGGAAATTCATGAATACAAAAATGCAAGGCACCTGGAAGAAGTTGAAAGAAAGAAGAAAGATATGGAAAGAATAGAAGGAGAGAAGAGATTAAATTTATGTTTGCTGATTAAAAAGGTTTAAGACTCTGTTTGGGATTTATATGGCTTTTGAAAACATACTAAGAGATTATGCTGTAATGAAGGAAGAAGAAGTGATGTTTTGTAATTATACATTTCTGTTTGTGGTTGTTGTTTTTTTGTTCTTTTGTAATAAGGTTTATTTCATTAATGTGCTTTATAGCCATGAGAGACTGAGATGGATGGTGGAGAAATTTATATGGCTTTTGAAAACATACTAAGAGATTGTGCTGTAATGAAGGAAGAAGTGATGTTTTGTAATTATATATTTTCTGTTTGTGGGTCTGTTTTGTCTTTTTGTAATAAGGTTTATTTCGTTAATGTGGTTTATAGCCATGGGAGACTGAGACGGATGGTGGAGGAAAGAGGGAGGAATTATGAGATTTAGGTGTTGGTCTTTGTTAATTTTTTCTTATATATTTTTTTGAAGTATACAGAGAAGATCAATAGGCGAGTGAGTATATATATATCTACCAGTGAATATATATACACACACACACACATATATATTTTAGAAAAACTAAGCAGGTAGCAGAGCCTTAAGGGTGTAGTTTCTTGGGTTTTTTGTTAGTGTGTAAATGTTGTCTGGAGATTGATAAATATTTGGATGAGCCTAACAGTGGAGTAAGTGGTGTTACTTAAGACAGCTTATAATATAAAGAAAATTAGCAGTGAGGTATATGCAGGATTGTTAAACATAAGATATATGGGTTTTGATACCTACTGCCTTTGTTCTCCAATAGACAGATTTACATCTGTCTTACGATGTATTCAACGATATGGGTATGTTTATGTGTCTGAAAATTAATAAATAGATCATTTTTTTTAAAAAAAGAACATAAGAACATAAGAGACGCCAATGTTGGATCAGGCCAAAGGCCCATCCAGTCCAACACTCTGTATCACACAGTGGCCAGAAATACCAGGTGCCATCAGGAGGTCCACCAGTGGGGCCAGGACATTAGAAGCCCTCCCACTGTTGACCCCCCCCCAAGCACCAAGAAGACAGAGCATCACTTGCCCCAGAGTCCCTATCTATACCTTGTGGATAATAGCCACTGATGGACCTCTGCTCCATATGCTTATCTCATTCCCTTTTGAAGGCGTCCATGCTTGTAGCCGCCACCACTTCCTGTGGCAGTTAATTCCATGTGTTAATCACTCTTTGGGTGAAGAAGGTTCACTGGAAAAGACAAATAATGCTAGGAAAAGCTGAAGGCAGGAGGAAAAGAGGAAGACCCAACCTGAGATGCATTGATTCAGTAAGGGAAACCACAGCCTTCAGTTTGCAAGACCTGAGCAAGGTTGTTATTAATGACAGGATATGTTGGAGGTCATTAATTCCGAGGCTCTCCATAAGTCAGAAGCAACTTGACAACATGTAACATACAGCTCTGATATCCCTTATGCTCAGAACTACCTCATAGGAAACCTAATTTGGTGGCAACTCCCTCTCTTTGAAATGACAGGATTTCTTTCCCTCCCATCTTCTGTTTTTGAATTCAAGGCAACATACATGTACTTCTCAGAAGATCTGTCACTCCCATCCAGTCACTGAACCAGACCCAGTTCTTCAGCAAGGCGGCTAGATACAGGGGAGGAGGCTGTCCTCACACATCTGGTGAATTCCTCCTCAAACCCACCTTTCCCATGGCATACTTGATTGAGTCATGAATTACCTGAATAAAAGAAGCTGCCTAGACTGAGTCAGACGACTGGTTTATCAACATCAGTCTTGTCTGCTTGGACTGGCAGCAGTTCTCCAGGGGCTCAGGTCAAGGCCTTTCACATCACCTAATCCTTTTAAATGGACATGCCAGAGACTGAACCTGGGACTCTTTGCAGGTGAAGCTGGTATTCTAC
Organism: Gekko japonicus; assembly: GCF_001447785.1. Lineage (NCBI taxonomy): Eukaryota > Metazoa > Chordata > Lepidosauria > Squamata > Gekkonidae > Gekko > Gekko japonicus. Next base: position 2,166,334 of record NW_015166419.1, read on the forward strand.
CACTGAGCTTGGAACAGGACACCAAGGTGAGTCACAACTCTCTTGCAGGTGTGTCCCAAGGCAAAGGAGGAGGAGAAGGAATAGGGTCCAGGGCTCTTTTTGTAGAAAAAGCCCAGCAGGAACTCATTAGCATAATAGGCCACATCCAACACCAGGAACTCATTAGCATATTGGGCAAACCCCTGACAGCACAGCTCATTAGCACATTAGGCCACACCCACATGTTACCAGAAGTGTGGTTATCCAGCTACACCCACCTTCTGCTTGTTATTCTGTTTACCTTGTTTGTCGTCAAAACCCAGGGCCTTTTTTTTTGTAGCAGGAACTCCTTTGCATGTTAGGCCACACACCCCTAATGTAGCCAATCCTAATGAGTTCCTGGTGTTGGGTGTGGCCTATTATGCTAATGAGTTCCTGCTGGGCGTGGCCAACTTGGGAGCCAGCCGGAACTCCGTTCCTGTGCTTTCCTGCCCAAAAATAGCCCTGGGGTAACCAGTGTGTTGTAGTGGTTAGGGTGCCAGACTCTGATCTGGGAGACTCAGGTTTGTATTCCCACTCTGCTACAGAAGGTCTCTGAGAGACCCTGGCTCAGTCACACCCAGTCTAACCTATATCACCGGGCTACAGTGAAAGTAAAATGGAGGAGAGGAGAGTGATGTTATAAACTGCTTTGGGTCCTCACTGGCAAGGAAACTAAAGTATAAACATCTAAATAAATAAGAGTAAACTGGGAGAAGAGGCTGAGAGTGATCACCCAGTGAGCTGGGTTAAGTTGTCGCCAGTATGCTGAGAACAGTCAACTCTCTCTCCTTTCCATCAATAACAAGGGAGGTGGTAGACATGCCTAATCAGTGTCTGGAGCCAGTCAAGGACAGGATGTGGGCAAACAAACTGAAACTTAATCCAGACAAAACTGAAATGGTGTAAACTGTTGGTAAACCTGACCTGGGAATAGGCTCTGGATGAGGTTGTACCCCACTGCCACCCTGAAAGGGCAAGCTCACAGTCTAGGAATGCTCAGATTGAGGTTCTAGGAGTGCTTTGCACCAGCTTAAGCTGGTTCATCAGTTGCAGCTGTTCCTGGAAAAGGTGGACTAGGCCACAGTCACACATGCCTTGGTAGCACCCAAAGACCACTGAAACACATTTGACATAGCAGTGGCCTTGGAGACAGTCCAGAAATTTCAGCTGGTTCAGAAGGTGGCAGCCACAATGAATACATAAAACTGCATTATTTAAATTGGTTCTAAACTCAGTACCAAGCATGCCCCCCCAAGACCCTTCCAATGTTTTGTTTACTCCATTTTTACGGAAAGGCAGGATTAAAGGGTGCAGCTGATAAATAAGAAAATAATAAAGGCACAAATGGTGCTATATAAATAATACATAATGATTTTTTAAAATATGCTTAAGTCAAACTACACTTGACTATTTTGGTGACTTCAGGGCACACTGAACCAATTTGGTGAATGCCTTAATGTGTGTTTGGATCAAAACACACCACATTTAAGAATTGCCAGATGCAAACTCAAAGATTCTCCCTGTCATTTTAAGAGATCTGAGGCAGTGAAAGAGATTAGATCCCATTCATATTACCACCACATACTTTCTCATCATCTCCGAATTTTTAAAGAGACAGAATTTTCTTTGATGCACCTGACAACCCCTTATCAATCATTATTATCCTTTACAATTACAAGCAACCAGGATAATATATTGTACAGACTGGGGAGAAAGACCTACAACAGAGGACAGAAAAATAAAACAGATGAATATGCTATTATGCTAAGATTACAAAAGGACTGAGGAAGGCAGATGAGGAGGTAATCAATTCAGTGAAAATTGGCAACGGTTTATTGTCTATTTGAAGAGAAAATGTATCTTTTTTTCTCCAAGTATCAGTCACATTTAGAGTCTACTGTGCTTTAAATGTCCTTGGAAAACCAATTTCACAACAAAATGACATCCCCGTTAGCCAAATTGCCTTAATTTCTTAATTAATATGGGGGAAGTTATGATTATTAATTGGCAATAGGAAAATTAGGGAGCAAACACCGTTGTATACAGAGGTCCCGCTTTTTACTGTAGCTACCAGTAAGCGACACAGAGACTGGATTAAATATAAAATCGATATCTTTTACTGAAGGATATTTATCATTCAAACAATACACAAAGGCACACACTCTTATACAGTTACTAGGAAATAAAGATAGATAATAAGCACATTTGCATTAGCAGGATATTCGTTGTTTGGGCAATAGTTACCTGTCCTTGCTGATTGAGTCGTTCCAATGGAAGAAGGAGGGGGAAGAATCAGATATAAGGAACATGTTCTGAACTGGCAGAAACACGTGGCACTCTGGCTGCAGACCAAGAGTCAAAGATGGAGGGAAGGTATTGGGATAGCAAGCTGGACATAAGGGGGATAAAGCTTAGATAGGGGTCGTGGTAGAGAGAGAGAGAGCATGTGGTCAGGTATCACCTTTTATAAGGTGGCGTGGGAGGGCCGGTTGAGCTGGCCACATTCCCTTGTGACACCTCCTGTTAGTCCGTCGCATAAAACATACTATTGGGTAGAAGGAAAGGGGGAGGAGAACTAGGGGGTGGTCAATATTGAGAGCTAGCAACTTAATCTGGGGACTGGCACCTGGATGAAGAGTAAGTGAATCATCAGGCTAGGGCTATTGTCTCTTGATGGCCCTAGCCGGGTCGTTGATGGGTGATCGATTAGTTGCCAAGCAACCGCAGGGAGAGCCTCTTGATTACGTGCAGATTTGCAGGTAGCTGGAGGAGGGGAAAGGGGTTGCCTGCGTGTAACAAATGGAGCTCCTAATGGCGTTTGGAGCTCTTTGTCTTTGTGCCTGGGCATGGCATGGCGTTATGCAGGCTAAGGAACCGGTCCATCTCACAACAGGTTAAGAGGGCATGTAACTTTGAAGAACCACTGGAACAGCAACGCAAAGGAAGGTTTTCTTCTCTCAGGTGTGCAGTCTCAACTGGCATCATATTGGGTCATCATGCAGTACAGTCCCTCAAGCATATCTTTTGCACAGTCCATTTTAGCACTTGTGAGTTATAGTCCATAAGAGCACATTAAGTGCCTTGCACCCCACAAAAAGGTGCACTAACATCCTGGGCAGGAGAAGGGGACACTGATATGTGCAAAAACAATTGAGTGACTCAATCCTCTGCACCCTCAGAGGAAACTCAATTGAAGAAAGTGGGGCTTTTTCTGTGTAAGAATGCATGGCCTTGCACGGTGAAAGACTTAGCCATGTACAAATGGCTGTGTGAACTGGCCTCTTGGCTGAGGCAGCTTCGTATATTTTGAATTATGGAGTGGGGGAGACAATACACTCTTTGGAGAATGCAAGCCTCTAAGGAAATCCTAAGTGGATATTCGGATTTGAACAGGAGTAAGCAGTCTTCCAGATAATTGGGCCTGGAAACAGCTTGGGACTTTATTTATTGAAATGTTATTGAAAGCCACCTATCCAGAGTTCTGTTCAAGGAGGCTCATGTTAAAAAAAAAAAAGAGTTAAATCAGAGAACCCGACTATTCTCAACACTGAAAGAAGCCATATAAGCAGCATTAAAAAAAATTCAGCAGGCTAAAATGAAATCCATAGAACAGTCCTCAGGCTAGAAGCAGGCCATTAAAACAGTTTAAAAAGATGGAACTCCTCATAGAAAAGTCTAGGTGAAAAGAAACGTTTAGGCCTGATGCATAAAGGGCAGTAAAACAGATGTCAAGTGAGCCTCAAGGGGAGGGCATCCCAAAGGCAAGGTGCCACCACTGGAAAGGTGGTTGTTACCTGTCTCACCTCTGCAGGTACAGGCACTAGCTTTGCCATTTGCCCACCTGCAACAGGCACAGAAATTAGAGGAAATTCCTAGACTATCACCTGGAAGAGACATCACATCCTCCCCAAATGCCAGCCTGTCCAGGCAGTACCCTCAAAATCTGGGATTTGCTGTGGCAGTCCTGGCAACTCCAGCAGGTTCAAAGAGCAGGGCATGTGAGGAGGATCTTAACCTGGGGGGGGGGGACAATATGGGAGGAGGTTGTCCTTCAGGAAACCTGACTCCAAGCTCTTTTGGTCTTTAAAAGTAAGAGGCATCTGGAAACAGATAGGAAGCCAGTGTCGTTTTTTTTTTAGAGATTTCCAGGTTTCTGAAAAAGAGATGCTTGTGGGAAAGAAACACCCCTCTTTATTAACATCTAGATACGATTCATGGATAAATATTCTCATGATGTCACAGATCACAGTCAACAATAGCACCTGCAATGCCTCTGTGAGAATATTTGAGATAGCTTCCCAAAGGGCCACAACCCATGTTTGGAATGAGATTGGAACATTGGCAGTACAACATTCTTCTCAAGGATCAACAGGAGTCATTGAGTGAGTTCAGTTGGTGAAGGGTGGTTTTCAAGTGCAAGAGCACCCCACCTCTTTTGTCCATGTTGGCTATGCAGGAGACAGCTGTGTTTATGTTGCCTTGGCTGATCACTCCTCTGAGTGCCTGGGGAATATTAGGGCTGCTGAGGCTGGGCTGGATGCTGTTTTCATGTGGTGACTCCCCACCACTCACCCAACTGCAGAATTTAGTAGAGTTCAAAATGCAGAAGAACCTCAGCTTTCATTTTTAAAAGTGACTAGCCCTCGAGGAAATAGGTTTGAAAGTGTGCAATGCCTGATAAAATCCCAGAATTCTGGATGAGAAGCTGAGAAGGATTTCAGGACCACAGCTTTACAATGCAACCCTAAACGAGTGACACCGTTTCAAGCCCATTGAAGTCGGTCGACATGTGGTCCTTGGGTAGCTCAGGTCTGAGAAGCTCTCCCCTACTGACAATGTACAGGCTGCATTTGTGTGGCTATATGAGGCTTCCATACAACCTGAGCCTCTTCCTTTTAGATGCCTTGTGGGGAGGGGCTGTGGCTTAGCAGTAGAGCACCTGTTTTGAATGCAGAAGGTCCCAGGTTCAATCCCCAGACCTTCCGGTTAGATGGATCAGGTAGCAGGTGATGTGAAAGCCCTCTGCCTGAGACTCTGGAGAGCAGCTGCCAGTCAGGGTAGACAATACTGACCTTGATGGACTGATGGTCTGAGCATAAAATCAAAGAATCATAGAGTTGGAAAGGACCTCCAGGGTCATCTAGTCCAAACCCCTGCACAATGCAGGAAATTCACAAATATCTCCCCCCACAAACACATCCAGTGACCCCTGCTCCATGCCCAGAAGATGGCAAAAAACCCTCCAGGATTCCTGGCCAAACTGGCCTGGAGAAAATTGCTTTCTGACCCCAAAAGTGGTGATCAGCACTTCCCTGGGCGCATAAGAAAGGGCCACAAGAACTAAGCACTGAGGCAACCCTTCCTGCCCTCCCTCTCATGATCTGTCTAAGTTCACAGAATCCGCATTGCTGACAGATAGCCATCTAGCCTCTACTTAAAAACCTCCAAAGAAGGACAGCCCACCACCTTCCGAGCCCTTGTCTCTTGACCAGCTTGGGTCGTCCTGGCTCTTTTCAGTCACAACCTTTGATAAATGGGGCGGGTGCATGGGCGAGGAGTGGAGGAGGAGGAGGTTACTGCACAGAGAGATGCTGACTAAGCGCGGCTACCTGAGCAGGCCCGGCGCAGAGAGCCTTCACATTGCAGATGTGATGCTATGCTTTGTACATTTTTAAAGCTCTCTTTGAATGTAGTTCAAACTTAAAAACCCTGCTTGGGGAAGGGGGAAAAAACTCCTTCAAGGAACACATGTGAGTTGACTTTCCAGTGTAGACTGTTCAGAGGCTTTAATCAGTGCAGAATTCAGTGGCCTACCTCTTAACTTGTGTTTACTGCTTAATGTATTTATGTGATACCATCACATTCTGCTTACAGATTGCCATTTTAATCAGTATGTTAGGGATTCTTTAGGGGGTACTTCAGAAGTGGCCATGGGAGCTAGGGCTGTAAATTCAAAACCTTAAGCAAGGTTCTATATTGAATTTCCAGCTATTAAGAGTATGGGAATTGGTATTTCTATATACTATAACAGAAAGAGGAATGGGTGTAAATAATACTGTGTGAAAGCAGGAAATTGAACAGACAACTTTAAATAGGACAGGCAGTTCAGTGGGAGCTCAATGTCTCCTTTCCATTACTTACATGCTGCTAGTCTTCCTAGTGGGCAAAAGTCCACTTTTGTGCACGGAAATGCCACCTGGCCCCATCAGTGATACTTTCAAAATAATATGGCTGATCAAAGCTACTTATTGTAGCTTTGAATTGTAGAGAAGTAAGTTAGTAACATTGAGATTAGAGAAACCTGTTTTTTGGATAGCCTGTTAGAGAGATAGTGGGTAAGATACAGGGCTTTGAGTCAGAACTTGTTCAGGGAAGAAATCAATAGTGTTACACTGCTTGCTTCAAAAAAAATTATTTGTTAGAAGTTGAGTTGCAGATTGCTTCCAATTCTTGTTGCCTTTGCAATGTTTAACACCTGCTGCCATGGGGGTTGGGGAGTTCATTCTGTGTCTTGTTAATTGTTATTGCATTCCTATCCCCACTGCTATGCCTTTGCTGTAATGCTTATCTCTACAGATGTGCAGGAGGACGTTGTGTTGTCTGGAGGGCTCCTATGTACCGTGAGAGACTCCTGGTTCTCAGCTTTAGCCACCTAACGGTGCTTGCTTGCTCCCTTGCAAACTTTCCCTCACCTGTGCCTCAGCTTCATGGGCTGCCCAGGACGTGTGGGTGGTGTGAGTAGCTGTGAGCATGAGCAGTGGGAGGGATCGTGAGTGGGTGGGTAGGGAAAAGACACACAGGCAGGTGGGAGGTAGGAGTAGGTGAGACAGAAGGCACAAGCAGGGCCCTGGTGGTGGACAAGTGGGGACCCTGGGCACTCTCTGCCTGAGGCCCTCCAAAACCTGGAATTGGCCCAAAAAAGCTCATTCAGACCAGTTGAGAGTTTCCTCCAGGTCACAACTGGGTTCTGTCACAGTACGCAATTGTCAGACAATTCCAGAATTTCCCCCTTGACCTAAGTAGGACTCCTCTGTTAAATACTGCAGCCCACGTGTGATATGGTGGAATCTGGTATCAGGTTCCTTTGGAGGAATTCCTGGAACTCTGCTGATGTGAAGGCTGCCCCGTTGTCGGAGACTATCATGTCCGGCAGCCCGTGTGTAGTGAAGATCCGGCGGAGGGACCGGATCACAGCCTTCGTAGAAGTTGTGGACACGGGACTGATCTCCAGCCACTTCGAGTAGGAGTCAACCGTTACTAAGAACAACAGTCCCTGGAATGGTCTGGCGAAATCGATGTGAAGCCGGGACCATGGTTTGAGGGTTGACTCCCACGGCTGTGTTGGTGTGCTTGGCGGGTTAGGCCGAACTTCCTGGCAGGTTTGGCACCTCCAGACCCAGGACTCGATCTCAGCATCGATTCCCGGCCATCACACATAGCTTCGGGCCAGTGCCTTCATTCTTACGACGCCTGGATGCACCTCGTGGAGTGCCGTGAGTACCCACTGTCTCAGGGCGCTGGGGACCACGAGTCTGTCTCCCCACAGAAGACACCCCTTCAGGACCAAGAGTTCATCTTTCCGGGTACTGAAAGTCGCGAACTCGGGGCCCGGGGACAACGTAGACCAACCCCTCACCACCCAGCCCAAGACCCGGGAGAGGAGGGGGTCGCAGGCTGACCGGGCAGCAATGTCGGCAGCTTGCAGAGGAGGCTCCGGAAGACTTTCGATGAGCAGGACCCCAGGCGCAGGAGCGGGATCAGTGTCTGTGACTGGCAGCGGTAGCTGGCTCAGGGCATTGGCACGTCCCATAGCCTTGCCCGGGCGGTGCTCCAGGTGGTACTGGTAGCCAGCCAGAAAAAGGGACCATCTGAGGACTCAGGGTGACATGACTTGGGCCGTTTGTTTGTTGGCAACGAAGAGGCCTAGGAGGGGCTTATGGTCCATAGCGATCGTGAAAGGGCACCCATAAATGCAGTTGTGAAACTTCTTGACCCTGGCGACAATCGCCAAGCCCTCCCTGTCGATTTGCACATAATTGTGCTCCGCAGATGTTAAGGTCCTGGACTAATAGGCCACGGGAACCTCACGACCGTCAGGGAGGATGTGGCCTAAGACTGCGCCGACGCCGTCACACAAGGCATCACACGCCATCACATCACACACAAGGATCACCGGCAGGGATTCATCAAAGTGGGCCAGCACATTGTTGGAAATCAAAAGTGCTTTCACCCCCCTGAACGCCGCCGCTTTCTTTGGGCCCCAGGACCAAGGAGCCAATTTATCCAGGAGTCGGTGGAGGGGCTCTGCCACTGTGGCCTTGTGCGGCAGAAAGGCGTGGTAAAATTTTATTAGTCCCAAGAACGCCTGTAGCTCTGCTTTACAAGTGGGTGCGGGGGCCTCCATGATGGCCTTCACTTTGTCTTTACCCGAATGTAGGCCAGCAGCGTCTACATGGAACCGCAGGAAGTCTACTTCGGAAACCCCGAGGAGTAGGGTTGCCAAATTTTTTGTACTCGCCGGCGGGGTAGTCTTCTTTCCCTTCCGGGAGTTGCCAGGATGCGCGCACGTGCGCGCCGCGACGTCACCAGAAGTGACGTCAGACGTTGCCGACGTTGGGGGCGTGGCCGAGCTCGTCGGGGGAGAAAACATATGGTTTTCCCCCCCGACGAGCTCAGCCACGCCCCCAACGACGGCAACGTAGCTGCGTCACCTCCGGTGACGCAGCTTCGGGGGCGGGATTCCCCCCGGACCCCGATCTCGCCAGGGCGGGGATCGGGGGCTCCGAAGCGGGGGGTTACCCGCCCCCCGGGCACAGTTGGTAACCCTACCGAGGAGACATTTCTCCCGTTTCACTTTGAGGCCAGCTGAGTCAAAGCATTGCAGGACGGCGTGGAGGCAGGAGGCGAAGTAGTCAGGGGATGCCGCAGTGATAAGGACATCGTCAAAAAATGGTGTCACTCCAGGGATCCCTTTTAACAATGAATCCATTAATTGTTGGAAGATCCCCGGGGCTACGCTTACGCTGAATTGTAGCCTCTTTACCTTAACCCCCCCCCCCTGTGTGTGACTTATCGTTTGTGCCATGGCCATGGCTTCATCCACCAGCAACTGTTGACAGGCCTGCGCCAAATCTAGTTTGCCGAAAATCTTAGCCCCCACCAAAGAGGCCAGCACATGACTTACAACTGGGACTGGGTAGGAGTGGTCGTGAAGGGCCTTATTAATTTTACATTTGTAGTCCGCACAGATGCGGACTTCGCCATTGGGTTTAAGTGGGGTTACAATCGGCGTTTCCCACATGGTGTGTGATACTGGCTCTAAGACCCCTTATACCACTAAACGGTCCAGCTCCGCATCAATTTTAGGATGTATTGCCAGCAGAGTGGTGCGGAATCGCATGCGGATAGGAGCCACCATGGGGTCTAGCTGCAAGGAAACCGGGGGCCCTTTATAACACCCTAAAGCCCCATCGAAAATCACGGGAAACTCCCCGCAAACCTCTGCAAAATCCCTAGTAACACATTTATTAACACACACACACCCAATCGTGATGCCCAGCAGCGCAAACCAGGCCCACGCCAGCAGACTGACCAGATTTCCCTCCACCACAATTAAGTCCAACAGTCCCTCAAAACCCCGGTACTGTACCCTGAAAGTCCCCACTCCCCGGATAGGAACTGGGTTCCTTTGGAGTCCACCAAACACAAAGGGGAGGGGCATAAGTGGGGTCCCCCATTAGGGCAAAGTCTGTGCAGCGTGTCCACTGAAATGATGGATGCCACCGACCCTGAGTCCACTTCCATTGGGCAGGGGGACCCCTCGATCCGGACCGTTACTTGGATCTTCGGGGTAGCAGATAGGTTGGGGAGGCGTAATACCTGGAGGGATGGCCAGTCGGTGTGGAGGTAGAGTTCCGAAGTTTCTGCTGCTTTTTCGTAGGTGGCAGCGGTCTGGCATCGGGGCTGGGCTGTAGGCTGCTGGTGCCGGCTTCCCTTGGACCGGCAGATGCGGGCGAGGTGACCCTGCTTTCCGCATGTGTGACACGTAGTGTCGTGGAACCGGCAGGACTTACGCTCGTGTGCCTCTCCACAGCTGGTGCACGTGGAACGGCTGGTGGTCTTTCCGGAGGATCCTGGTGCTGCGGATCCTGGTGGCTTATGGTGGGAGGGTAGATAGATGGGACGGACGTCCTCCTCATCTGAGTTCTCGGACGCTGACTCGGGGAACACAAGATGAGATGCAGATGAGGGATGGTCGCAGTGGGAGGCCTTGTGTGCGATGGCAAGTTGGAGGGCCTCATCGATCTTGATGTCGGCGATACCGATCATCTTCCTCCACAGCTTTATGTCGCTGATACCCCAGGCGAATTGCGTTAGGAGGTTCTCCTCCCCCTTGGTGAAGGCACAGTCCATAGCCAGCTGGCGCAGGGCTGCCATGAAAGCAGCGGCCGACTCACCCAGTTTCTGGACGCGGCCCTGAAACTCTTTCCGCCTGGAGAGTGTTGTTGGCTGTGGCGTGAGGTATCTCGTCAGGGCATCGATGATTTCATTGTAAGAACACTCGATCACCTAGGGTGCAAGGAGACTCTTCGCGAGGCGGACTGTGTTCACACCACAGGAGCTGAGGAGAAGGGCCCATCGTTTGCCTGGATCAGTTACCTCATTGTAGGCGAGGTGGCAGGTCAGTTGGTCTGTCCACAAGTCCCAGAATTCGGGATTTCTCGAGCGGAGGCCATGGCTTTGGCGTGGAGTGGAGAGCGGTGTCCTTGACGCAGTGCAGTGTTGCTTGGGAGCGATGTGGGGCGCGGTTGCCTCGGCTGAATCGAAACTCGGTGCTGCGCGGGGATGCGAGTCAGGCCTGGCTCAGCGGGATCCCATCCTCGTCGCCACTAAAAAGTACTGGGTTCGCTGCATGGAGTACTCGGACAACGAGATGCTCTTGCACACGTTTATTGTACTTAACACTGGAACTGCAAACTGGCCCTGCAAGGCCAACACACCCACCCAGCACACCCACAATCCCATTAGAGGGTTTGAATTTCCCTCCAAAGTTTCTATTGGTTCATGCTGGGGGAACTAGTATCCTAGGTTCCTATTGTCTAAAGGAGCTAAGCTCTTGACTGTAGTCGCAGACCCCTGGTGGCGGTCCACATACATAACAAGGACAAAGCCATGTGAATGCTCCCCAGAATCCCTGATCCCGTTTAGATACCAAACTGGAACAAAACTTCCCTGTGGAAGCAACCTGAGAAACAGGATGCTGGACCAGATGGATCTTTGGTCTAATCTGACAGGGCTGTTCTTAAGTTCTTGCACCAGTCATTCAGAATGTGCTGATGAGGTAGGAATGTCCTGCCAAAGCTTAGTTGACTCCCCTTCCTTTGTGCTCCTCCAGTTGTGCTGCTCTCTTCTCCCTTTGTAGGTAAATTGTAGACTGTGATCAGGGTATCTCTTAATTGGCTTCTCTTTGATAAGCCTCATAGCTAGAGTTCCTTTCAGGTGTCACATGCACTCAACAGCCGGTTTATTGGCAGTTCAAGTCGGGCCTCCTTTGATGTCGTCAGAACTCCAGCATCTATGATTTAAGCAGCCACATGAGTGCATGCTTGGTAATGAGTGTGATTAGGCTTTCTGTCACCACTGTCAGTGCCTACTCGTAGGTTTGCTTTTTAAAAACAGATGTTTTGGGGGGTGGAGTATATGACATTCTAAGGGAATTCTAAGATGCAGCTGAACACTTTGGGGGAGAAGCAATGAAGGCATAGAGGAAAGGAAGGGATTGGGTCCGGACATGGCTTGCACAAGCAGTGCATCCTGGGTGCTGAGCCCAGGGAAATACTAAGCATGGCTGCAAGATGAACGAGAACGGATCTGTTAATTTATGCCCTGCGTTTCTCCCAAAAGTGGAACCCAAAGCAGTTTACAGTGTCACACACCCCCTTCTGTTTTTCCTCACAACAACAACCCAGCCCCTCTCTTTCTCACGCTCAACCTAGTCTACCTCACAGAGTGGTTGTTCTGAGGATAAAATGGAGGAAGAGACAGCAAGAGAGAGAGGCTGGCAGCAAGGCTTCCACGGCAGGGTGGAGAGTTGAACCTGGGCCTTTCTGATCCCAGCCTGGCACTCTAGCCATTACATCACACTCACTCTACAGTTGTGCAAATGCAATGTCAGAATAGCACGGATGATCAAGATGAACAAGGTCTCCTAATTGCCAAAGTAAATGATTAATCAGACAACCCTGCCAAACCAATAAAGGCATATCAATTCAATGAAGACATTTGCTGTCCTGTCATTGTTCACTCCCTTGCTGCCTCCAGTTTAAGAGTGTTGGGATTATTTTTAAGTAAGTCAGCCGAGTATTAAGAGACGGAGTCCATGGTGTGTATTAAAATATAAAAGTTTACTATAAACCTAACATGGGAAAAGGTACACAGGATATAAAATAACAAAGAGCTAATATGTCTACATCCTTGCAGCTAAAAGGTAAAAACGGGAAGAGCCGAATGGCATCTCCCTCTCAGTCAGAACAAAGAGACGGGAGGAGAAACCAATATGCTAAATACTTGACACCTTGGTTTCCAATCAGACTAGCAAACTAGCTCCAAAGTTCCCGGGCATCCTATTGTCTAAACAGATTGGTTACAAAAAAACATGTGACTTAACAAACATCATTAACCCTATAAATACTGAAGTGTTTTGACTTGTAACACCCAACAAAGAGGCTTCTCTGGGGAAATTAAAGGCTAATAAGAAAGAAATGTTGAGGCACACACAGTTGCAAGTTTGCTTGCAAAAGGGACAGTTGCTCACATTTATATATGTACAAACTCTTCTACTATATTTCTGTTCAGATATCCAAACTGGTTTTCAGACCAACAGTAACATTTGCTGTTAAAAACCATCAATACAGCCTATTTTATCTCAGCCTGACCTGGATAGCCCAGGCAAGCCCAATCTTGTCAGATTTCGGAAGCTAAGCAGCGTCAGCTCTGGCAAGTACTTGGATGGGAGACCTCCTTGAGATACCACAGAGCCGGGAGGCCAGGGGCAGGCTTTATTCAGCCACCTCTCTGAATACCCTTCATGCCCCCAGTAGGGGTCAGTCACCAGAGGTCACCATGACTTCCAGGTGCATGTGCGTGCACACATACGCATAAAAATACAAAAATACCAAATAAATACAGCCAATTCTATCTCAACGTTTTATATTAAAATACCAGTCAATATACAAAGACATCACATATGAAGATCACTGGTTCAGTATTGTTACTCCTGTCCTGACTAGCAGAAACTCCTGGGGCAGGGTGGGGGAGAACTTTCCCCTACAGCTGCTCAGAGGACAGGGAGATCATACACATCTTCCATTTTAAAATCTGCCCGTGGACTCTGCTTAGGATATCCTCACAGATGATGTCAGACTGCCATTCACTAGAAGCAGGGCATCATACCGTGTTTTCCCGAAAATAAGACACTGTCTTATATTTATTTTTTCTCAAGAAGACACACTAGGGCTTATACCACAAATGCATAGAAATCCTGCTAGGGCTTATTTTTTGGGTAGGTCTTATTTTCGGGGAAACAGGGTAGTTGCCCCAACATTATTGTGTAGCCTCAGTTTGCCTATGGGCTGTGCAGGGAAGGGAGAGGGTCAGGGTTTCACTCTAATCGCCATTCAAAATTTCACCGTAACCTCCATTCAAAACTGTCTCCCCCAGTGTGCTGTTAGCATTTTAAAGGAGAAAATGTGTGTCCGCAGGGCTATTTTTGGGCAGGAACGCACAGGAACGGAGTTCCGGCTGGCTTCAGAGTTGGCCACGCCCACTACAGCTAAAACCTCTGCGCGCGTGGCTACAGAGGGAAGGCCTGGAGAGCGACCCCCCCCAGTGACTCCGAAGCGGGTGGGCCGGGGGCCCCCTGAAAGGATCGGGGAGGCATTTAAGGGCCGGCTTGCCAGTCATCCCACAGCTGTGGGGCACCTGGGCAAGTCAAGGGAAGACATGGGGTGTGGCCTAATAGGTTAATGAACTGTGGTGTTGGGGGTGTGGCCTAATATGCTAATGTGTTCCTGCTGGGCTTTTTCTACAAAAAGAGCCCTGTAATCCACAAAAACATGTGAAGCTGAACCTGGGGTTTTTACATGCAGAGTATGTGCTCTGGCCACAGCACCTTACCTGTGAGTGGTACAGTGATATTTAGTTCAGATTCTACTGATAGAAGAAGAGAAAAGCTTTTACCTGCTTGTTAAAGGGGGCAAGTGAGAGGACTTCATGACCCCAAAGGAGCTCTTTTTCTTTTACCAGCTTAGCTGCCAAGATTACTTTCTCAAGAAGGGAAGCATGGTAGGAGGGGGGCTTTTAGCCCTTTCCTGCAATGTTCTCAACTAGCCCTTTCTGCAATAAAATTTCCAAGAAGAATATTTTCTTTCCCTGTTCAGAACAAATGGCAACTGTTCATTTATACAGAAACATAGGGCATAGTACACTGTGGTTCCCTTTCTATTGCAGATATTTAAGACTCAGTGTGGCTTGAAGGTCTTCTGGCAGGGAATGAATCTTGGGAACATCTCTTGCAGCTAATAAGATCTGTGCTGAACTTCAGTTTCCTCTCCTGTTGCAGGTATTTAAACCTGGGAGTGACCAGAGGCTCTGCTAGCAGGAAGGGGAATCTTGGGAACATCTTTGGCAGCTAATGAGATCTGGAGAGAGCTTGTTCCCCTTCCTTTTGCAGGTATTTAAGCCTAGGCATGGCCAGTGGCCACAGGCACAAGCCTTTTAGCAAGAGCAAAAGGGATCTTGGCCCATGGCCCTGAGTGAGCCAGACTGGTGGATCCCAGACCATTTTCAGCATATGGTGTATTGCACTTTTGTTGTTTCTGTTTAAGTATATTGCAAAAGCTGCTTTGGATCTCCAATTTGAGGGAAAGTAGGGCAAAAAAAATAATAAGTGTTCAGAACTAGCATTTATAGTTTCAGGTGGGTAGCTGTGTTGGCCTGAAGCAATAGAACAAAGTTTGAGTCCAGTGGCACCTTTAGGACCAAAAAAGTTTAATTCTGGGTATAAGCTTTTGTGTGCATCTGAAGAAGCATGTGTGGAAAGAAATTTTAGAAATATAGAAAGTTTGGGTTTAAAATGGAACCTAATATCTCATGAAATCCATGTGTCTGTCTCTGTGTATTGCTAGAACAACAGAAAGGAGGCCTGGCCTGTTTCAGGCCCTTTTTTGTTAGTCTTAAAGTTTTTGTTTGAAAGCTTATACCCAGAATTACGCTTTGTTAAAGTTTTGGTCTAAACAGACTTTGTTCTAAAGCATTTATAGTGTTGCAGATTCTGGGACACCATCCTAAACTGATTGCTTGATGATATGCACAGATAATTGGTCAATATTCTCAGAATGGGAGCTAATGCATGGGCATTTTGTTCTCTTACACCCTTGGCTATGGGAGGTGGTGTTATACCAGTAAATACTTAGTGAATGGTAGGACTAGCTACATGTAATACTGTTTACAGGTCTGCCTTGTGTCTACCCAGGATCCTGTCACAGGCATGCAGAAGGCCCCTATTGAAACTGCAGTTCTTAAGCAATGTGTGTTTATGTGTGTGTGCATATTAAGTGCTGTCAAGTCACTTCCAACTTCTGGCGACCCTATGAATCAATGTCCTCCAAAATGTCCTACTGTTAACAGTCTTGCTCAGGTCTTGCAAAGTCAATCCATCTCATGTTAAGTCTTCCTCTTTTCCTGCTGCCTTCAACTTTTCGTAGCGTTATTGTCATTTCCAGTGACTCTTGTCTTTTCATAATGGGACCAAATTTTAGCTTCTAGGGAGAGTTCAGGCTTGATTTGATCTAGAACCCATTTGT
The DNA here is from genome assembly GCF_001447785.1 of Gekko japonicus. Taxonomy (NCBI): domain Eukaryota; kingdom Metazoa; phylum Chordata; class Lepidosauria; order Squamata; family Gekkonidae; genus Gekko; species Gekko japonicus. The sequence goes on from NW_015166419.1 coordinate 2,182,218, forward strand.
TTGTCCTTTTGGCACTCCATGGTATCAGTAAAACTCTCCTCTAACACCACGTTTCAAATGAATCAGCTTCCTTCCTGTTAGCTTTCTTCATTGTCCAACTTTCACAGGCATACATAATAATGGGGAATGCCATGGCATGAATTAACTTGATCTTGGTCACCAGCAACCCACTACGAATCTTTTTTAGCTCCTTCATGGCTGCCCTTCCCAGTCTGAGTCTTCTTATGATTTCTTATTTGCAGCCTCCCTTTTAGTTAATGATGGAGACAAGCAGGGGTCATCTCCTGCAGGAGCGCACAGGAGCGGAGCTCCGGCAGTAAAGAGCCCAGGGGGCGGGCACATGCAACAAGCCCCACCCCCTGCTCCCAGCAGCCCTCAGTCAGAGCAAGAAGCAGCCAGGGAAGCTGCAGAGCCCCCCCCCCCCGGCCCCCCGGCCCCACACAGTCAAGTGGCACCTTGAAGCAAGTTTTATTAAGGTACAAGCTCTCCCTCCTCTGCGAGGACAGATCTGCACGTTCCCCCCCCCCAATAGCTAGCAATCCAAAGCAGTCCAGTGGATCCTGAGCCGTGGGTGTTGCCTTCTGACGCACTTCCGGTGATGTCAGGGGGTGTGGCATATGCAAATGAGTTATGCAAATGAGCTCCTGCACCTCTTTTTCTATGAAATGACCCATGGAGACAAGCAACAGAAAGTGGGGGGAGCATTTATATTGGAACTGGCACAGGGGTCCTAACCCTCCCCAACCCAATCTGATACAGTCCTGGGTAACCACTATTTGACCTGTTTGGATAAATACATGCGTGTTCCAATGAGATACATGTAAGTTTTCTACAAGGCTCCCAGTGGGACTATTTCAAAGCAAGAGATGGCTCCGAGAGGTAGGCCTAAGCCCATGTTCCCAGTGGTCCCAATCCAAATCTATGTTTCAGGCAAGGAACTCCCAGCACAGTTCTGCTTGACCAGACTCAGGGCATACACAAGGTAGGCTCATAAACAACGAAACACAGAGTAAGGCCCCCCGAGACCTGTGAGTTGGCTGTAGGTGGCACAGTTTGAGGTCCAGAGGCTTCCTCTGGAAATGTGCTGTTGTGCTGCTGCTGCAGTTGCTCCCCCAAGCGTTTATTTCACACATATGTGGTAAAACAAAGAGAGACATCATACAGATCCTGTAAACCCTCATCCGTTGTTATGTATTGAGCCTAAGCCTTTCCTCTTGCTGCACTTAGAACGGGCTGAGCTTGCTTCTCTTGAACAATAGCTCACATGGATCCAGGAACTAACCTATAGACAAAAGGTGTAATGTAAATAGCCTATCACTGGGAATGTATGTTGGGTGTGGTGTTTTGAGCTTGCTTCTCTTGAACAATAGCTCGCATGGATCCAGGAACTAACCTATAGATAAGCAATGTAATGTAAATAGCCTATCACTGGGAGTGTGTGTGTGTTGGGCATGGTGTTTTGTATGCATATAAGCAGGGCTCCAGCCCTGCTAACTTTGTCCTGTGTTCTGCTGAAATCACTTAATAAACCTGAGCTGATCGCTGCAATCTGTCTAGAACCCAGTATTTAACATCCATAAAGCTTGTGGTGTTACCTGAGGAATTATCAATACTTGGGGAGGAGGTAACAGAACAGATAGATAGAGTTGGAATGATGCAAAGTAGAAAAGAGCAACAGTCCAGTAGCACTTTAAAGACTAACAAAATTTGTGGCAGGGTAAGAGTTTTCATGAGATTTTTGCTCTTTTCTACTGCTACAGACTAACACGACTACCTGCCTTGATGATGTGAAGGTTTTTGAGGCTATGGGCAGAGTGACGAAGATGTACAGTGACCTGCAATGTACTTACCACATTCCACTTAAATGCACACTGTTATTATGACAATAATGGAAATGACAGATTAAATAAAAACGACACTTCCTGTACTGGGAGCAATGGGATGTTTACAACCAAGGAACAAATGAGCAAGGTTTCACTGTATTCCTCTACAAATAAATCACCCAACTCAAAACTTGCTCACACAAGTTTTTCCACAGAATTAGCAAGCCTCGTCTATGTTCACACCCCTAAATGCTATTTAATTAACTCTGTCCTTCTTCAGTCTCTTCTGCATTAAACTCTAACAATACTGAGCATTTGAAGGACTTCCTGAGGTCTGGAGTTCCTCTGTTACTTGTGGGGCCACTGTAGACGTAACTTTGGCTGTGGACAATCAGAAGTGCTTGATGTTGGTACCAGGGCTCTTTTTGTAGAAAAAGCCCAGTAGGAACTCATTAGCATAATAGGACACACCCAACAGCAGGAACTCATTAGCATATCGGGCCACACCCCTGACAGCACAGCTCATTAGCACATTAGGCCGCACCCACATGTTACCAGAAGTGTGGTTATCCAGCCACACCCACTTTTTGCTTGCCATTCTGTTTACCTTGTTTGTTGTCAAAACCCAGGGCCTTTTTTTGTAGCAGGAACTCCTTTGCATGTTAGGCCACACACCCCTAATGTAGCCAATCCTAATGAGTTTCTGCTGTTGGGTGTGGCCTATTATGCTAATGAGTTTCTGCTGGGCGTGGCCAACTTGGGAGCCAGCCGGAACTCCATTCCTGTGCGTTCCTGCCCAAAAATAGCCCAGCAGGCTAGTAACATGAACTGTTTCCCAGTACTACTGAACTCCATGGGATGAGGGGCTGCAATCAGGATGCTGGCCCATCAAAGAGAGACATTGAAGGATGAATATCAAACAGTGCTAGATAACGAGTCTATCCAAACACCCCATCAGCAGGAGCCTCATAAGGAAATTAAAATCTGCATGCCCAGATAAGTCGCCAAAGGGAGCTCAGGACACTTTTACCTGTTATATATTAGAATCCCATCAACTCCAAAACTGGAAAAGAGCAAAAGTGGAACTAAAAGGATTTTCTCAACGTGTCTGAAGCAGTATTTAAAGGAAAATTTAGTTGAATTAAAGCAAAAAAGAATCCTGTGACACTTGAAAGACAGTTGTGTGAATGAACTTTTATGACCTAGAATTGTAGAGCTTATACACTCTTAAAAGCCCTTGAAATAAATAGGTGTAAGTGTGTCTACCTTTGTGATGGATTGTAGCCAGCAAATTCCAAAGTTGTGGAACATTGACTTGCACTGGGCAGCACATTTTTTAAAAAGTTGACATTATATTAAACATTTAATCCATTATATTACTTTAGGCATAGTAATATAATTGAGTTTTGATCTGGGCTCTTAGACATTGATTCACAATGCCCCTTTCTGAGAGATGAACGACCTTAGGCCACATGTGTGCAAAGTTTGTGGGAATTGGTCTGAATCCCAAAACCCCATCTCATTTTTCTTTTATATCCATTTATTTCCCCATCTGTACACCCAAAACCAACTCCTTTTTTGTGCAGAACCATCTGAAGAAATTCACTCTTAGTTCACCAAAATCCTGCCACTTTTATTGTTGTTACTAGTACACATGCATACATATACACAAACACACAACACAAATTATAAATCTGAAGCATAGTAACATTTATAACTAGATTTGATATGTCTGTATTTATACCAGTATATGTGTGCGTGCATAAAGGCACCTGAAGCTGCTTATACTCAGTCAGACCTTTGATCCAGAGTCAGTATTGTCTACTCTGACTGGCAGTAGCTCCTCAGGGTCTCAGGCAGAGGTCTTTGACACCACCTTCTACCTAGTTCTTTTAACTGGAGATTTTAGGGATTTAATCTGGAACCTTCTGCCTGCCAAGCAGATGCTCGGCCACTGAGCCACAGCCCTCTCCAAATGTGTTTCCTTTTTTGGAGAGGAGGCCAATAAATACTTTAAATAACTCCATGCATCTCTTTACAAACCTCAGATCCAATCTCCATAAAGCCCGGGGTGTCTTATTGTCCTCTCTCCACCCACACTCTGGTTTGCAGAACTCAGCCACGATCCCAAAAAGCAGGAAGTAAACAGGTAACAGTTCCCATTCCCAAGGAGCAGCTATGTCAGTCTGTTGCAGGGAAAAAATAAGCACAAGCTTTGCAGTACCTTAAAGGCTTGCAAGAGTTCATTCCACCACAAGTCTGCCTGGACTCCTCCGCATTTTGTCGCTTGCAACTGATCAAAGCGGGCTCTTTTCCACGAAACCTTGAACTGAAAAAACCCCCAAGGTAAGTCTTTGACGTACCACTAGTAGCTTCTTGGTCAGGAAGGCAAGAGTGCCTCTAAGCATATGTGGACTATTTTTATATTACTCGCCTCCTCTTCGGTAATCACAATTAACCTCGCCCATCTGGACTTTCATATCAGAGGGCTATAATTTCCAAGAGAGCCCCGAACTTCTTCCACCAACCAATAATCGCCTCGACTCCGTTGCTTTCTCTCGGCTTTGACAGCCACTGTATCTTTAAACCCAGCCTCCTCCCCGTCGACCAATCACAGGTAGGACTCCCCTCTGACGTCCAAAACGACGAGATTATCGTTGTCTTTTTAGAGCCGCTTGAGTTCCCTGTCGTCTGCTGGATAAAGTGGGCGGAGCCGACTCTGGCCCGTCGCTTCCAATGAGAACGCCCTTCGGAGCCTTCCGCGAGCAAGCCCGTTGATTGGCGGCTCGAGCAGAGCCAATGGAAGCGTGCGGCGGCGGCTCTATATAAATTGCGAGCGCCGGCAGAGGCTTCTGCAGTGCCGAAGTGTCGCTAGCGGGCTTGGAGGAGGGGAGGGGGGTAAGACGGGACAAAGAAGGAAGACGGTGGCTTGGCTGATTTGCGCCCACCCTTTGCCAGCCCCTCTCCCCCAGCTTCTCTTGTTTCCCCTCCTCCTTCTCTCTTCTGGAATTTTCCTTTTTTCCTTTTTTTAAAAGTAATTATTCTTAAATAAACTCAGCCTGCTTTTCTCCTCCACCCCGCCTGTCAGCGTCTCTGCTTTCCGGGAGGCTGCTTCGTCGCCATGCACTCGACTGAGTCAGCGGTGGTCGCTACGAACTCGGGGCAACCGCCCCACAGCAGCAGTGATGACGGGCGTTTTAGTGTCCTCAGCTGGCAGCAGGTGCAGCGGTTGGACCAGATCCTCGAAGAAGCTGTGCCCATCCACGGCCGGGGCAACTTCCCGACTCTGTCCGTGCGGCCGCGCAGGATCGTGCAGGTGCGTGATGGGACTCCCGTAGGAGAGGGTGGAGGCCGTACATTGCTATCCCACCCCCCGATTTTTTTTAATCATCTCCCGATCGGTTGAGATTCCTTAGGCGAACTCTGCCTCTGCTCATTTACTTGGGAACTAAGCAGAGTTAGTCTGTGGAATCTCATCCTTCTGGATTGCAGCGCGTCTCAAGATAGTTACTCAGAAGTAGGAGGAACGATCGGTTGGGTTGTGGTGCTGTATGTTGACTTTGCTTGGTTTTGAGTGAGTCAGTGGGGGAGGTCTAGTGGTCAAGTAGATTGATGTTCCACATTTTAATTTGTCTCTCTGAGGATGCTTGGACCTAAGCAGCAGAGCTAGTACGTGGAACCTGGAGCCACTTGATCAGTATGCCTCTTGACATACTTGTGAATAGCCAGCCTTGGTGATCCGTTGGGTTGAGGTTCTGTATACTAACATAGAGATCTTAACTCTCTTCACTGTTTTTTTTTTTTAAAAAAAACCCAACACAATGCTGAGCTTAACCAGCAAATGGCAGCTGTAGTCTTGTGCATGCTTATATGGGGTGGGAGTGGGGGAGATAACTCATTTTGAACTCATTTTGAATAATGTACAGCTTCTAAGGGGAAGCATGGCCAGGAAAGCCGTAATGCCTGTCAATAAGCAAGTGCCAGGCTTCTGTGGGAAAGACTTGCACCTTTATCCACGTGTAAGTCTCTTTGAGTTAAGTGGGTGTTACTCCCAAATTCCTGCCATAAGAGTACAGCCTTAAATTACGTAGTTCTTGCCTCAGTCATCTGGTATATGCAAGCTTCTATAATTACTAAAGGTGTTATAAACTTAGCCTTTCTGACCAATTATTAATGACTTTGATCTTTCTCTATATTAGTATGTGGTGTGTGTGTAGAGTAAGTTGATCATTCTGAGCAACTCCCATGGTTTCAGCAACTAGGCTGAGATCTGAGAGTCTTCTCTGTAGCCAGCTGGCTAGATCGAGATGAGCTATTTAGCTAAAACCCTCTTATGGCTCTTCCCAAGTATGTGTCAAGTATTGCTACTAGTTGAGTAGCACTTGGAGCATACAGAATGCTTCACATTACTTTGGGGTCCTTCCAGTTACCCTTTTTAAATCTCACACTCTTATGGCTCTTCCCAAGTATGTGTCAAGTACTGCTACTAGTTGAGTAGCACTTGGTGCATACAAAATGCTTCACATTATTTTGGGGCCCTTCCAGTTACCCTTTTTAAATCTCCCCCAGCACCATATTGCAGGTAGAGCTGGAGTTTATAGGAGAGATGGCATCTGATGCGGGGGTTCCCCAGTTCATGGCTTGGTCTGGTGGCCAGTGAATGCCACTACGAGCTTGGGCAGAATGTAGAAGCTTTGTGATGCAGGAGACATGTTTTGGGCGAAGGACACATTCAGAGTGTTTCCTGGCGGTGACCTCTGTAATCCTTATAACAATCCTATAAGAGGCCACCCTTCCCAAATTCTGCCTGGGGGGTGGGGTGGGCTAAGAATAGTGCCTTGCCTAAGGCTACCTTCTGAGCTCATGGCTAAGCCCTGCCAGGTATGCATTGTGTACACTGTCCTACACTGGCTTCCTAGCCCCCGTTCACTGAACTGCTATTCTTGAGATAGTTTTAAAAGGCTTCTGTTGACTTCATGGATCATTAAGGGGGGGGGGGAGTGCCACTTGTGATGTTAGGAGACGGTGCACTTCACCAGGGGTGTGGGAAGAAGAACAGGCTGGAGAGAGTGGCTCTACATTGAGGTTGTAGACTGAAGAAGGCCCTGATACTAGAAGAGAGAGGGAGAGCTGTGGAGAAGAAAATCTGGCCCAGGGTATAGTCAACAGCAGCTTGATCTGCACTTGGAGTTATAAAGTGTGTGTGTTGGGGGGGGGGCTGCACATGTTCTTTCTGGATTATAGTAGCACTGGGCTGTTAGATTTGACAACAGAAGCGGCTTGATGGATGTATGCAGGGGCATCAGCAGTCCAATTGGGTCGTGGGGGTTGCTTTCTGGTTGAAGAGATTGTTCATGAATAATCCATATTGCACGCCCGTTGAGAGTTAGAGGGAAGGCAGGGTAATAGTTACACCCCATGTCCTAATAAGAGGTTGCAGGTGCTCTCTAATCAGGGCTCGTTGGACCTTCTATTCACTTGGAATGGGAGGCACCACCCTACAGATGGCCTGGCTTAAAAATGCCCCAAGGTAAATGGATGTTGAGTACATACAAGCTGTAGCAACTTGAGTACATGCTTGAGTCTAACCTGAGTTGAGTATATACAAGCTGTAGAATGGCAAGCAGCCCCTGACTTGTGGGCAAAAGAGTGTGATTGGAGGGGGCTGAAGGTTTACTGAGTCTAGTGGAGAAGTGACAGAAAAAGGGGAGAGTGAGTAGACTGTCTGGAAACACTCTTCTCTGGGCTGTGATGTGGAGGGAAGGGTTTTGGATATGCTGACTTGACATTAGGGTCCAACCAGTGTAGAAGGAGAAATAGTTCCTCAATTAGAAGCATCTGGATCTAGTACTAATTAATTTGCTGTTGCAGTCCAGCTTCCCGATAGTGCATAGCACTGCTGACCTAAGACTGGGGACAGGTATCAGTACACTGGAGTTTGCTGATGAGTGGTGGTGGCAGGGTAGGGAATTCTCTCTGCTGGAGGTTGGGGGCTGTCTTCTCATGAAGTGCCTTTCCAGGGCAGGAAGATTTGCCTGGGTATGCATGTTCTCTGGTGTGGTGTGCTTCCTGTAGGGCTCTTTCAAGGCCATATTTCCTTGGCAGGCTTTCCTGTACAAATGCTTAAGCATGATGACAGTAAAGGTTTTGTTTCATGTAAAGGGAGGTGTCAGCCACAGAAATAAAGATTAAGTGTATGGAACTCAAAGTGCGAGTTGGCAGAAATGTCTTCTGCTGAGCCATGTTTGAACAGCTCCTGCTTAAAAGCCCTCAGAGGGAGGAAACGGGTATGTGATTTGGTATCTGCCAAGGGTGTTTCCCTCTTTGGAGTCAGCTTGCTTTCTGCCTCCCATTGAGCATGTTGGAGCAAGAGCCACATATGTTAGCACCCTGTACATGGTTGCTTTCTGTAGTGCAGCATTGACCTTTGTCAATGAGTTGGTGGCTGTCTTGACCAAGAAAACAAGGTCACTCTAGGCTCTTTCTGCTACCGTTGACTCTTCTGTTACCAAAGCGGTGTATGCCAAAAGGGTTGGACTCTGTCCTGATGAGCTTGCATGCTGGCTGGCCTCTTTGCTTGGCACTCTGCTGTCAGCTTATATGGAGCTTGGAATCTGCTAGCAGAAAATAAATCTGCTGAGGTGGTGATATCCAGTCTCTTGGCCTTGGCTGTGTGCCATTTGGGGCTCAGGAATTCTCTAGCTGGAAGTGAATGTCAGTTTAGAAATGGCTATGAAACTGGATGGAGAAACCCGAGCACAACTTCTTATACTGGGGTTGTGTGGTCAGGCATCCGATGTGTGTGATAGGGCTCTGGTGAATGGCGAGTGACAGGAATGGGCAGTGGCTACTGTGGAACCGAATCCAGGGGGCTGTTTTTGAACTGAACTTTCTGGGTGACTTTGGGCCAGATTTTTTGGGCCTAATTACCTTCCAAGTTAGCAGAATACAGTTGTTACAGAGAACTGTGTATGCTGCCCTGAGCAGCTTGAAAGAAGGGTGATATAAAAATGGGATGGCTTTTTGCACTTGATTCAGGATATTTTAGTTGCTGATCTAGGGCCTCCTGGCTAGAGGGACTGCAAAATACATTTAAAAAGAAAGGGTAGGGAGAGTAAAACCACCGATTTCAAGAGATGCTTGCTTGGCTCTTCTTTAACATTAAAATAACTGCAGGGCCCCCCCCCCCATTTGTTTTTCGACTGATAGGAATGGTCATCCCTGTGAGCTGCTGTTATCTGCATGGGGGTGGGGTGGAAGACAATACAGGCGGCGTACCTGCCTTTTCCTCCCTCATTGCACCTAATAACCTTCCATATGGTACTTTTTTTCTTGCTGCGTCTTGCAGCCAATGTTACCATATTAGGTTGTGAGTTCTTTTGGGTGGTGTATGGCTAACCTGACCCCTGTCACCACAGCCCCAATTCAAACGCATTTCAAAGTTCAAGAAGACATCAGCACACCTAGTTGTGAATCTCCCATGTTGCTTGGCCCATATGACACATGTGTGAGTGGTATCCTATCCAGCCCCTTCTCCAAGTATCTGTAGGTTCATGAACGTGGGATTACTGCTGTAGCCTCATGAGGTAGGGTAGGCTAAGAGATTGTGGCCTGCCCAAGGCAGTGCTGTGCTTCATAGGTTTGTAACTCCACTTGGTCAAGCCTCTTTCAGTTCAGGCATGTCCAGAGTTAACTCTAGTCTAATCCTGTTAAAACCAGTGATCCTAGACCAGGGGACTTTGTTCAGAATAGCACAGTTACTCTGTTATACCTGTTGAAACAAGAGTAGGGTTGTTGAGAAGAACGGAATGGAAAGAGAGCTGGTAAGCACATACGGAGTAGATTGTACCATATAGCCTTTGACAGACTATTGTCAACATTGTAACTTCTCGTTGGATTTTGTTTGATAATTAAATATGCTAGGTCGTGTTCTGTCCTTGTAGCTATAAACCTGATTTGCACCAACGGCCATTGGAGGTTGGCTGAAGGCTCAGTTTTGACGTCTCCAGCACCCTGGTCTTACTCGTTTCTGACGTTTGGCTGTACCTGCTGGGGTACAAATCAAAAGAACTTGTTCCAAGTTTTACCTGACAGGATGATCTTCATTGACAAAAGTACAGAAGTCCCATAGCGTCAGATGCTAAGGACCATGCCTGTAAACAAATATAATAACAGCAGCCAAACTAATCTGGAATTCTCACTGGCTGTTCTTGCTGGGCATTGGCTGATGCTGGTGAAGAGGTAAATGGAAGCCATTACTTCTATACTACATTTCTGTCACGGTGGATTGGTAGTAGCGTAACCCCAGTTTGGATTTCTGAGGGTAGCATAACAAGGCTGGGTTGGAGACTGAGGTGGGGATACCATGAAGCTGGTGGTAATTGCAGTCGCACAATTTAGCTCAATCTCTAACTCATGAAGCTTGGCTGCTGACAACCTTCATGCTTGCCGCCCAAACTGGGCCAGTTTGTTGGAAGTAAATCTTATACACTATAGCTTGGTTAAAATTAAACAATTCTTTGACTGTGCGTCTTTTGGCACGAGTTCTTGTGGATGTCCATAATTTGAGTAGATAAACAGTATGCAGCTATACTGGTCCCTAAGAAACTAAAGCATGCTTGTGGAATAGCTCTTATTAAAGACAATTAAAAGTCAGTAGTCTAGTGAGCAAGCTTTAGCATTCCACTGGGGGCTGGATATGTTAAGCAAAACATCCCGGCTGGTGAGGTGTCCAAAGGAACTTGAAAGCTGACTCATTAACTCCTTCGTTAACTTCTGACACCTCCTTTGGCCCTAAACTTGAGCAGGGTCTGCTGCAGAAGTGCATCCCCCTGTGCTTTGCTTTAGACGCAGGGCTCTTTTTGTAGAAAAAGCCCAGCAGGAACTCATTAGCATAATAGGCCACACCCAACAGCAGAAACTCATTAGCCTATTAGGCCATAGCCCTGACAGCACAGCTCATTAGCATCTTAGGTCACACATCCATGTTACCAGAAGTGTGGTCATCCAGCCACGCCCACCTTTTGCTTCTTATTCTGTTGACCTTGTTTGTGGTCAAAACCCAGGGCTTTTTTTGTAGCAGGAACTCCTTTGCATGTTAGGCCACACACCCCTAATGTACCCAATTCTAATGCGTTTCTGCTGTTGGGTGTGGCCTGTTATGCTAATGAGTTCCTGCTGGGCGTGGCCAACTTGGGAGCCAGCCGGAACTCCGTTCCTGCCCAAAAATAGCCCTGGAAGTTGGATCAAACTCCAGGGAAGTAGGATCTTGTGTGTCTACAGCAAAAGCTAGTTAGGCATGCGGGGCTCAGGCTGGGGGGAGGGATGAAAAATACATTGCATTTCAGTGTACCCACCATAAACTTGTGTATAAACCCAGAGTAGCGTAAAAGTTTTCTTGGTCTCCTTAAGAGAGTTATTTTAGTCTACCTGTATGAATGATGAGTACTTCACAGTGGGAGATGCAGGGAACACAGTCTTTGTGCATTAACATATCGTCTTCCAGCGCTAAATAATTGTTGGATCCAGAACATTTTTTCCAGTGTCAGAATGGAGCTTGTCTGCCTCCTCCCTGTTCCTCTGCAGCCCACTGATCTTCTCAAAATGTCACTCCTGGGGGCTAGGGGCCCTTTGGCATGACATAAAGGGGCTCTGCAGTGGGAAGGGGGGATTGGTAGAAATTGCCGAATTAATCCAGATCCAGCCCAGTGACAGCAAACTATTGGTGCAATGTTTCACACAACCTCATGGTGTAGGAAAAATAGGATCTGACTGTCCTTTTTGCCTGACTGTGAAGCTGGGGAATGTGGAAGGTTGCTTCTAGTACAGTCCACTTGCCCTAAAATAGCCTACTCTGCTGTATGTTGTCACTGCCACAAATTACTAGGGATTTGTTTGTCCATTAGGTAGCAACCAGTGTGCTTAGTAGGCAGTAATGTTGTGCCAATATGCTGCTGCATATTCATTTTGCATGGGAGGTGGCTTCATTCTTCTGTGGTGACTCACTAATATAAAATAAGGCACATTGGATTCTAATTAAGAAACGTTGTCCAACAACAACAACAAAAAACCCTGGCTGCCTTTCACAATGGCAATTGCTAGGAGTTGAAGGACTTTCTGGGGTGCATCTGTGTGCTCACATATGAATTGCATACAGAAGGGTGGTGTGTAAATTCCAAATTTTACACTAAGTGCAACCTTTGGCACAGAATTTAGGTCAAGTTGCACTAAGCAAACAATATTTCTTGTTCAAAATAAGTGTAGAGCTATGTTTATTGAATTCTGCAAATCCTGGATTAAAGTGAAATGCTGTACTTTGGTTATGAAGACTATTAGTTTGTGGGCAGGAAAGTCTTCTCTAGAGTAGAGTGTAGATGCTAATCCTGCACACTTTATGTTGCATTAGATTCTGGAACTTTAAATCCTGTGGAAAGGTAGGAATTGTATAGGAAGAGGCCTTCAGTTACGGCAGGGCCTGGAATATTGAAGCCATGCTGGTCACATATGTTAAAAGCACCAGATGCCTGTCGCCTTAGGACTGAGGAACTTCACTGGGCAGTTTGTCCTGCATGGAGCTTGGCAGAGTTGGACAAACTGGTTGTACAAGCATCCAGCTCTGCACTTTCATAACCAGGGAGAGCAGGGCTAGAAAATCATAAGGATCTTTCCAAGGTCTCCAACGCGAGCTGTAGTCTTCATTTGGGAAAACTGCATGCCACCTTGCCAGAGGCTTGCTTGAGGCAGTCACTCTACTACGCTTCACAAATTACTAAACTGGCTCTGGCAGGCAGGAAGGATGGGGGATGGTCCATGGCTAGTAGAGTATACTTGGCTGGCAGGACTGGGGTAAGCTGGAAGCAAGCAGATTTCTTTGTGTCAGATGGCTGTGGAGGGCAAGCAGTAGCATGTGGTTTAGTAGGGTGCAGGTGAGCATTTGGCAGTTGCAGGCAGGAACAATGCTGATGAAGGGATTTTGCCAGGCAAGGTGCAAAGGGATGGTATGTTAGAACCAGAAGAGCTCTACCAGAGTCCTCATTGGTGAATAATCATTAGTTCAGCCCCTGGGCATCTGCTGAATAGGTAATTGAGTTTTCTCAAATGTGGTGCAGAGACAGTCTCAGTTGCCTTATTTAAACTGAAGTCGTAGCACTAGCATGAATTTTGTGTGGATAGTTGAGGCATCCGAACCGTGAATGCCTAGCATCCCTCCCTTCCCCACACAGTGTTCCATGTGCGGACGCAGCATATGTTGTTCAGTCGCACAGTCGAGTCCGACTCTTTGCGACCCCATGGACCAGCTCCCGCCAGGCCCTCCGGTCTTCCGCCGTCCTCTGAAGTTTGCTCAACTTCATGTTCGTTGCATCTATGACACTGTCTAACCATCTCATCCTTTGCCCGTCCCCGTCTTCTTTGACCTTCAGTCTTTCCCAGCATCAGGGTCTTCTCCAGTGAGTGCTCCCTTCTCATTTGGTGGCCAAAGTATTTGAGCTTCGGTTTCATTATCTGGCCTTCCAGGGAACAGTCAGGGTTGATTTCTTTTAGGATTGACTGATTTGTTCTTCTTGCAGTCCAAGGGACTCTCCAGAGTCTTCTCCAGCACCATAGTTCACCATAGACGCAGCATATACTGAAAAGCAAATCTCCTTTTCCTGAAACCCCAGGGATTGGGGCTGCAGAGGTGCAACATTTCTGTTTTGCTGGTGTACTTTGCTGCCCAGGTGCAGAGAGCCTCTTTCTTTCTGCATTGTCGGATAGAGAGAAAATCCCCCACTTGTGCTGGCTAGAGGATGCTCAGGAATCTTCGTACCTGAAAGTTGGGTGTTGATGCATTTTCATGCTGGTCAGATGAATAAACCATGTGACAGAGTTCCTGGACACATGGCCATGAGTAATAAGGATTTAATGCTTTTTAATCAGCTCATATAGAGCCGCGGCGGCTCAGAGGTTAAGACACTGAGCTGCAGACTGAAAGGTCTGTAGTTCGGCAGTTTCAGACCCTAGCGCTGCATGACGGAGTGAGCTCCCATCTCTGGCCCCAGCTCCTGCCAACCTAGCAGTTCAAAAGCAAGAAATTGCAAGTAGATAAATAGGTACCACTTCAGTGGGAAGGTAACAGCGTTCCGTGCACTTTGGTGTTTAGTCATGACTCATGCTGGCCACATGACCATGGAGAAGTCTTTGGACAGCGCTGGCTCTTTGGCTTGGAAACAGAGATGAGCACCGCCCCCTAGAGTCAGATTCAACTGGCTTTCGAGCAAGGGAAACCTTTGCCTTTACCTAATCAGCTCATATAGCTCAATAAGAGCATGGTATGCTGCTGCTTTCCTGAAACTGCAGGTAATGGAAAGGAGGTGCAATTTAGTCCCTCAGTGCAGCTGCAGCAGGGAAGTTCTGAATATATAGATGGTAACACACTGGCATCTGATTAACCTAATATGTTATAGTTTAAATCTTCTGTTGACTAGGGAGACATTTCAGGCCTAGGCCCTTACCAAGCCCCTTGATTTAAAACTACTAAAATCTTTATGCAAGCTCTTGGTAAACCTTTAAAGCCTTACTTATTTCTGTTCAGTACTCCTGTGGTTTTTCCCTGGGGGGGGGGTAACTAAAGCCCATCAAATAGCCTTTGGAAATACTCTCACTAAAGGGGGACACCACCACCTGTGCTGGACTGCTGTAGGCTTGCCCAGCATTCTGTGACTAGCGTGAAGGAGTTAGTTGCGTTTTGCTGCTTGCGAAGTAATGCATGTGGCAAGTGATAGAGTGTTAAGCCTTGCCCCTTTAGACATTGTCTTATAACAAATATGCGTGCAGATAGGCTCGGGCTTCTGTTCATACCTAGCCAGAGGAGTCTGTGAACTCTGGTCATGAGAATTTAATGGGCTCAACTGTGTCAGGGTAGAGATTTCAGAGGCGTTTGGGGCTGTCCTACCTGTACATTAGGCCATCTGAGAAGAAGGTTAGGTTCAACATTGACCTGATTGCACCTTTCCTATCCAACATTGACCTGATTGCACTTTTCCTATTAAAAAAAAATCATTGTACTATAGAATTTTGTAGTTCTCAGTTAACAAAAGGGAATTATTTTGGCCAGATGAATGTAAATCTTCCCTAAATGCAAAGGTTGTCTCAAGTAACCTAAAAAGGGAGTTACCTTTTGTAATGCTCAGTGTGTGGCTTCTATATCAAATTACCTGCTGAGGTAGGTTGGGGCTGGAATAGCTGTATATGGACCAGTGCTCTACAACACGGTGGTAAATAGAGATGTCAAATTTCCAGAAATTTTGAAAACCCAGGAAAAAAGCTTTTTTAGGGGGAGAAAAGCATTTTGGAAAACTTACTTTCCTATGAGACCTAAGCTTCTTTGATTTAATTCATAAAAATAAATCATTTGTAACTTAGCATATAAATTGTATTTGGCGTAGCTATGGAATTTAAAAGTATAAATTTCATTTTTATAAGAAATTGCAAGTATATCTAACACCTGAGAAAGAATTGTGAACTGCTGTACACTTCTGCTTACCATAGCACATGTATCTTTAATTCAGAGAGGAGAAAGAAATAAAAGGTAAAGGCAGAAAGGTTTATAGTAAACAAAAGAAAGTGTACTATTTGGACAGAAATTCTCTTAAGTCACAATATGTAGAACTGCCAACATGTTGAGATATCAAGTCAAAGTTTATAACAATGGAAAACTCAAGGGTTTCCCAATTTTTTTCGTTTGAAAGTCCTCAGACTTGAAAACATGGAAAAAATGAGCAAAATGCTTAAGGCAAGGTTTGAATGTGAGAAAATGAAAAGGGGAAACTTTCTGAGCCTTCACACCTCTAGTAGTAAAACTGGCAGGCAAACCTAGCAGGTAGAGCTTTCCAAATTGTAGAAACTGCATCTGTTGAATTTCTGCCATTCACACAGCTGTCAAAATCTTATTCTTCCTTGGGAATAAGCACAACAACTAAGTCCTGAGCACCATTCAAGGACCTTCTTATCCAGGAATTTGAGCAACTGTTCAGTTGTTGGCTCTACAAAGCAAGACCTGGACTCTAAAGCATTTTAGCACCTTTATCTAATGTACCTAAAAGCTTCTTGGCAAACTGGTGTGTGCTCTGCTGTTTTTCCTCTCTCCCTCCTCCGCACCCCCGATCTTGGGCTGAGTTCTACAGTGTCGTGCACAACTGTTTTTGCTTCTATACTGCCTGAGCCAGTGCTTTATTCATTGTATTGGTGGAGGGAGGGTGTCTTGAAAAGAGGCTCTGTCTGTTTGACACTTCAGTCTGACTTGGTCCAGAAGATGGCAAAGCATGCGCTTTTAGGTGTTACTTTGCCATCTAAACATGGTCTGCCATAAAATTATGGTGGAAAAAGCCATCTGCTTCTCAATGACGATCTACTAGTAAAGCAGAGACAACTGTTCAGGAAGAGTCAGGGGGAGTCGTATCTAGATCCTGTGATGTATGGCCTATATAGCTTTAGTTCAGATTAGTTTTTGCAAGTAGCATTTAAATCAGAGGGAGACTGCAAGGGCTGGTTGTAGTTTGCTTGGCTGACTGATAGATGCCTGAAGCTGCACATCCTAGTAGCATGGAGCTTTGCCATACAAATCGCAAGGTCTTTGGCTGCCCTGTGATCTTGTTTGTCCTTGAGCCTTGGCAAGAGCAGCCGCAGGAACAGACAAAACGAATGCGGCCAGTGTGTTTAGCCTTCCTAGGCACTAGCTAAGACATCTATGCTGGAGCCTCCTCCCTTGCCTCTTAATCTTGCCATTCTGCACTTAGGCCAGGAATTTCCTGGAACTCTGCTCAAATAAGGCTAAAAGCTGCAGGAGGAGGGACAGTTCTTGCGTTAGACTTGCCCAGACAGCTGCTGCCTTAGGGTAGAGAATGGCAGATAGACCTCCAGCTCATAACTAAATGTTCGTATAGGGTGTAAGTAGGCGTCAGATCCCATGAACAAGGTGAAGTACAAAGTTCCAGGTGTGTGCATTGCAGCTTGCTCTTGTAAGTTGGCTCGGTGACGATGTTGGGAAAGCAAACATGGCCGTCTTTAACATGGCAGCCAAATGCTTCCCACTGCCTGAGTTGCCTCCTGTCTCCAGAGTGCTCAATAACTTACCGCAGCATTCCTCTCCTTGTGTTTTCAGGTGGTTCGCAGCCGTCTAGAAAAGAAGGGGGTCGCTGTCCATAATGTGAGGCTGAATGGCTCAGCAGCTAGCCACGTGCTGCATCAAGACAGTGGTCTGGGATACAAAGATCTGGATCTTATTTTTGGGGTCGATCTGAAAAGTGAGGATGTCTTCCAGCTGGTGAAAGACGTTGTAATGGACTGCCTCTTGGACTTCCTCCCAGAAGGGGTAAACAAAGATAAGATCACTCCCATGACTCTGAAAGAGGCCTATGTGCAGAAGTTGGTGAAAGTGTGCAATGAAACGGACCGCTGGAGCCTTATCTCGCTGTCGAACAACAGTGGGAAGAACGTAGAACTCAAATTTGTAGACTCTCTCCGACGGCAGTTTGAGTTCAGTGTTGATTCCTTCCAGATCATATTGGACTCCCTGTTGCTGTTTGGGGAGTGTTCAGAGAACCCAATGTCTAAGAACTTCCACCCTACAGTCACTGGGGAGAGCATGTATGGGGACTTTGAAGAGGCAATGGACCATCTGAAGAACAGAATCATCGCCACTAGGAATCCAGAGGAGATCAGAGGCGGCGGGCTTCTAAAGTACTGCAACCTCCTTGTGAGGGGATTTAAGCCCAAATCGGAGGTCGACATGAAGGCACTACAGAGATACATGTGCTCCAGGTTTTTTATAGACTTTCCTGACATTGGAGAGCAGCAGCGGAAGTTAGAGTCCTACCTCCAGAGCCATTTTGTTGGCATGGAGAGTAAGCGGTACGATTGCCTGATGACCCTGCACAGAGTGGTGAATGAAAGTACAGTGTGCCTGATGGGACACGAAAGGCGGCAGACGTTGAACCTCATTGCCATGTTGGCTGTGAGAGTCTTGGCTGAGCAGAACATAATCCCGACAGTCACAAACGTGACTTGCTATTATCAGCCGGCACCCTATGTCAGCGAAATAAATGTCAATTACTATGTAACCCACGTGCAACCTCTCATGCCTTGCAGTCACTCCTACCCAACTTGGCTCCCCTGCAACTGAGCTTTGCGATGGCTCTCCTTAATACTCTGGGGAGGGCAGTGGGAGTAGAGGCCATTCACCCTTGAGAAGAAGAAAAAAACAAAACCAGAATTCTTGCGTCTACATTGGAATGAAGTCAGTCTGCTGTATACTGTGGGGAAAACCGTGCAGTGTTATGAGTAGTTATCAGAGATGTTTACAGTAAGAAAATGCTTGAGTTATGTATGGGGTGAGTAGGATTAGGTTAAAAGGTAGAGCTGCACTACCTGAGTTGAAAGATTTTTTTTTTCCTTTTTTAGTACAAGAGATGGGGCTGTGCAGACTCTGTTTCTGAAGAGATGCCAGAGTGGCTGATTCCTTGTAAAGGACCAAAGATATCCTATTAAAAGTGCCTGCAACCAAAAAAAAAAGAAAAAAAAGAATTGTACTGTAACCTTGATTTTTTTTTTTTTTTGGGTAGGGGCAGAGCTCCCTCTTGGTAGTTCAAGTAGGGATATCTGATTTTTTTTTGGGGGGGGTAGGGTCACCTGATCATTTCTGTCAAGGGAACCGATGCAGGCAGTGGCGTGAAAGAGCTGCTGCTGCCTCCTGGGCTTGCTGTTAGAGATGAGCCAGCAGTACTGATTGGCAATCAGTGTGGGGAGCCAGAGGTAGTAAGCATCAGTACCACTGTTTTTGAGGTTGTACAAAAAATCCTCGTGAAGGCTGAAAGGAAGACTGGGAACCTGTCTCCAAGTATTGCCCTACTGAATGCGCGGTGCCAAAAATGTGACTTCGGGAAGTAAATGTCCTGGAGGGGAAGGGGAAAATGTTGGGATTTGCGTGGTATTAAAAAAACCCACTGATTGGTAGGTGGTTGGGATTAAATGAGTTTGACCTGAAACACCAGCAGACTTAGGTAGACTGACCTGTTCTTGGTGGGGGTTTTGCCTGTGGTTGAAGTTTGGGCAAAGAGCTCTGGAGCTCTTACTGAAAACTGCAACCAGTTCTTTTTAACCCTGTTTCCCCTGCTCTGAGAATGGCGCTCCTCCTCCTTTAACTAGATGCCTGTGTCATTCTGCTTGGCTCCATACCTGAGTAAAATGGCATTTGATGAAACTTATCGATGGACCTCTGTTAGCAAGGACTTGGGAGGAGAGAGATCCTCGGTTTCCCTTCTCTGGCAACTGGAAGGGAGATCTCAGTTAAAGCCAATCAGAGTGACTTGCGTCCAAGAGGATTTTAGTGTGTCATGTATAAATACCAGAAGTTTGAAGTGGGCTACCTACACAGCACACAGTAGTCCTGTCCTGATGTGGGGGGAGTGCATAGCAGCTCCTGTGTAATGTGTTAGTTCAGGTTAATGCTCCCATGCTTTTTTTAGAAAGCTAAAGTAGTTGAACGCTTTAGCATTTTGGCTGTGCCTGCTATAGAAGGGCTACATTAAAACGTTTCATGGTACATCCTTAAAGGTCAACTTATTTACTAATGTTTGTTTGCAGTAAAGCTGTACGAAGTTTGGGGCAGTCTGGAAAAATGAAATAAAATATCATACTTGGATTGTTGTCTAGGTAAAACTCTGCCTCTTTTCCTGCAAAAGTGTGAGCTGGGTTGGCAAAGACCAAACCATTCTCAAGCCTGTGGCCACACTGACAAAAGATCCGCTCCAGCGTTGCCACTCTCACCATTCTTCCTGGATGAGGAGATGCCATTGAGTTCTAAGAGGTCCAATAAGAGAGTTCTTCTGCAATATAAATAGCTCTTGAGCTGGGAAGGGGGTGTTCCTCTGCATACCAGTGAATTCTTCTGTACACACAGAGAAATGTGGCTGCAGTGCCTGATATCAGGGGCTTAATTGTGTGTGGGTTTTTCCTTTTCCACTTGAAAAAGCTGCTCTTCCATACTGTATCTTTGGCAGCTTTTCAGTAATTCACATTTTAGGGGGGGAAGTGGGTTTGCACTAATCAAAGTAGCACAGATGTCTAGCAGCACTTAACTCTTCTGGCTGAATTCTTGAGGGGGATGCTTAAACGAGAGAACCTCTTCAAAAAAAAAAAGTAAATACTGTAGTTTAAAAATATCTTTCCCCTCTAACCAAGGGCTTGCTGGATGAATAAAAAAGTTGCACTTTTTTTGTGGGGTGTGTGTATGCGTGTAGTGAAATTCCTGTAAATGGAAGCCGCATTGGACTTTTTTTTGCTGTGATTGTGCTCTTCCTTTGTATGTGTGAGAGGTATCTTAAAGGTTTGAAGAGCTGGGCACTTCTGGACTTGTGTTTGACTGTGTTCTGAAGCAACCAGACCTGTCATGCGGTAGGCCTGACAAGACTTGCTAGATTCTTTAGAATCTGTCACCATAAATAAATACAATGTATTGAAAATCTGTTGGGTTATTCTTCTTGCTTTGATCACCGAAGGGGGGGGGGGATCAAGGCCATGGCTTCTGGGCCCTGTTTCCACCCTTTCTGCATCCTCCTGGTTTGGTTGTGAAAAAATTAATTGAGGCAAAAAGGGCTGTGAGCTTGTCTGGTGCTGAGGGCCATTCTTCCCACAGTGCTGTGCACTTCCTGGAATGTATCGAGAGTTGAGGGCAGTTTTGCAAAGAGAATCCAGGCTGTAGATGCCTTATGTAACATCAGGTGGTATCAGCACAGAGGCAGATTGCAGCACAGGGTCAACCTTCCTTCATGCTGGGGGCACTGTATGGCCCCTCTTAGGGGAAGTGAATGTTGGTGCTGATGAACAGGCATGCCCTTCTAGTGAGTAAAAAGTCCTGCTGCCCCTTCACTCCCTGACCTAAAAATTGGGAGCACTTCTTACCCTGTAACAAGATGTGACTGCCCTGTTTTTACTGAAATTATTTGGGATTACTTCGGCTTCGGCTCTGACCTGGATCGCCCAGGCTAGCCCAAACAAACTGCCAAGGAATACCAGGGTTGTGACATGGGAGGCAGACCGTGGCAAACTGCCTCTAAGTCTCTTGCTTTGAAAACCCTTTGGGGTCGGCATAAGTCAGCTGTGATTTGAAGGCCAAAAAAAGGCAGTTAAGGCACAACACGCAGCCTTCAGCGTCAAGAGCAGTACGCAACCCCAGACTTCCATCCTCCAAACCTTTTTGGTGTTGGTTTTCTCCCCTCAGCTGTCAACTTCCATAGGTCAGAAGAAGAAAATTGGATGTGGACGGAGGATTTATGGAACAATCCTGGCCACTGCTGGCTAAGGAGCTCGTGGTATAACCTATAGCCTGTAACCTCAGCCTCCTTGCATAAGTAATTTATAAGCAGTGCTTGGGATAACTAGCATGTATAAGTAGTGATGCTAGTTTAACAGGCTATGAATTGTGGGTGGAGGAGTACTTGGAGGGGCTGCCTCTCAGCCTCTAATATGGCCCTGTCTTAATCCTTGATTGCTGCTGATAAATACACTTGTACTGATGCCACTGATGGTTATCTCTGCATGGCCTTATCAGCACCAGGATTTTGCTCCAGTTTTGCTTCTTCACTGCATCAGTTTCTCCCCCCTTCCTTACACACAGTGTATTTTTCTTTTGAGTTTCCCCCTTTTTTTCCCAGACTACTTTTGCTGCGGCCTGGAAACACAGGGGAGAAACGGGTGGGGGGGTGGGGCACAGGGGCTGGCAAACAGTACTGTGTGTAAGGAGGGCCAACCAATGTTGCTAAGAAACCAAGCAGGAGTGAAAATCCCAGTGTAAGGATCTACCCCTTTCCATTACGGTGCCTTAGTTACTGTCCTGCTAAAGTTTTAGCACTCTGCCATTCCTCTGACTTGGTCTCTCTCACCCTGCTCCATTACAGCCTGGCCAGCTGTCTTTTTGAATCTGACCACAGCAAAACAATCACCTGACATAGCTGGCTCTTTTCCATTGTTGGAGCAGATCAAGCTAAAACAAAAGGATGCTAGTGGAAAGCACTGGTTGTGATCCGAAAACAGCTCTTGATGTTTAAGCCTTCTTTGTTTCATATCCAATAAAAATCTATTTTCTCAGAAGGTGGTCTGTCTTTTTTATTTTTGACTAAACTAAAATTCATGGACCAAAATGCTACAAGTGATGGTCAACCAATGCTTCTAAATATAACTGATCTCATTGCTGCTAGAACCAAGGGGGGTGAAGGGGGGAAACTCTCAGCCTTAGTGGGCTGGCAACACAGGCCCTGGTCACAAGGGCCAGATATCACGGGGGGAGGCGTGGCTAATTGCCCCGGAGGAAACTAATGCGCAGCCGCCCGAGCACACGTCCCAGTCGAGGTCCCGTGGTTAGGGGGGAGATGCCGACCAGACGGGCACTGAAGCCGCGCTGCATGATCGCACTAGCAATCGCTCTTTGTGCACATGCGCTGTTGGGTGGTGTTGTGCAACCTGCGGAGAAGGGCGCCGGATGCCACGCAAGTCCACCGGAAACGCGATCAGATGCCCACCCTTGGCCCGCGGTTTCCGGAAACTAGTACCTCGTAAATACTAGTTTTTTAATCCGCACCTTCAGTGGGGAGCCACGGGGTCGTCACAGGAGCACTGCGCTTCCCAGATGTTGGGGTGTGATCGCGCCCGGAAAATCCGTGGGACTCCTGTGCCTCTCCCGCAGCAACTCTGCCGTGTGACCGGGGCCACAATTGCTTTTCTGAGGGGAGGGGCAGGAAACCTGAGCTGACTAAACAGCATTTTTTAAAAATGTCTTTAATACAGATTTGCTGTTCTCCAAGGGAGTTGATTGTCTTCTAGCCTGTGGGAAATCAGGAGTTCCAAGTCTGTGGGTCTACCTGGTTTGAGTATGTCACAACTTGTTAGCAGAACTGATTCTTCACTCTGCTGAAGACTTTTGGCTACAGTTTTGTTTTGCTGCAGGATGGCCTGGTAGCAGCTGATGTAGAGATATGTATTCAGATGGGGGGGCCAGTTAGCATACAACAACATGAGGTCTTGAGTTTGATCCTGGTCTCTTCCCTTTAAAAGTGATGCTGAGAAACCCCTTCCTCTGCCTGAGAGTCTGCAGAGCCACAGCCTGTCAGAAGAGACAAGTCAGCTGCAAGATGGTATAAGGTCACTTCATATGTGGAAGGCTATGCGCGGGAGTCCTCTTGCAGGCATGGTCTGGAATATGCAGCCTCTCTAACACAGCCAACCAAACCACATCTCATCTCTCAGCATCTAGCTGCTTGCTGCTGTCATCCAGTCAGGGATTAAGCTTAATTCCCACAAATGGGATTTCAGATTGTCCTAGCATCAGCACTTGGAAACTATTCCTGAACAAACAAAATGTTTGGGAATGTATATATATATTCTCAATGCCAGAGGCAGTGGGCCTTAGCAGATAAAGTGGGTTATATCCAGGGCTTTTTTTGTAGAAAAAGCCCAGCAGGAACTCATTAGCATAATAGGCCACACCCAACAGCAGAAACTCATTAGCCTATTAGGCCACAGCCCTGACAGCACAGCTCATTAGCATATTAGGCCACACACCCATGTTACCAGAAGTGTGGTCATCCAGCCACGACCACCTTTTGCTTCTTATTCTGTTGACCTTGTTTGTGGTCAAAACCCAGGGCTTTTTTTGTAGCAGGAACTCCTTTGCATGTTAGGCCACACATCCCTAATGTAGGCAATTCTAATGCGTTTCTGCTGTTGGGTGTGGCCTGTAATACTAATGAGTTCCTGCTGGGCGTGGCCAACTTGGGAGCCAGCTGGAACTCCGTTCCTGTGCGTTCCTGCCCCAAAATAGCCCTGGTTATATCCTGTTCGGCCATGGAGCTTACTTTGGGTAAGCTCACTGCTTGCTTAGCCAGCCCTACCTTCAAGTTGTTGGGAGAATAAGTCAGAGGAGCATTGTGTACTACCCTCAGCCCCTTGGTGGAAAATGAACATAGTTTCCTATCTGTTTCTGGAATGATTTCTGGCTTCCCAAAAATGTGGAATGGAACTGGTTTATATTTTAGCAAAATATACCGACCTCTCTTCAGGGTAATTTCCCCCCCTAGAATAACCCATTTTCTGATATTGCAGGATAGAATGTTGTCTGCCTTTTGCTGGTAAGCTTTGACATTCAGTCTGTCCATGCTTGCAAAGTACTGTTTGAAAAGATGTGTAGGTATTCCTGTAAATATGGCCTTTAGTTTTGTATAGGATGCTGGTAGGCCTTGGCATGCCAGGTTTAAGGTCTAATTGATGAATTGCCTGGGCTAACAAGCCACGTAGCCACTCTGCAGTTACTTGGGCAAATGGCATCCAGGAGCCTCAACTTGTCTACCAGCAGAGATGACCATGAGTTCAAAGACGGTAGTGGCACCACCAGGAGCCATTAGAGTTTGATGGCTATCAAAGCCCATAGTCTAGTGGAGAGTCTACCATTGGCAGACCAATTTTCTAACTGTCTGAAGTGGAAGAAATAAAGCACAAGATAATTTTGCACACTGCAGTTTTCATCAGGAACGGGGAGATCACTGGAGACTCTTTTGACGTCTTTGGGAGGGGGCTCCCTAGCGCAGTTTCCCGTTTCCTTGAGAGAACAATAGCTCTAGAAGCATGCAGCCCAGCTCTATGGTCCTTTCAGTTCTGCTGGCACCTTTAAGGCATAAGGAGGTGTATCCGCAGTGGTGGGAGGAGGAGGAAGCTGTGAAGAAGGGGGATCAGGACTGCTTTGTACTGAAGGACCAATAAAATATGAAAGGAGGACAGGTTTCAGGGAAACATAACACAAAGACGTCTGCTGATAGTTAATTGGCCCTAGAAAGCCTTCAGGATCTATGAAGAGTTTCTGGCTCAGACAGAGCCACGGAACACCCCAAAAGAAGCCAAACAGAAAGCCCACAGGTGCAATTAAAAGTCTACTGTAAAATTCCTGACACGTTTCAAAATGTTTCCTCAGGGGAATTTTTTAAAACAGACGTGTAACTTTTCCTTCTGGTAAAACGGAAGTTGCCAGTGCCACTCCTCCAATTTCCCAGAAGGGGAAGTTAAAAAAAAAAAATTCCCCTAAGGAAGCATCTTGAAACATGTCAGGAATTTTACATTTGACATCAAATTGTACCTTTGGGGCTTCTTAGCACACACAGCTGGGGCCTGCTGCTGATTTTACATGGTAGAGATGGGAGCTGATGCAGAGACACCTAGGGCTGGCCTTGATTTCACTTCCCCGCTGAGCAGCAGAGTTAGACCTTTTTAAAGTTAGAACTCTGCTTAGGTTACATAATGGGCTACTGAGAAGAGAATTCTCTTAGCAGGTCTGTCAGCAGTGGGAAGAGGGGACAGGTAGCTGTATTAGTCTGTTGTAGCAAAATAAAACAAAGGTCCACTGGCACCTTCAAGACATTTATTTCAGTGTGGGATTTCATGGGTCACAACTCACTTCTTCAGTTATGTGAACAGAAATCATACTGAAAATGCTTATGGGAAATTACTGGGTGTGTGTGGGGGGGGGGGAGAGTTGAATCAGACAGGTTTGGTGTGAATTCCATTATAAATCTTTCAAGTGTAAGCTCCAGCATATTCTGGCTGCTGCAACATCCTCTTGGTGGTGAAAATGAGCAAATGTGGTCAGGTACAGAATGCTAGCAAAAGGTTCTATGGTGATACAAGGGCTGCCACCATCAGCCACCCACTCTCTTTAACACTACAATCCAGCACAAAAGACACGTCAGCCCAATGGGCTGGATCCAGCGCTGCGTGAAAGGAAAGTGTACTTAGCACAGTTTCACTTGTTCAAGCCATAATACAACAGCTACAGCAACTCCAAGTATAATAAACAATGCAATAACAGTGTGCATCTGGAGGACTGGAATGTACAATAGACAGTTTGCATAATTTAGTTTTGAAATTGTATCAGAACAAACACCTTGTGCTATGACTTCCACACGTGGAAAAGATGGAAGGGACACAATCACTTATGTTTTGTAAGTAATGTTTTGCATTTTTATTTGTGTAAAGACTGCGGTGCATGCAGAAATCTGTGGGATCCAGCCCACTGGTTTCAACGATAAAATTAAGTACCTAAAGATTAAGAGAACATAAACATGCAGGCCAAATAATACTGTTAATCAATTTAAAAATTAACAGATATTAACAAATATATGAAAATACATGTATTTATTCCACAGCAGGCTAAAAACAGATTTTGGCCCTTACAATAGCCTCAATTATCATTGATAATCTACAACAACATCCAAAATTACAAATATTGATGATGGCCAGACATGTTTTGGCCCAATTGCCCTTCCTCAGTGGTCAAACTAATTGCAATAGGGTTCCTGACATAACAATGTAACATTCATCATAAACTAAGATTAAATTATTCTGATAATTATTGTCTATGACCAAGGGAAAGAAAATCATTCTTAAAAATTCACAGCCCTGGTCAGGTACATTTATTCCTATAGCAATGATCCAATCAATTGTGTACCTTTCTCACTTGGTCAGAAAAGTTCTGTAAAGCCAGAATCCAACGGTGATATGAAGGTAGGATGAACAGAGAGTCTGAGCTCTAGCTAGCTTTTTTCTTTTAGCGTGCAGAGAGTCCCAGAGGAAACTGATAGCTTGCCTTGTCTGGGGTGAATCTTGCCCATTGGACTGTTTACTACAACATCCAATGGAAAAGTCAGGAATGATTTATCTGTCCTTTTTTCAGATTCGTTTTGGTTTCACGTGTTCTCACAAACCTCTGTTTTGCCCAATTTGTTGCTGTTTTACACCATTTTTTCCCCTGTAGATGCATAAATAATTTTACAAACTGTAAAATAATGGGAGAGACTTGACATGAGGAAATAAGAAAAATTACAGAGAAACAGACCTGTGGGCTGTGATATGCAGAAACGAGAAGCAAAATCAAAATGGATTTTTGAGCTGATCCAAGATGAGATTATCAAAATCGCCTCTAATGTGGAGTATAGGCAACTGCTACATAAACTGAGAGGTAAAACCAAGGGCATTTCCTCCTCTGCTTTATTCAATAAATTCAATAAATAATAATTTATGGCATAAATATATTTGAATTTAATATGTCTCCCCTTGGCCAGTCTAAGAGGTATGGACCATTCTACCACCTTAGAATCCAACCACTGCATTTCACTGCATTGCCAAGTCCCCCCTAGCCACTGGTGGGGGATAGGGTTGCCAAATCCAGGTTGGGAAACCCCTAGAGATTTGGGGATGGAGCCTGGGGAGGACAGGGAACTCAGTAGGGTACAAAGCATAGACTCCACCCTCCAAAGCATCCATTTTTCTCCATTGGAACTGATCTCTGTAGTCTGGAGATGAGCTGTAATTCCGGGGGATCCCCAGGTCCCACCTGAAGGCTAGTATCCCTACTGCATACATCAGTCAAGCCTCAGAGCATGGGTCTGCAACCTCTTATAGTTACAGCCAAACAATGTCAACCAGAGGTCATTTCGGGGCAGGGAACGCAAGGGAACGCAGTTCCCCTGGGTGAGGTGCAGGGGGCGGGGCACATGACGAAGCCCCGCCCCCTGCTTCTGGCCACCCCGCTTCCAGCCCTCATTCAGCCAGGAGGAGGCAGGAGAAGAGGGAGGGTAAGTTGCTTCCTCCCCGCCTATTCCCACCCCTGCCTGCCTGGGACCAGGGGGGGCCTTGGCGGGGCTTCCTCGCACTCCTGCTGGCCTTGCAGGTCCACCGCCGGGCCCCTGATGTCAGGGGGTGTGGCATATGCTAATGAGTTATGCTAATGAGTTCCCTAGCTCTTTTTCTACGAAACGACCCCTGATGTCAACATTCAGAGCAGGAGATCAACGAGCCAAATATAAGAAAATCTATTTGCATCACTGAAACTTAACATTATGAATATCTAATGTGTTTCCATAAAGTTTTCACAGACCAAACACTGCTCGTTGCAAGTCTTTTATTAGGAAGGGGTACACATAAGATCTCTCAATAAGCAATAAATATATAGAGGAGCACCCTGTGTGGATGTTTTAGATAAATCTGTGCATAGTTTGCACTTGGATTACTGGCAGCTGTTCCCCTCTAACATTTTGCTTTCTGTCAAGCCCTTTAGTCCCATAAAAATCTGTGTCTGCAATTCCTGTGACGCTGTTGTTATTCTCGCACCCCAACTAGACCATAACTTGATTTTTCTCTTCTAAGGAGCCGTAGGTTGCAGACTCCTGCCTTACAGACTCTTTGGTCTATGAGGATCAATTTTCCGGGCAGCTGAATACCATGACCTAGTAAACATAAAATCAATATTTCCATATAACCCAGAAGTTGCATTTTCAATTTTAATTTTTTTCTTTAAAAAAAAAAATCCACCCATGTCTAATCAATAAATGTCTAGGCAGCTTAGAAAAGCACAGCCAAGTTAAAACCATTTTAAAAAACAATCCCACATAAAATGAAGATGGAAAGTATCAAAGGACACTCTGTGCTAGTTGTGATGCCAAGATTTCAGCAGGGTTTCCACTGTCAATTCCAATAGGTCTCATGTGGGAGGATGGGTTGCGAAATGAATCTAACCTCTTTAGGCAGGAACAATGCCTTGTGGGTGGAGTGTGAGCTGACGCCACCCCTGGCAACCCTCACTGCCATGCCCGTCTGTCGTGCAGACAAGGGTGGAGCAGGTGGAGCACAGTGCTGATTAGGCGGGACACTGGCTCATGGGCCCACGCCCAGAGAACAACTGCCTGATAGAGTTCTTCTGTATCATCCAGCTGTACATTTTAAAGGCCAGAATATATTTGCTCTCAGAGTACTCAAATGGCCTCAAACGGTGAGAATTTCCAAACTGTCAGCAGGCTGGTACCTCGTGAGGTGCCATTTTCGAAACAGACAGCATTCTTCCAACCAAATCCCTCCATTTGGCAAATGGATTAAAAACTTGTTATGTGTATCACAGACACTGTATTTGCTGGAGTGTCTTTGTTCACCTTATTAACATAGATAACCTGTATGCTTTTTTTGGAGGGCTTCAGTGTGTTTGGGATTTTGGAAGCAGCGATGCCCCCATATGAAAATATTTGCATAGATTTGTTGCTATTCATCCCAAATTGTTAATCTGAGTTCACCAGAATACAGATGTGTTTTGCAGAAAATCCAGTTGTTTCCCCACATTCAGAATATTGTGCCCCTATTTTCTTGAAACAAATCCAAAATCTTTATCCCAGTTCCTGACAGTTTTATTTGGCCCCAAAGCCTTTTCAAGCAACCACTGGAGAGCAAGACAGAGGCGGGACATTCAGACAGAATTCAGTGTTTGCCATGATTTACCAAAAACCAAATTCTGCGTGTAACAGGGTGGGGTTGTTTTTTTTTGGGGGGGGGGTATTTACTGTCTCATACCCAGTACAAACAGGGTTTCAAAGAGGTAGAGGAACTAGAGATCAAGTTGCCAACATTTGCTGGATTATGGAGTAAGCAAGGGAGTATCAGAAAAAATCTACTTCTGCTTCATAGATTAATTAATTAATTTGATTTGTATCCTGCCCTCCCCACCGAGGCAGGCTCACTACACTTGACTACACTAAAGCCTTTGATTGTGTGGATCACAACAAACTATGGCAAGTCCTTAAAGAGATGGGAGTACCAGACCACCTCACATGTCTCCTGAGAAACCTGTATAAGGGTCAAGGAGCGACAGTTAGAACTGGATATGGAACAACTGATTTGTTTAGCATAGGAAAAGGAGTACGACAAGGATGTATATTGTCACCCTACTTATTTAATTTATATGCAGAGTACATCATGCGAAATGTCGGCCTGGATGAATCACAAACTGGAATTAAGATTTCCGGGAAAAACATCAACAACCTCAGATATGCAGACGATACCACTCTAATGGCAGAAAGTGAAGAGGACCTCAAGAGTCTCTTGTTCAGAGTGAAAAAGGAGAGCACAAAAGTTGGCTTGAAACTCAACATCAAAAAAACTAATATCATGGCACCTGGCCCCATCACTCCTTGGCAAATAGAAGTGGAAGTCATGGAAGCAGTGAAAGACTTCATGTTCCTAGGATCCAAGATCACTCCAGACAGTGACCGCAGCCATGAAATTAAAAGACACCTGCTCCTTGGGAGGAAAGCTATGGCAAACCTAGACAGCATAATAAAAAATAGAGACATCACCCCGCCAACAAAAGTCCGTATTGTCAAAGCAATGGTATTCCCAGTAGTAATGTATGGCTGTGAGAGTTGGACCACAAGGAAGGCCGAGTGCCGAAGAATAGTTACTTTCAAATTATAGTGCTGGAGACGACTCTTGAGAGTCCCTTGGTCTGCAAGGAGATCAAATCAGTCAATCCTAAAAGAACTCAACCTTGACTGTTCCCTTGAAGGACAGATACTGAAGCTGAAGCTCAAATACTTTGGCCACCAAATGAGAAGGGAGCACTCACTGGAGAAGACCCTGATGCTGGGAAAGACTGAAGGTCAAAAAAGAAGGGGACGGCAAAGGATGAGATGGTTAGACAGTGCTATTGATGCAACAAACATGAAATTAAGCAAACTCCGGAGGACGGTGGAAGACAGGAGCGATGTAGTCCATGGGATCACGAAGAGTCAGACTCAACTGTGTGACTGAACAACAACAAAATTACTGCCTCAGGATCTTTCCTTAGGTAGTATTTATCTTATTTATTTTACTTTATTTATACCCTGCCAGTCTCCCCAGCAGTGAGCCAAAGCAGTTTACATCATTCTCCTGTACTCTGTTTTCTCCTCACAGTAAACCTGTGAGGTAGGTTAGGCTGAGAGGGGAAATGACTGGCCCAAGGTCACCCGCTAAGCTTTCATAGCAAAACAGGGATTTGAACCTGGGTTTCCCAGATCCTAGAACAGCGTCTCGTAAATCCCCATTACTATCTTTGGACTGCTTCCTATGGCAGCTTTCATCAGAAATGGGAGGAACCCTATGGGGAAACATTTTTCTGGTGGAGAAACCAGGTTTCTCAAAGCAGCCTCTTGTCCTTTTCCTTGCTCTCTCAACTAATACAAGGACAAAACCAGACTTGGCATGTAGAAGATCAGTAGAGCATTCGTCACAGAGTATTTTGTCAAATTTTGAATGTTCTTAGATAAATAAACTACTGCCAATACCCAGTCATTTGCCTCACATTTGTCTCTAGGATAGGAGATAATTCCAGAGGGATGTCTGTCTTGGTTTGCAGCAGCAAAATATAACAGGAGTCCAGTGGCACTTTAAAGATTAACAAAATTTACTCAGGTATGAGCTTTTGGGAGTTGCCGTCACCACTGAGTGCCTTCATCCATTCAACCGGTGTATCCTGAAATCTGTGTTACAAAGAGAGTGCAGAGCAAAGCACAATCAACAGACTTGCAGGGGGTATCTCATTTTCCCTTCCCAAACTATTTTCTCTTTCCTTTACCTGAAAGCCCCTATAGCCTCTCCCCTTTTCCTGTTTCCTTTTCTCCTTCCCACCCAAAAGCCAACCTACCTTTATCTCCCCCCTCCCAGTCTCCAGCTGGCCTTCCTACCCTGGCCCCAGCAGCCTCTACCTGGGAAAATTATGGCCCAGTTGTGTGGTGCTGGCTGCTGGGCCAGGCCCACTGGCATGGTAGGGAACCTGCAAGGACTTGTGGTAGGCACCTTGTTTCCCCTGTATCCCCTCCCACCACTATTTTTTCTTTCCCTCCTCCTGACAACCCCCATATCCTCTTCCCTTTCCCTGCCTCATTCTGTCCTTTTCAGCCAATCACCAGCCTACCTTGTATCTGCCTCCCATCTTCAGCTGTATTTATTATTTCATTTATACCCTGCCTTTTTCCACAGCAGGGACCAAAGGAGTTTACATAATTCTCCTCTTCTCCTTTTTATCCTCACAACAACCCAGACAGGTAGGTTAGGCTGAACAGTAGCAAGCAGCAAGGCCTAGGTAAGGCATGCAAGTTGGGTGGTTGCTGGGCCTATCCCCAGTGAGTCCTCTTTCAAAGACCAAGACACCCCTGGAAAGAAACCTGCCCCCTCCCTCTGCATTTCACTGACATAAACCAAGCCTGGAATGCTGGCAAAACCATTGTAGTTACCTAGCAATGGCCACTTAGGGCATCCATTTCTTAAAGCTACAGGTGCTCCTTTATCATTTGGGGTTCCCCCCATGGTGTTTTTTATTTCAGGTTTTTTGTTTTGTTTTTTTGCAAACCTGGGGCATTTTTCAGGTTTGTAGAAAGATCTGTCTTGTCCATTCATGGTTCCGGTCTTCAGATTTAAGTATCCTCAGATTTGCTCTGGTTGAGAATTAAAATATAAAAGCATGAACCTGGAAGGATTTGTGAGAGGCGTCTTATTTCCCTCTCCTACACTATTTCTTTCCCTTTCCTGAAAACACCATAGCCTCTCACCTTTCCCTGCTTTCTCATCTCCTTCCCACCCAACAACCAACCTACATTTATCTGTCCCTCTGTCTTCAGCTTTCTCTCCTGCTTCCAGCAGTCTCCACCTGGGAAAAGTATGCCCCAGTTGTGTGATTCCAGACACTGGGCAAGGCCTGGGGGGGGGGTCACCTCACTTTCCCCCTCTACCCCCCTCCCTGCATTATTTCCTCTTTCCCTCCTCCTGGCAAAAACCCTACCGCATTCTCTCCTCCTCAGCCATATACCAAACTGCCTTTTATTCGCCTCCCATCTTCAGGTATATTCATTATTTATGTAGTTCATTTATACCCCACCTTTCTCCACAATGGGGACCAAAGCAGCTTACCTTATTCTCCTTTCCTCTTTTTTATCCTCACAACAACCCTGTGGAGTAGGTTAGTCTGAAAGTATGTGACTGCTCCAAAGTCACCCAGTGAGCTTCTACAGCAAGATGGGGATTCAAACCTGGGTCTCCCAGACCCTTCTCTGAAGCTCTAATTGCTACACCACACTGGATTTCATAGGGTGGCGGCTGCTGAAAAGTAGCAAGCAGCCAGGCCTAGTTAAGTCATGAAGTCATCCCCGTGCACTGCGACCCCCACCCTCTAAAGGGTCTTTTTGCGAGCTGAGCGTGCAACCCGTGATCGCCCCTCTCCCTCCCTCCTGCTAGATTTAAAGGGCCCTCCAGCTGGTTGGCTGGTCACGTGGTCCCCACCGATCAGCCGAAGCCCTTTAAATCGGGCAGGAGGGGAGGGAGAGGGGTGGGTGGGCGGGTGGTTGCTCTTGGGGGTGGATTGAAGCCCCCAGAAGTGGGGGAACCCCCAGCTGGACCTGGGGGGTGGCAACCCTACCTCCAGGTGAGACCTGGAGATCTCTCAGAATTACACTGAACTCCACAGATCTGTCCCCCACAAAATCTCCAAGGATTTCCCAGCCTGTAGCTGGCAAGCCTAGTCAGGCCTGGACTCACTGAGTCCTCCCTCAAAGGCCAAAATAGGTCTGGAAAGGGCCCTGCTGCCTCCCCCTGTGTTTTACTGACAGGACCAAACCTGGAATACTATGGTTGTCTAGCAACAGCCACTGATGGAATCCATTGCTTAAAGCTACATGTTCTACTTTTATCATTTTCAGGTTTTTTAAACACCCCCAATTTTTTATTTTCATTTAGATTTCACATTTTCCTCCAAACCTGGGGCCCTTTTCAGGTTTGCAGAAAGATCTGTCTTGCCCATTCACAGCTCCAGTCACTGGATTTAAGTAACCTCAGACTTTGCTGACTTGGTATTAGTATATAGATGATGAATGATAATGATATGATGATGATGTTTGAAGTATGCTGAATTAATTAACATCTGTGGGGGCTGGAATGTGCTAAGGTATTAGCACCTATACTGAGTGACAAACTCTGGGTCCTTGTTAGGACATGATGGAGACATAGGGAGAGGGTCTTACCCAATATAAAAAGGAAAGGACAGTAGTAGTAGGTACACTTTTTCTGCTTTTGGGCGATGTGAGCCAATGATCACATGTTTCACGCAGTCCGGTGTGGGTTTGCACAGAAAAGGGAGCAGAGCCTCAATCCCTTTGGGTATGGTCTGCAAAAGCTGCTGCCTCAGCCAGCAGGGTCTGGTTTGGGCCATTCACAAATGCCCTTTGTCACAAGAGAATGGGCTCATCAATTGACTGATCAGAGATTTGCCAACAGTATGTCACAGCTGGTGGGTGGATCCAGGATAGAATTTCGGTTTCTTGGGCACGCTCAAAATAGCGATTTTAAAAATAGCAAGGAAAGAGGGGTGCTTCTCTGTGCTTGATCTTTGGCACAGCGAACTAGCTCTCTAGGGGCTCAGCCAACATTCACAAGCTTTTCCTGCAGGCAACACCCTCTTAAATATTCATGTAAGAAAGCCATGGCTGGACCTTCACTTCTGTCTTGCAGGGGAAAAAAAGAGGCTGCCCAAGCTCTGATCTTTCCAGGTGGAGAGAAATGCAGGTTTCTGACTTTTAGAAACAAGCGATTATTCTAAAATGTTGTTGTAGCTGTTTTATAATATCTTTAGGATTCTTTCACTCCCTCCCACTTCTCTGGCACCTAGAATCCTCGCTCACGGATCCTCCAACCTCACCGGCCATCATTCTGTGGAGGGGAGAGATGCAGGCACAGGAATGCTGGGTGTACCCTACAGTGAACACAGGGCATGGGCTGAATTGTGCCCTTATTTGTTGAGATTTGTTTACATTTCACCCTTTCCCCAAAGTTCAGGGTAGCTCACAACTGGAAAAAAAATCTCAGCAGGAAAACAAAATGCAGAATGTTCCATTACCTCACCTTCCCATGCACCCCCCAAGAACAGATAAGCAAGACAATAATTCCCTAGAGAAACGACCCAACATTAACTTTCTCTGTCACTTCGGCATCCCCTTTCCCCTGCACACTGTTGCAAGTCCTGCCCCAGTCCCAATCACTGTTCCCTCTAAGCTGAGTTAGTGTGAGCTAGCTCACAGTTTTTTAGCCTCTGGCTCACACATTTTTGTCTTAGCTCAGGAAACATGGCTCTAGAGCAAGCTAATTTATGCAGCAGGCAAATCGCCCACTCACCACGTTAATGCCAGTAGCTCACAAAGTAGAATTTTTGCTCACAAGACTCCACAGCTTAGAGGGAACATTGGTCCCAATGGTCTTCATACTATCTCTCCCACTTCCATTCTTCATGACTGCCCAGTGTTCCCAAAGTGTCCCAATCATCACTAAAGTTCTTCAGACGTCAAAATCAGTAGCTGCATTTTTATGAGGCCAAATCTAACCAAACTGTTCTATGTGCGAGGTAAGAAACATGTCTATAGGAATTACATCTTATTTCTGTGGAAGAGAGTGTATGTGAGGGGTTCAATTTCTGCCTAGCACAACATCCATGTGTCAGAGGTAGAACCAGGGGTCATTTTGTAGAAAAAGAGGTGCAGGAGCTCATTAGCATAGCTAATTAGCATAACTTATTTGCATATGCCACACTCTCTGACATCACCAGAAGTGTGTCAGAAGGCAACACCCACTGCTCAGTCTCCACTGGACTCCTATGGATTGCTAGCTATTAGGGGTGGGGGGAGCGTGCAGATCTGTCCTCACAGAGGAGGGAGAGCTTGTACCTGAATAAAACTTGGTCTTAAAGGTGCTACTGGACTGTTTTGGACCAGGGGGGCCGGGGGAGCTCTGCAACTTACCTGGCTGCTTCTTGCTCTGACTGAGGGCTGCTGGGAGCAGGGGGGGGGCTTGTTGCATGTGCCCGCCCCCTGGGCTCTTTACTGCCGGAGCGCCGCTCCTGTGCGCTCCTGCAGGAAATGACCCCTGGGGTAGAACTATGGCTCAGTGATAGAGCATCTCATATTTTCCATCCCCGATATCTCTAGTTCAAAAGGATCAGGATGCAGGTGATGGGAAAGATCTGTATCTGAGACCCTGAAGAGCAGATGCAGTCAGAGTAGATAATATGAGGCAGCTTGAACTACAGTCGTGGACTCAGAGAGTTCTTTAGTCTGGCAGAGCCAACCCTTCCTTTCTAACTGATCTCTTGCTGCTTAATCAGAAGAGTGATCTTTGGAAATGGCTGGCAAAGAATCTACCCTAGCTGTTACCCCTGTAGGATGCCTCTCGCATCCCAGCCCAGGCACTGATCCTTGCCCCTTTCCTGCCACCAGGACATGTTTATCCTTCTTATCTTGACCACTATCAAGAGGAAGTTTCAGCTAGAACAGTGTCACCTTGTCTTCAAAGCCCAAGCAAGCAGCTTCAGTACATTCCAAGAGCTGTTTAGAGCATGGCCTACATTTAGCTGCTTTTAATGTGAGGAGGAGTCAGAAGGCAGGCAAGGAGCCACCCATCTCTTCTTCCCTTAAAAGCAAACAAGGCGGTGGAGTTTGGAACCTCTGATTACTTTCAAGCATCTCTGGGCTCTAGTGTGCAATTAGAGCCCTGCTTGAAGTAGCAGCTCACTCTACGAGGCTGCAGGGTGAGTCATGTAAGTACCGCGCTCTTAATGAATGCTAACTAAATTCATTAGCAGCCAGACAGAATGCTAACATGCATTCTGCCATCCTCTTCCTCAACCGCTTTTTTCAAAATAGCCCTTGAGTACATGTTGAGCCAGTCTTTCCATATCAACAGCCATCAATGGCTCACACTACACACATTCCCATATATGGCCAGCCTGGAAACTGCCTTGCAAAAAGGGTATAATTAAGGCTGAGCAAAGGGGTTTTCCTCATTGGAACAAGCTTTCAAGTGCCTTGTGCATCCTGTGGCGGAGCACCCCATGGTGTTCCTGTGTGATGTCATACGTTTATTCATGGCAGTGGTTCCCACGCCTGAAGAGGCTCATGGGAATGTCTACGTGGTTTGTCAGAGAGAACTACTTCTGTCCCAGAATGCTTTGGGCCTTCCAAGGAGAACAACAGTGAATATACCCTTCTTCATGACTGGTTGTGATAATAAAAAGATCTGAGGAGAGGTGCATGCTGCTGTGGGTTTCCAAAGCAAGAAAGAACTGTCAGATGGAAAATGTGTCAGAGGTGCTTTAAAAATTTTCTGCACCAAAGTTAACCAGGTTTGCTGCCAAGAACTGGGCCATTCACTCTCTCTTGGGAAAACCTACCCCACAGGGTTGTGGTTGTGAGGATAAAATGGAGGACTGGAGAAAGATGCTATAAGCCACTTCAGGTACCCATTAGGGAGAAAAGTTGGGGTGTCGGTATCTAAATAAATAAATAAATTCTGTGGTTGGTATAAGTTGTGTAAACGTTGTTGAATTTGCCCGTTGAATGCCTTATTTTATAAAATTCATTCTGGGAAGGAGACAGGTTACTGAAGCTCTACCCCGTAATCACTACAGACCCTTTGCAATGTTGTCCACATTTACCTGGGAGGGAAACTTACTTCTGAATATACATGTACTTCAGGGATTTCATCAAGTATTGCTGACATGCTTACAAGCTTATCTTTGCATTCCTAAAGGGCTAGAAACTTGGCTGTTGATTTTTTCAATGAAAACTTGACGTTCTCAGGGTGCCGAACTCTATGTCTAACAACAAATTCTGTCTGAAGAAGTGAGCAGTGACTCACAAAAGCTCATCCCCTGCCACATATTTTGTTAGTTCCAGAGGTCATTTCGGGGGGGGGGATCGTGGGGGAATCGCAGTTCCCCCGGGTGAGGTACGGGGGGCGGGGCACATGACGAAGCCCCGCCCCATGCTTCCGGCCACCCCGCTTCCAGCCCTCATTCAGCCAGGAGGAGGCAGGAGAAGAGGGAGGGTAAGTTGCTTCCTCCCTGCCTCTCCCCACCCCTGCCTGCCTGGGGCCAGGGAGGGCCTTCGCAGGGCTTGGCGCCGGCGGCCGGGACCGTTGGGGGCGGGGTGTGTGGCCTTATGATACACTTCCGGTGATGTCAGGGTATGTGGCATATGCTAATGAGTTCCCCTAGCTCTTTTTCTACGAAATGACCCCTGGTTAGTTCTTAAGGTGCTACTGGACCCTTGCTCTTTTCCACTACTGCAGACAGACTAACATGGCAACCCATCTTGAACAAATTCTATGACCGATCAGGAATCATAGGAAACACACAAACCTAGGCATGTCGTTTTAAAATAATGTGAATGACATGCAAGGATGGTTTTGCAGCATAGTTTATAGCAACAGTGAAGTTTATGATAATGGGATTTGCATATGGAGAACGAGAAGATTTTTGCTACCAAGTGAGTTTGGTTGGAGTTTTGTTTTGTTTTTAAGGACTGTTGCTCTGGGCAAGAGGCATTTAATTGCTATTTTCAGAAGAATGAAAATCAGTAATGCTACCTGAGGGTCATAGTTAAGGTTTCTTTAGTCATTCATACCTTATGCAATGAGTAGCCTTTTGATCCAGCCTGAGTAAGGTTGTTAAAATCTGGCTTGGAATGTCCTATGGGGCTCAGCCCCACAAAGAGCTGAGTCCCCACAATGCCACTGTAAAACAATTGGCTGCTTCTCCCTCCCCCCCTTCTTATATTTAGATCCCACCACAGTTGCAAGCAGGGGTCGTTTCATAGAAAAAGAGCTAGGGGAACTCATTAGCACAACTCATTAGCATATGCCACACCCCCTGACATCACCGGAAGTGTGTCATAAGGCCACACCCCCTGCCATCACCGGAAGTGTGTCATAAGGCCACACCCACCACTCAGTTATGAGCCCTGGCGAGGAAGCCCCGCGAAGGCCCCCCCGCCCCCCAACGGTCCCGGCTGCCGCCGGCCTTGCAGCTCCACTGCCGAGCCCCATGAGGGGCCCGGCAGTAGACCTGCAAAGCCGGCGGGAGTGTGAGGAAGCCCTGTGAAGGCAGGCAGGGGTGGGGAGAGGCGGGGAGGAAGCAACTTACCCTCCCTCTTCTCCTGCCTCCTCCTGGCTGAATGAGGGCTGGAAGCAGGGCGGCCGAAAGCAGGGGGCGGGGCTTTGTCGTGTGCCCCGCCCCCCGCACCTCACCCGGGGGAACGGCGACCCCCCGCAATCTCCCCCGAATCGACCTCTGGTTGCAAGAAGCTGGAAGCAGTGTACATGGTCCCTCCCCCAGCTGATCCTCACAACAGCCCTGTGCATTGGTTACAGGGCCATAGCCAGGATTTTTTGGTTTGTGGGGCATTTTTTTTTCTTGTGGGGCACACACACTCTTCACCTAGAATTAGCA
The DNA here is from genome assembly GCF_001447785.1 of Gekko japonicus. NCBI lineage: Eukaryota > Metazoa > Chordata > Lepidosauria > Squamata > Gekkonidae > Gekko > Gekko japonicus. The sequence continues at coordinate 2,221,182 of NW_015166419.1, forward strand.
ACGCATCCTCTGTTTCCAAACAGTTTGTCAGCCCACAGACCTCTCAACCTCTGTCGGGGGGCCTGCGCTGGATGGGAAGTTGGGGGGGGGGCTTGGCCGTGAGTCGTGGGGCCAGACCCTGAAAGGCCCCACCGTAGCTACGGGCCCGGTTGGTTATGTAGATAGCAAGAGTGACTGGAACAGGGTCAGTACAGAAAGACATGGAAACTGTCTTTATACTGAATGAAACTATTGGTCTGACAAAGTCAATCTTGTCTACTCTGACTGGTCGCAGCTCTCCAGGGTCTCAGAAGCAGAGGCCTTTCACATCACCTCTTTCCTGGTATTTTTAAGTGGCAATGCTAGGGACTGAATCGGGGACCCTCTATCAAAAAAAGCAAATACTCTACCACAGCCCCATCCTTTATATTTGCATATTGCACAGGTAGGAGGCTTACAAAGGGCCACCAGCTAGCTAGCTCCTTACACCAAACTGACTCTCATCTCATAACCCTCATCTCTTTAGCCATCAATGGAAATTCAGAGCTCAGAGTGACAAACTGGGCTTGTGCTTAGCATAGAGACCTCCCAGAACTACAACTGGTTTCCAGACTACAGAGGTCACTGTGGTGTATTCAATGTGACAATGTCTGTATGAAAATGCAGTGATTGAAACACCATGTGAAGCTTCATCCTGGGCTAGGATCCTAATCCCTCAATGACTATTGGTAGCCCAGGAAGAGCCGACCAATCACCAACATCCAGTTCCATGAGAGGGAACAATTGTGATTGGACCTTATCCGTGCAACCTCATAGGTTGATATTGTGAAATAGGGCGTGGCTATATTAGCTGGGAGAGTTTAAAAGAAGAACAGCTTCGATGCTAAAGCTGTTCTGGCTATTCGAGTTGATCTGTTTGGAGTTGAGTTACGAGTTGCTGAATAAAGCTGATCTTTTGCTGAATCACTCCCTGACTCGTCTGTTAAGTAGCCGACTTAACAATCACTTCCTCTGGAGAAAATAAAATGGGTAGTCGTTTTAGTCTGTCTGTAGCAGTAGAAAAGAGCAAGAATCTAAGGTAAAGGTAAAGGTTCCCTTGCTCGAAAGCCAGTCGAATCCGACTCTTGGGTTGCGGTGCTCATCTCCGTTTCAAAGCCGAAGAGCCAGCGCTGTCCGAAGACGTTTCCGTGGTCATGTGGCCGGCATGACTAAACACCAAGGCGCACGGAACGCTGTTACCTTCCCACCGAAGTGGTACCTATTCATCTACTTGCAATTTCTTGCTTTCGAACTGCTAGGTTGGCAGGAAGCACCTTAAAAGGTAAAGGTTTACCTTGCTTGAAAGCCAGTCGAATCCAACTCTAGTGGGTGGTGCTCATCTCAATTTCATAGTTCCCTCTAAGCTGAGTTGGTGTGAGCTAGCTCACAGTTTTTTAGCCTCCGGCTCACACATTTCTGTCTTTGCTCAGGAAGGATGGCTCCAAAGCAAACTGATTTACGCAGCAGCCAAATTGCTCGCTCACAACTTTAATGCCCAGTAGCTCACAAAGTAGAATTTTTGCTCACAAGACTCCACAGCTTAGAGGGAACATTGCTCAATTTCCAAGCCAAAGAGCCAGCACTGTCCGAAGACATTTCAGTGGTCATGTGGCTGGCATGACTAAATGCCGAGGTGCACAGAACACTGTTACCTTCTCACCGAAGCAGTACCTATTTATCTACTTGCAATTTCTTGCTTTCAAACTCATACCCTGCCACAAATTTTGTTAGTCTTTAAGGTGCTACTGAACTCTTGTTCTTTTCTGGAGAAAATGGCCGCTTTGGAGGGTGAACTCTATGGCATTATACCCTGCTGAGTTCCCTTCCCATACCCTTGCCCTCCCCAAGTTCCACCCATAAATCTCCAACGATTTCCGAACCCAGAGATTTCTAAGTTTTGCCTTATCAGCACAATTATCCCTTGGACACCAGAGTAATGGTGCACATCAGGGACCCCAGCCCTGTTGAGCCTGTGAGCACTTCTGGAATTTTGAGGCCCTGTTCACACGAGAGGTTTTGGGCCGGGAGAGGGACGGATCGGGGCCGCAGCAAACGGGCGCGATCCCAGAGCAACATCTGGGAATCGTGCTGCACCCGTTCCCAGCCCGTTCCCAATCCGCCCCTCCCGGCCAAACCCCGCAGCAAAAAAGAACCACCTACCTCGAGCATGCGCAGTTTGGGTGCCTCCCCCTCCCAATCGTCTCTTCCTCCCCGGCATCGGATCGTGCTGGGGAGCAACGGCGCCGCGGCTCAGGGGATTGTGGGATCCCGCCACGGCGTCTCTTTTTTGGTGCGGCTTTTAAAAAGCCGCACTTTGGCCAGTGTTTTCCCTGCCGTGTGGCAGGGGCCTGTGAAGAGTTAATGAGTACAAAATGGCTACCATGGGGGTTGGGGCTGTCACAAACCCATCCTGGATCTTTGTGTGCTTACATAGTGTTGCATATTCATGTATATGTAAAGCGTGTTCCTCTTTATCGTGCTACCACCCCCAATTAAAAATCCAGCCTCCCTCATTACCAGTGACCTGGGAGATACTAGTAAAGGCTGTCTCTGAGCAAGTACAAAGAGTAGAGTTTCCCAGTTACTTGGGGGAAACTCTTGCATGTTTAAGCAAGATTGAGTAATAAGGCATGCAAGCAGGAGTAGAATCACAGTCTGCTGTCTTAAACAGGAAAAGACTTTATTGCTATAGATCAAGCTAGAACACAAGAAAGGGAAAATACTATTGTGCCTACTGGGTTTCAGATCTAATGAAAATAACAGAAAAGTATAACACTAAACTTAACAATACAGAAGATTTACCTCCAATATCTCCCCCCCTCCCCGGAGGTTTGTGGAACAAATGTATATCCTGACCCCTTCTGCTCCAGGCAGGGGAATCTGACCTCCAGCATTTGAACAAAAACTAACAGATGTTTCAGCCTTTTAACCCTCACTGCCCTCGTTGGCGGGAAGCCTCTCCCAATCCATTTTTAGGGAAGTTGCCCCAAGTGGGGAGGTGAACCCCAGTCTCCCAATCAACCCAACGAGCATGTCCCACACATCTCAATACTAAGAGCATGTGTTACAAGTATCCCTCTTGCCCTCCCTGGCAGGTAGGTCAATGGTTATCTCTCTGTGGAAATACATCTCCGCTCTCTCTGACCTCTTTGTGCATTTTATGGCTGTCTTCCCTGGGAAAACAAATGGCTTTCAAGATCCAGGGGAAGCTGGTGAGCTTCAAAGCACTTTTCATCTCCAGGGAAAGATGGGGCCAAATACAAAATGTTCAGATTTACAAGTTAAGCATCCTAATACAATGGAGGCATCTGTTTCTACAGGGGTGCTCCTTGCGAAAACAAAAAATGCCTCCTGCACTCATCTGAAGTACCTCCTACTCTGATGAGGTGGAGGAAAGCCTGGGCTGCCTCTTTGTTTGGAATAATATATACTTAAAGGAAGAAGGAAATAGGTGCTGGCACTCATGAGTACCACCTTGGGGATCATTAATGTATCATGTAGATCCCTTCTCTAGGCTCCATATGGGCTTTCCCACATGGTGTTTTCTGTCATTTCTGGCCTGATTCTGCTTTGATTTATACCAGTTTCTGCACACATTTTTGTTCTTTTAGTTTTCACTTTGTGACACACACACACACAGGGTTTTTCTAGTTTGTTTGAGACCACTTTTACCCATTCTTTTTCTGGAAACCAACTTTGTGTCACCTTTTTCCTCATGCTCAATGTTTCTTCTGGTTTTCTTTGCCCCACCCACTCCCATCTGCCTCCTGCCCACTTTACAATGATTGGACTGTTATAATTGTCAATCCACTCCCTTTTCTCCCCCCCCTTCCGCCTGAAGATGAGTGGTTTCATTTTTGATTTTTTAAAAATGCAACCCTTATATTGATATATCAATACAAGCACGCACACAAATTACATTTAACAGGTTCTTTGAATTCTCTGCTTTCATTTTTTTAAAAGAGTAAGTCTCAAGTGACTTCCCTCAAGGAGATATTACTTTTTCCTTATATCTCCATGAGGGAAACAGATAGAGGTTGTGGTCACACAGTCATCTTGATTGGGTTTCACCGCTGTTCCCTCTCGCATGTAAAATCGCTGATCAGATGGCCGCATCCATCTCCCACACCAAAGTGGCCTCACTCGCGCAATCCTCCTTGTTCCCTAGCGAGTTTTCCTACACGCGGAAAATCAAGTACTTTCCGGATGTTTGCGTTTTGAATCCGCGATTTCACCGATCTGGACAGCCATTTCTTGCAATGATCGCGATTAGGTAATCTGAACGTCCTTCTTGGGTTTTTTTTTACAAGCTTCCGTCATTGTGCGCATGAGCAATCCTGTGCTGAATAAATTCAATGTATAAACATTCAAGCGCACATATAGACTCCAGTGCTCAGTTGTACTTCGCCGGTTAATTTTGTTTGCTCTTTGGGGGGGGGGACTGCAAGAACAAGGGAGTATGGCAAGTCCCAGTGGGAGCAGTGCTTCAGCCATGTGTATATGTGCATGTGCAAAGCCATTTAAAAAAAAAAAAAAAAAAACTGTGCCACCCAAGCGGCAGGGCGGCTATCTGAACGGTGCCTGGAGCCTCGTTGAGCAATGCAAGCAGTTCAGGGATTGATGTGTGGTCATCCCAATCTGGGGGGAAAAATTCCCGATCAAATCTACAGCTGGAACAAATCACAGTAAGCTTGTCATGTGACTACACCCAGAGACTTACATTTTGTTAAATGAAAGCTGGGAATTCAGAGTATCTGCTAAACCTATCATTACAATGGTACATTAATACGATGATATTTCAGTACAATTTTTAAAAAAATACAGCCATGATATCAATATAAGTATGCACAAAAAATAAAAAGGGGAGGATGCTCTGATGCCACTGATAACTACAACACCATCCCTTGGAAATCCTTAAGTGTTCTCTCAATCCATGTGCATTCAAACTAGCAATTAAACTCTGATCTGTTACAGGAACCTGGTGAAAGCTCATGACCTTCTCCCCTCCCTTAACCCTTAAATGTGTTCTCGTCTCCAAAGTTTTAGGGTCTGGGCTGCTAACAATTATTATACTTTGCATTTAAGTAGTGCTTTGGAGAATTCAAACCATTTCAGACCCACAAGATGAAGCTGCCTTCTGCTGAGTCAGACTTCTAGTCTATTGGTGTCAGTATTTTGATAGCAGCTCTCTGAAAGTTCAGGCAGAGGTCTTCCACATCACCTACTTATCTGATCCTTTTAAGTGGAGATGCCGGCTATTGAACCCAGGGCCTTCTGAATGCAACCAGATGCTCTGCTGCTGAACTATGGTGCCTTCCCCACAGTCTCAAGAATTCCTTACAACAACCCTATAATGCTGGCTTGGTGTTGCTATCCTCATAGGCAGAGAAAAGTGACTAATCTAAAGCCACAATGAGTTTGTGACTGTGTTGAGATTTAAACTGGAGACCCCACATTCCTAGGAGATTCTGTGCCATGAGGCTCGTAGTTGCTGTTGGTTCAGTCAGGTTTGTAAATCTGAACATGAAACCTGCATCAGACAAAATGCTCCTTCACAATATGAAAAGGTTTCACAACTGTTCCCTATCGCATTTAAAAAGGCTGATCAGACTGTAATGTATTCTAATGACTTGAATGCATGTACTGAATGTAACATGAATCATTCCATTGCCATCTCATGTTAAGCTTCATCCTGGGCTAGGATCCTAATGTAACCAATAGGAACACTAGCCCAGGAAGCGATATCCAATCACCATGAAGAAGCTCCCTGAGTGGGAACGCTTGTGATTGGCCTTTAATGGTTCAACCTTATTGGTTGTGAAATGTACAGTAGGCTTGGCTATATTAGCTGGGAATGTTTAAATACAGAACAGCAGCTATGTTAAAGCTGACTAGATGTGTTCTGGCTGACTGATGTTGATCCGTGTTGGAAGTGAATTCGAGTTGAAGAATAAAAGCCGCATTCTTGCTGAATCACTCTCCGACTCTTTGTTAAGTTCGCAACTTAACACAGACAGCTGATTCTGTCTCCCATATCGAAGTGGACTCACCCCCGCAATCCTCTGAGTTTTCTAGCGTGTTTTCTGACACTGGGAAAATCAAGTACTTTCCTACTACTTGCGCTGTGAAGCCGCAATTTCTCCTATGTGGACAGCCATCTCTTGCTATGAATGCCGTTAGGTCATCTGTGCGTCCTTCTTGCGGTAGTTTCCCCCCCAGCTTTCACTGCTGTGCACATGACCAATCCTGCGCTGAATATATTAAATGCATGAACATTCAAGTGCACATAAAACAGCGCTCGGTTACACGTTGGTAGTTCATTTGTTCGGCAGGCACAGGGTTTTTTTAAAAAAATCTTTGTGCATAGGCATATTCACATGTGCTCATATGTGCATACGTGCACGTGTGCATGCGCATATGTGCATGCACAAAGGATTTTTTTAAAAAATGTGCCGTGCTGCCACTTGGGTGGCGCAGCTGTCTGGATAGTGCCCGGAGCCTCGTCACACAATGCAAGCAGTTGGGCAAGGGATGTGTGATCATCTAAACCCGCTAAAAATATCACCAATCAAATCTACAGCAGGAACAAATCGCTATAAGCTTGCTGTGTGACCACACCCCTAAACAGAGCAGTTTGGTGTAGCGGTTAAGAGCAGCAGACTGATCTGGAGAACCAGGTTTGATTCCCCACTCCACCACATGAAGCCAGCTGGGTGGCCTTGGGTCAGTCAGTGCTCTTTCAGAGCTTTCTCAGCCCCACCTACCTCACAGGGTATTTGTTGTGGGGAGAGGAAGGGAGGGCAATTGTAAGCCGCTCTGAGACTCCTTTGGGTAGTGAAGGGCAGGGTATAAAACCAACTCTTCTTCTTCCTTCCTAAGGCCATCAAAGTCAACGGGTTTAGAAGTCTGTAACTCTGCTTAGGATGGTACTATGAGTCACAAACAGGACCTGCAGCACCAGCAGCAGGTAACTGGATCTCTTCAAACCTTGCAAAGTGTTGCTTAGCAGGGGAAATATTAGAGCGCTTTGACAAATGATCCATGGCAAGAAACGTCATCATCCCGCACAGCTCAGTTTCAGTGCTCTGGTTTCCCAGCCAGCTTCCAGCACATGGGTGCCCCAGAATGGGCAGTGCCAGGTCAACTGAGGAAGGCTGAACTTCATTTGCATGCATCTATGACATGCTCCACCGTATGACACCACCTGCAGCTTCCTTGTGCATTGCTAGCTATGAGAAATGGACAGGGGCCAATGCCAAAAGGTTTGCACAACCCAGCAAAAAATAAATAGCTGAAGGTGCTGGGGGGAGGGAGTATTGCATAACCCCTCCAGAGCCTAATTTAGGAAACTGGAAAGGAAGGGGAATTTAATCGGCTGTGAGAGGGAAACAGTGTGTAGCTTTGCATTGGGTCTTCCAAGGGAAGCATTCATCAGCTCCACAGGCTTAATTGTGTTTGTAAAGTGCTGTCAAGTCTGAGCTGGCTTATGGCGACCCCAGCAAAGGGCTTTCAAGGAGAAGCAGAGGTGGTTTGCCATTGCCTTCCTCTGGTCAGGCTGCCAGATGCAGGTTTGGAACTTCCTAGAGATTTGGGGGTGGAGCCTGGGGAGGGTGGGATTTGGAGAGGGGAGGGACCTCAGCAGGGTATTATGCCATAGACTCCACCTGCTGAAGCTGCCATTTTCTACAGAGGAACTGATCTTTATCATCTGGAGATCAGTACTAATTCAGGGAGATCTCTGGGTCCCACCTAGAGTTGCCAAGTCGCAGTGGGGGATCGTAGCTCTTCACAGAATCCTTGCCGCGGGGACAGTGAGACGCGTTGCACCCGCCGTGGCCAGGATCTGATGCTACGCGTCGCTCTGGCAACGGGGCTCCAAACAGCCCCGTTGCCAGAGCGACGCATAGCATCATGTCCTGGCGACGGCGGTGCAACGCGTCTCGCCGTCCCCGCAGCAGGGATTCTATGAAGAGCTACGATCCCCCGCCGCAATTTGGCAGGCTTAGTCCCACCTGGAGGCTGACAACCCTATTCTGCAGAGTCTTCCTTGGTGGTCTCCCATCCAAGTACAGACCCTGCTTAACTTCCAAGATCTGATGAGATCAGGCTACACCATGCTGCCACAGGCTTACTTAGGTAAATTATATAAAACAATGGGGGCCCATAATGAATTGTCAGAAGGATAGGGAGGGAAAGGACTCTATAAAAAATCCTCCTTCCCCACACAGGCTTTCCCCTGGCCTTGAGCTGAAAGTCTGAAGAGGAATGAGGTTCAGAAAACACTTTCTGTTGCCCCAAATCTCCTCTACCTTCACCATGGTAATTTCAGCTGCAGAGGGAGATGTGTTCTCTGTCCTTGGAGTGACAATGGAAAGGAAATTCACCTGAGGAACCACCCTTCTCTTGTGGTAGTTCTGGAAATGTAAAAAGGCAAAGCCTACCTAACTTGCCCCCCCACCCCAGTCTCTCTAATAGTTATTTTATTTGCTTCATTTTTACCCTGTGTTATGTATTGATTGTTGAACATGAATCACCTAATCCACTCTCTATGTTAAGCTTCGAGCCAGCCAAGGCTCTGTAAATATTAAAAGCTATTGGTCGCTTCAAAACAGCGACCAATTACAAACAAGCTTGTCCCTGAGCGGGAAGGAATCTGATTTGCCTTTATCTTCACAATCTGATTGGTTGTTGTGTATATAGTAGGCGTGGCTATATTAGCCCGGTATGTTTAAAAGGAGCCCAGCTCCACTGTTCTGTGTTCTGGTTTCTAATGCGTTTGTGTGCTTGTTTGTTACTTCTGATTAAAGCTGAATCACTGCTGAAATCACTCTACGAGTCCTTTGTTAGCGCAATCTAACACCCTGTCTTTCTCAGCAATACAGAGAACATCAGGGAAATGCCTTGGCCTCCCTGCCCCATTTGTTGCCCCTTGATGGCCACTAGTTGCTTGCTGTATGAAACAGGAGGCTGGACTACATAGGCCACACAGGTCTGATACAGCAGGGCTCTTTTGATGCTACTATTTTCCAGCACCCCAGGGCTTTTTTTGTAGAAAAAGCCGGGCAGGAACTCATTAGCATAATAGGTCATACCCAACAGCAGGAACTCATTAGCATATTAGGCCCCACCCTGACAGCACAGCTTATTTGCATATTAGGCCACACCCCCATGTTACCAGAAGCGTGGTCATCCAGCCACACCTACCTTTTGCTTCTTATTCTCTTTATCTTGTTTGTTGTCAAAACCCAGGGCTTTTTACATGTTAGGCCACACACCCCTAATTGTAGCCAATCCTAATGAGTTTCTGTTGTTGGGTGTGGCCTATTATGCTAATGAGTTCCTGCTGGGCGTGGCCAACTTGGGAGCCATCCGGAACTCCGTTCCTGCACGTTCCTGGCCAAAAATAGCCCTGCAGCACCCTAAAGATTTTTGAAATTTCATGTGTCACGCAGCCCTATCCACCCACAGTGTTAGATTTTTAAAAAGGTTTACATGGATTGTTTAATTCATCTGTTCCAATCTCCACCCTTTTTTCTTCCTTTAGCAGTGTGCCTTATTCATAAAGGTCTATAAACTGATGTGTGCAGTGCCGGCGCTTTCATAAGCTGAGATCAGGCAGTTGCCTGTGGACACGAACACAGAAGGGCGCCGCAGTGGCCTGCCGTCCCGCCCCCTTCCCCCCCTCGTCAAAAGCCCTGCTCCACCTTGGCCTGCCGCCCCGCTGAGGCTGTAGACGACCCGCCATTGGCGCCCCACTTGGCGCTGGGAGGCGGCCGGCCACGTCCAGTGAGCGCGTGAGGCGGGATATGCGCAAGGGGGCGCAGACTTGCGTGGGCCTGGTGCCGGGGGCCACCTCGTCGAGTGCCAGCCAGGGGCTTCCTCCTTCCCGGGCGGCTGGGCGGCCGGGCTTCATTGTGCGCGCGGGGGCGCCGCGATGGGCCTCTGTTTCTTTCCCTCCCTCCCTCCCTCCTCGGCCTCTTCTCCCCGGCCGCGCACCGCAGCTCTCACGCTCTTGAGTGCCGCCCCCCCACGCCTCGCACAGACCCAGGGACCGGCAGCATGTGAGGGCACCA